>NC_092715.1:139382864-139693919 GCF_047496885.1 Scyliorhinus torazame
GAAAAAGTTGCAGGGGCAATTTGATAGGCTGACAAAGGAGAGGGCGGTAGGGCAACTGCGTAGGGCAAGAGGGGTGCAGTAGGAGTATGGGGAGAAGGCGAGCCGCATGCTGGCGCACCAGTTGCGGAGGCAGGGCACGTCCAGGGAAATATTGAAGATCCGGACTGGGGCTGGGGATGTGGTGTCAGAACCAGGGAAAATAAATGAGGCATTTAGAGAGTATTACCAGGGACTTTATGAGGCAGACCCAGGAGGAGAGGAGGGGGACATGGGGCGGTTTCTGGACGAGCTGGAATTTCCCCAGGCGGAGGAAGCAAAGAGGCAGGTGTTGGAGGAGCCCCTGGGGCTGAGGGAGGTGCTGGAAAGTATCAGGGGTATGAAGTCGGGGTAGGCCCCTGGGCAGGATGGGTACCCAGCAGAATTTTATAAGGAATTAGCAGCAGACGTGGCACCACATCTGTTGGGGGTGTTTAATGAAGCACTAGAGATGGGGGTGTTGCCGGAGACGATGAAGCAGGCGGTAACACTAATCCCCAAAAAAGGGAAGGATCCGGTGGAATGTGGGTCGTATAGACCTATATCACCATTGAACACGGATGTGAAAGTATTGGCTCAGTTGTTGGCGGGGAGGATGGAGGATTGTGTCCCAGGGGTGGTTGCAGAAGATCAAACAGGCTTCGTGAAGGGCAGTCAGCTCACGAGGAATATAAGACGGCTGTTGAATGTGGTGATGAATCCGTCAAGAGCTCTGGTACCGGAGGTGGTGGTGTCCATGGACGCGGAGAAAGCATTTGACCGGGTGGAGTGGCGGTACTTGTTCGAAGTTTTGGGAAGGTTTGGGTTTGGGCCGTGATTTGTGGCATGGGTACGGTTGCTGTATGTGGCGCCAAGGGCAAGGGTGAGGAAGAATGATATGAGCTCACAAAGCTTTGACTTACACGGGGGTACGAGGTTGGGATGCCCACTGTCGCCGTTCCTGTTTGCGCTGGTTATGGAGCCATTGGCGATGGCTCTCAGGGGGTCGGCAGAGGATAATGAGGGGATAGAGGGAGCATCGGGTGGCGCTCTATGCCGATGACCTCTTGTTGTATGTTTCGGATCCGTTGCCGAGTATGGGAAGGATTATGGGCCTGTTGGGAGGTTTGGAGGGTTCTTGGGATACAAGCTGAATGTAGGGAAAAGCGATGTATTCCCGGTGAATGAGCTGGCACAGCGCGCTAATTTAGGGGGGATGCCATTTACGGTAGCGAGGGATAGGTTTAGGTACTTGGGGATTCAGGTAGCGAGGGAATGGATGGGGCTCATAAGTGGAACTTACCAAAGCTGGTGAAGGAGGCCAGGGAGGATCTTAAGAGGTGGAATACACTGCACTGAAAGTTGGCGGGGAGGGTCCAAGTGATGAAAATGAATATTCTGCCGAGGTTCTTGTTTATCTTTCAGGCTCTCCCGATCTTTATACCAAAGGCCTTTCTTCGGAAAGTGGACACAATCATCTCTGACTTTGTGTGGGCGGGGAAGGTGCCGAGGGTGGGGAGGACCCTGCTACAGAGGCAGAGGCAGCAGGGGGGCGGTTGGGGTCGCCAAACCTGCTTCATTATTATTGGGCGGCGAATGTGGACAAGGTGCGGCGGTGGTGGGAAGGAGAAGGGGCAGAGAGTGGGTTAGGATGGAGGAGGAATCTTGTGAGGGGTCTAGTTTGAGGGCTATGGTGACAGCAGCATTGCCAATGGCTCCGAGTAGGTATTCAGGGAGCCCAATGGTGCAGTCCACGGTGAAGATATGGAATCAGCTGAGGAGGCATTTTAGGGTGGAAGGGATGTCGGTGCTAACGCCGCTGTGCGAGAATCATGGGTTTGAGCCGGGGGGGATGGATAGTGTATACAGGAGGTGGAGGGAAGTGGGGCTGGTCAAGATGAGGGATTTGTATTTGGAGGAAGGGTTTGCCAGTCTGGAGGAGCTAAGGGGGAGGGTAGAGCTGCCGATGGGTAGTGAGTTCAGGTATCTACAGGTTAGGGACTTTACACGAAAGGTCTGGAAGGGGTTCCCTAGATTGCCAGGATACACCCTGCTGGATTGACTGCTGCTTCCGGATGTGGAAGGGGAGGGAAGAATTGGGGATATATGAGTGGCTGTGGGAGCAGGGAGGCGAGCGGGTGGGGAAGATCAAGAAGAAATGGGAAGCGGAGTTGGGAATGGAGATCAATTGGAGAGTATGGAGTGAGGCACTGCGAAGGGTAAACAGGACCTCCTCTTGTGCAAGGATGAGCCTGATGCAGTTTCAGGTGGTGCACAGGGTGCATATGACTCGGACGAGAATGAGTGGTTTCTTTCAGCGGATAGCAGATGAGTGTGAGAGGTGTGGGCGGGGGCCAGCGAATCATGTGCACATGTTTTGGGGTTGTGAAAAATTGGGAAGTTTCTGGGCGGGAGTGTTTAGCCAGGACAGTGGCGGAGGAGGTCGACCCGGACCCTTTGGTGGTGATATTTGGGGTTTCAGAGAAACCGGAGCTCATGGAGAGGAGGAAGGCCGATGTCATGGCCTTCGCCTCTCTGATTGCACAGCGACAAATTTTGCTGGAGTGATGGTCGGCATCACCACCGGGGGTAGCAGCAGGTTGGGTGACCTGTATGACTTCCTGCGGTTAGAGAAGATAAAGTATGTGTTAAGGGGCTCAGCAGAGGAATTTGAGAAAATGTTTGTGTCCGTGTTTGAGGAGCTGTTCGTCGCTGGGGGGAGGGGAGGGGGGGTGGAAAAAGAGGAAAATCTGTACAAACTGTATAGTTGATTGTTGGGAAGAATGTTTCCCAGGGTGTTTATTTGCTGTAACCTATTTTGATACAAGTTTGAATAAAATGCGTTTTTAAAAACAAATTTGAAATCGAAAGTTTAGGTAGGAAAATAATATCTGCTTTATTGAGCCAGGTGGCATGTCATTGAGTTCAGACAGCACATGTGGGACAAATGCATTTTCAATTTAATATGTGGTTGGAGTTGTACAGGTGCAGGATTCAAATCGGATTTAGTGCATTGCTTCAAATCAAACTGCACCAGAGCCTGTAATAGAAGCCTTAAGATGTGCAAGATCTTCGTCAAAACTGAATTTTCAATAAGCCTATTACCACGTATTCCAGTATCCATTGTAAGCCAAAAAAGGAACAAATATAAAATAAAACATTTTTTAATGAACTTAAAAAACACACTCATCAATTAAAAGAACTGAAAATGCATCAAAAACCTCAAAGGGAAGTAATATTTCCCTTATATTTTCTAAATTATTACATTATTCTGGAATGATGCATTTAAAGCTGATATGAAAAATAGCATTCTTGAAAATAGACACATTATCTTTTTATTCAGAGGTTTGGGTGTAATTAAAATACCTCTGGTAATGTTAGTCAACAGTAGTTTATGAGCACTGAGTGGCATTTTTGATTGAATTACATTGAACCAATTGACAAAGCTGGCAAGAAATTAATTGTTTCCCAAGGTGCGTTCAATTGAATGTTGCTGGGGACATTAGATAACTGACTCACCCCTCTGGTGCATAAATCTGGTTGTTGAACTTGATCCAGTACATTAACTTAGAAATTCAACCATAGTAAGAAGAAAAGGACAGATGTGCAATTCAATATTTGGGAATGAATCAGAAAACATTTGGGCCTGAATCCAGTTTATGTTAGTTTGGACACTTTGGTTCATAGGCTAAACCCCAGAGTAACTTTGCTAGTACAATGAATTCAACCTCATAGGAGGGGGCCAGGATCTCAAAGTTTGTTTCTGTAGGTGTTGTGGTCGCACTCAAATCCATAAGACAGTCAAATGGGAGCTGATAATGTGATGTACAACAGGGAAGATTAGAAACCAAATTCTTTGCACAGTGGGTGGTTCGAATGTGGAATTGTCTGGCACATACTATTGTGGAAATAATATTCACAAATTAAGCTGCTTGAAAAAAGAAGTAATATTAAATGAAGTGGGGAATGAACAAATCAGAATTGAGATTAGAGTAAAATACTGGTGTGGTTCTGATGAATGGAATGGCTCTATGATTCTATCATTTCACAATATTGAAATATACTTTTATATCATTTTTCATATGTGTACATACAGCTACGGAAGTAAAACCTCAATGGTGGCACCGTAGCACAGTGGTTAGCACTGTTGCTTCACAGCGACAGGGTCCGAGATTCGATTCCCGACTTGGGTCACTGTCTGCACGTTCTTCCCGTGTCTGCGTGGGTTTCCTCTGGGCATTCCGGTTTCCTCCCACAGTCCCGAAAGAAATTAGGTAATTTGGACATTCTGAATTCTCCCCCAGTGTACCCGCACAGGTGCTGGAGTGTGGCGACTATGGGATTGTCACAGTAACTTCATTACAGTGTTAATATAACCCTACTTGTGACAATAATAAAGTTTATTATTATTAAGAAACATTTGTGATGCATAAATTATCCTGCGAAGCCATGAAGGTCAAAGGGGAAATGACTATCTTTCAAGAATTAACACAATTAAGACTGTTAGAAATTTTAAAAATCAGTTATGTTTCTAGTACTGTACTCTGTTGTAGAAAATCAAACATTTCTAGTGTGGCACGGTGGTTAGCACTGCTGCCTCACGGTGCTGAGGACCCGGGTTCGATCCCGGCCCTGGGTCACTGTCTGTATGGAGTTTGCACATTCTCCTTGTGTCTGCGTGAGTTTCACCCCCACAACCCAAAGATGGACAAGTTAGGTGGATTGGTCACGCTAAATTGCCCCGTAATTGGAAAAAAATAATTGGGTGTTCTAAATTTTAAAAAAATTAAACATATAGATATAATATTTGAAAATTGTTGTAATGGCTGGTAGGCAAATGTTGGGTATTGAACCTGAAGATCAGCCATAATGAATGGCGGAGCAGGTTCAATGGGCCGAATGGCCTCCTCCTGCTTCTATTTTCTATGTTAATATGATATCACATAAACTGCATCTGTTTTTATTTTAGGAAGAAAATTAAACTGTTGATAAGAATGTTACAAATTCTGGTTTGTTTATTTTTGTATTACAAGGCAGGTCACCGAAAGGGATTTATGTCTAATTCAACCTTTCCCTCCCCATTGTTTTTGGCTGTTTAGAATCTGCTAGAAAAGCAAGACTTACTACGTGTTACAACGTGCCTCCTCAGCATCCTCACGATGTACATCAATATTCGCTATTCATTGGCGAGGGAAGTATTAAACTTTCATTTTTAAAATTATTTTCAAAAGGATTTTGTCGTAGCAAGCACGATACACAAATGAATCAGTGCAAACATAAATGATTCATTAATAAAAGACTGCAATGGCCCAGTGTTAAAACATGTTTTGGATGTGGCTTCCCAGGCGCCAGTGAGATTATTGTGAGAGCTTTGGTGCTTCCCATCCCCCACATAGTCGCCTTTGTAGAAACACTCAGTGGAAGGATGAGGAAATGATCGCTGCTTAATGCATTGCCACGGGCTCAAAATAAAACGCGCTCAACATGTCCAAACAGAAACATTGTTATCAAGCACACACACAACGAAAAGAAGCTATTGCGAAACGGCGACTACGACCTCTGCAGAATGTGTTTATAGTACAATGTGAGTGAAGCATGAAGGTTGCACTTCAGCTAAACTAGCGTTCGGCTGCAAATATTGCGGGGTGATCGCTTCGAATACGACATAATTTAACATGCTGCCCCCATAGAGAGAGAGAGGGGAACATTGATTGTCCGGCATTCGGATTGAGCAGCTTTCTTATTGCATGTCCTGTACTCAAGCTAACGTTTGCTCTGCAAATATTGTCTGATGTGTTACGAGTGGGGGAGGGCGCACTCAGGGCAAGGGCAAATAGCAAAGAGGAATAAATACACAAGCCGTCGTCAGAGAAACACCATTAGCCATATGCTTCACTTGGCACACGTACATGCACCGAGCACACCGATTGTTACACTGCAGAGTCGCGCACAGCACAGACTGTACAGGACAGGAGCACCTCGAATGGTTTACAAACCAGGATACCAGATTTGATTCCCACTTTGGCTGAATTCAGCCAGATTGGCCTTTGTGCCGTTGAAGCAAAAGCACCTAGGCGTGGTATTGAAAGGGGACGGCGGTTAACATGGATGTGTCCAATGGCAGAAACAAAGGGGGGGGGGGGGATTTTAAAACGAGAGCTTCACATGCATCAATGAGCGTATTCACAACAGACACGCATGTAGAACACAGAGCAAACGTATCCAGGTCACATTGCAGAGACAAACGCACATAAACTTAGCACATTACCCACCACAGAGATACAAGACACCAGAATTTACACTCAAGCCACATACAGACATGCGCCAAGTCAATATACTCAATAATAAAATGCATATACACAACAGGCAGATACAAACGCTGCATAAACAACTCGCAGCTCATATTCACAGATATAACAGTCATTCGTTGGACATATACAACTGCGCAAGGGGCACGTGCAGACACATCGCCGATCTAAACAGGTATACTGTCTGCATACCTTGGACACATGATCGATACTGGCACACAAGAACAGATTAGATATCACGAAGAGACGAGGGAAACTTCATTTTAAGAAGTGCTATAAATTCATAACTTTTTTTTCTCGGCACTGTAGAATCTCCATCTCACTTGACCCGAGGTGATAAAACAAGAGAGTCTGTGTACCTTAAACATGGCAATGCTTTTAACCTTAATTTTAATTCAATGTCACCCCGATCTTCAAGGGTTGGCTAAAAGGACACAGATCAAAGATACTGCCCTCTTGCCTTCCAACTAATGGAACAATTAAAATACATTGAAAGAGTAAAAATTGTCGTGTATTTAGTTTAAGGACAACACATGCATATAGGGGGGAATTATACCATTACAGAGTAAAGTGAACCTTTCCGGCTGTCATTCAAAAATGTTCTGGATAACGACACATTTTCGAAGTGTGTCTTGTTATTTACATGGAATAGTGGCCCCTTTTTCATTTTAATGTTGATTGTTTAAAATTATAATCATCTTCAGTAAAATTGTGTACGACGTGGTTTTGGTTGCGGTGCTAAACAAAAGGGCTGTTAATCTAAATAGTCTGCAATCTGCATTTTCTGGATGAACAAGAAAGTAATTTATGGGTCAGGGACAGGTTGCCTCAACTGTAAGTAGGCGCGATATAAATTATGTGGACGGTGGATACACTTTATTACAAATCCAAGTCCCATGACCTGAACGTTCTTGATGAGGGCTGAAGAAAATCTAAGTGAATGCTTCACGTCGTAAAATATCCTGGATGAATAAAAAACCAGTGTAACCATTTGTTTTAAGCATTGGGTGCTGCGAGCGAAATATTTGGAACTGGTTCGGTTTAGTTGGGTGCTTGGATCAGGCTGTGACGAGACAAGGGGTGAAAGTGGCTGATTTTGCTGGCTCGGCTCGCTAACCGCTCCACTGCTGGGAGTTGAACGCTCCAGTGCTGGCTCTGCTGGAAGCTCCTTTGACTGTACACAGGGACTGACTTGACTCTTGGGCTGGAAGCTCAGCTCCTCTCTCACACACACACACACACAACACACACATATGGGAAAACGCACAGCCAATGGTTGGGCTGAGTTTCATAAAAGCTGCGCTCTGAGTGGCTGCAGGGCGAATGGCTGTGAAACAAAGGAGAGGAGCCGGGTCTGGAGCACAGAGAAACAGAGAGAGAGAAATGTGCACCCAGCAAAACACACACACTGAAGACAAGCCAATCCAACCAGCAAAACACATCGACACTGTGAACAAGCTAATGCACCCAGCAAAACACACCGACACATAGGCAGAGAGGTAAAGGACAGGTAGTGCCGCTTGCACATTTGATCTAAAACAAAGCAAAAAAAAATGCATTTCATATCACACGAAGACCAGGGCAAAACCGAGCCAGTACTGATCGTAAGTATATTGTGCAATAATAAGTGTAAAGTTTTATCAATCACACCAGAGATCGTAACTTTTGACATGAGAAGTGAGCGCTTTGCAGAGTTCCTTTTTTTAAACTTTACTCCCCGTCCCGAGTTTGGGATGAAATCGGACTATTATTGAAAATAATATAATTTAGATGCATCTTGTCGATTTGAAAATTGTATCCGGTGCCGTTTCCTTATTTATTTTACTGCCACGATTTTTAAAAAAAGAGGAAACACATTTGGCTATTAGTCCCTCGTGACACTTACCGTGCTGACTTGAGCTTGTAAATAGCTACAAGTTTTTGCTGAAGTTGACTTTAATAAGCATTTACAACTGTCGATCACGAATGCTTCCCCTCCCCTGCTTTTATTGCTGATATGAAAAGAACATTCAGCGTGCTCCAAAGATTTGTGCTCAATCTCACCCAGGCGATAGCTGCTCCCTGAGAGATTTACCCACATTAAAATCGCAGATTTCAAGTTTCCCCCTATTTTTCCCCCCCACAGGCAAGATCAGTTTTCTGATACGCTTGTCACCGATTTTTGTTCTCACGTCAAGCTACAGGGAATCTTGGATTCACGTGATTGAAGCTCGAACTGTAACAAAATAGCTGCTTTTAGGTGGTTGGTTGTTGCAACCTCCCCCTTCAAATCCATCAACAATTCATTACAGCTTTTAGCTCTAAACGCCAGCTAATTAAACTGTGTAGCTCCTAATCCGAGTACAAGATGACAGAAAATGGTAAGCAGACAATCGTCAACGTTTGCAACAAATCGGTCCTGGTTGTATAAGATATCTTTATTTCTCCCTTCCCTCCAACCTCACCCCCCCCCCCCCCCCCCCCCCCGTCCTTGTCTTGTATTTGAAACTGTCGATTATAAAATTACCACATGATTGACTGGCGTCGCTTCCTCGCTTAATTTGTATGTTTGACACTGTTTTGAGAGACGATGGTGCCACGTCCGGACAGAATGTGTAATCCAGTCCAGGTTTCTGCTGCTATTTTTCCCTTCACTAATTTATCCCAGGGTTAGCACATTCTGTCGTCTTTCAACCGGACGCTTGTAGTTTTTTTCTGTCCCCCCCCCCCCCCCACCAACCTCCCGCCCATTCGCTCGCTCTCTCACTCTCCTGGCATAATCATTTACTGATCAGGATGTTTCCAAAAGTGTGCGGTTAAGACGGAATGTGAAGTTTGGAAACTTTAATTTGTAAAAAAAAATTGGACCCGTGTAACAGATTTTTAAAAAATTCTATATATTCCCATGCATTTTTGTTGTTGCTCGGAGGCGAGTGTGGACTGAAATTATTTTTTCGTTTGCTGGGAAAAGGGAAATAATCCGGTCTGTGTGTGTGTGCCAGGAGGAGGATAGAAGTGAAACATTGACTTGGGGTTGAGGATGTCTCTTTCATTATGTATAACATGGATATTAGCACAAGTTGTGCAGGATGTATGATGTATGGGCAAGTGTTGCAGATTTCAAAGATGCTTATTTTGGGGGGTGGTGGAGTGATGCGGGGAGGAGATGTTTGATTTCAAGGTAAGAGTTGCAGCTACCCATGATGCATGTTTTTCAGACTTTGAATGGTTACACTGATCTTTGTCAAACAACCTCATTTGCGGTCACCGAGGCCACCTTGGTGCAGAGCTCATGGAGCGCGAACGAGTGCTGATACATTTCCAGCAAATGTCTGTGTGTTTTTCCCCCCTAAACGCTCTCGCACTATGAGAACTTTTTCAGATGTTAGCGTTCCGCAAACAAAAAGAGAGAGAGAGAAACATCAAGTCCGAGTTTATTTTTCCATTTCTGCTCTGGCTGTTTAGTCATCGTCTCTCATTCGGTGTGAAATTACAAAGGCCATCAATGGAAAGGGCGACTCTAAAGACTTATTTTTACAAAACCATGTAATCGATTGTATTTTAATATTGGGAAGTTTTCAAACCAGATCTACACCCCCAAAGAATTAAACGGGGAGGAAAGGAAGAAAAATGTTGGTCTTACCCAACAACCGATTTATTAAGTTTTATCTTTTTGCAGGAAGTAATTTATTCGTGTGTGTGGATCGTGTGATTCGAAAATAAGGGCAATATCTCTCTCTATCTCTATCTAAATAAAATAAACATATGAGAGGATTGAAACACGTGGCGGTGAAGCGAATGTCCTCCCAGATCCAAAGCTGTGAAGTTCATCCAATTTTTATCCAAGCGCTCCTATCTTCAGGATGTCAGTGAACAGTTCCATTGCTACTAGTAAAGGTGTTGATTCAAACGCGGTTGATACTTACGACAGTGGCGATGACTGGGAAATTGGAGTGGGAAATCTGATCATCGATTTAGACGCGGATTTGGAGAAAGACAGGCAGAAATTGGAAATGAATAACTCGAGTGCCAGCAGCAGTAGGACCAGCATTGCAGCCAGTGGCAGCAGCAGCAGCAACAACAGCAGCAGCAGCAAGGACTGCGGGGCCAATGTAGCAGCAGCAGCAGCTTCAGCCCTCTCTGATAGCCTCAAATTTACCTCCTCTTCCGCCCAGCCTCCCTCAGGCAATTCCCACAAGGAGACTGGCAAATCCAAAGTGAAAAGAAGCAAAACTTCCAAGGATGCTAATAAATCTCTCTCCTCTGCCTCACTGTATGGGATTCCTGAAATTAGCAGTGCTGGCAAGAGGCAGGAAGTTCAAGGGCGCCCTGGAGAGGTTTCTGGCATGAATTCAGCCCTGGGTCAAACAGTTAGCAGCAGCAGCAACAGCAGCAGCAGTGGTTGCAATAATAATATTATTAATAACCCCGCCATTGGCAATTGCACTAAAGGCAAGGACGAGAAAGCGGGCAAGGGCTCGGGCAGGGGAGGCTCGAAACGGGATAAGGAGGCTGGCAGGTCCCGCAAGGATGGCAATAAGCAGGAGGTGGGGGGGCAGCACCCTGGCCAGCCCCCGATGTCGGTGCCCGTAATAGCCGCCTCTCATCTCTTTAATTTCGGTCCCAAAGGCGGCAGCAGCTCCTTGCAGTGCTGCGGGGAGCCCACAGCCCGCATCCAGGACATTAAAACCACTCTGGAGTCAGGAATATTAACCCACCCTATTGTGCTGAAAAAAGATGATGAAGAGCGTGACGAGGAGAGTGCCCGACCTATCAAGAAATTGAAAACTGAAAAGGTAACACACGATTTTGTGTTTTTTTGTGTGTATTGCTGTGCTTTCTTTGTATTTTCCTTGAACGTTTATTCCACAAAGACTTGTGATGTGAATGGTGCACTTGGCTGAGTATTGACTGGAATGACGATGCCTTGCTGAGAGTGACTTTTTTTGACCCACCAGGGCAATATTTTTGTTGCTTTAATTTGAGCAGTCGTCAGTTATAATCTGGTTGAGAATAATAAAATAATTTGTGGTTATATTTCTTAACTGTTGACAACTGTCACTAACCCCAAAATTATAGTCGTTCGTTTGTGCAATAATAGATATGGCTCTTTAGAGGGCTTGAGTCGGTGAGAAAAGTCACTATTTTCACTTATTTCTGTTAAGTAACAGGCTGGTGTTATGGTTATACACACAAACAATGGAACCAACCCCACAGCTGGAGAGAAATTAGGTTATTGTAATCACTACTGTTTGCCTGAAGGGTGGGGGGAGGTGCTTTGTAATCAAATACAACACTAAACGCCTTCATAAAAGCTGCACTGGCATTGCCTCCTTGGAATGCAGAGATGGTTGATATGGTGCCTGGCATTTTATTAACATCAGTATGGGTACGATGATGTCTGTTTTGTAGATCCAATGTGAAAGGGAAGTTTGCCCTTGCCTTCCATTGTTAGTGTGCAACCAGGCTTTTGGTATGTTGGTAATTGTCCATAGACTGGAGTTTCTCATGGGGCTCTGATCCATTGTTCGTTGCGTAATTCTGGGGGTCAGTGGAATTGTGCCATTTTTTGAAGCTTGCTGATAACTATGGGTGATAGTTTCACAATCTATGCCCTTACCATTCTGAAAAACTCCTGCAGGTTCCTTATTTCAGATAAGAATGTTTAGATCAGTGCTCAGTGTTTAAAACTGCTTGTGATGTATGGTGCCATTTTTGTGATATATGTGATTTGAAGTGAAGAAAACTTAAATAAAATTAGTCATTTCAGAGTAATTACATCCTTTTAATAATAGTTTGTCGGGCACCTTGTGATTCACTTTTCAACCTTTCCCTTCCTATTCAACTCAATAAATTGATTCCCTGCAATGGAATTGGTCAGTCGAGTCAGAGAGGATTTTGTTCCAGTGCACAATAAAGTGAATTCCCAGCTTGTTGAGGTGGTGACCTTTGCATTTCTGCTGATACTACTGTTGGAAACTTTAGACAGCAGCAAGATTGGTTGGCTTGGAAAACGGTATCTTATTTGATTAATTTTATTGCTGGAGAAACAGTTTCAAGGAGACATTGAGATGTTAATAAAGATTTAAACAGTAAGGTTCAGAGGCTAGTGTTCTATAGTCTATTAGTCATGAGAAGGGTATCTAAACAGATTTGGGATGAAGAGGAGATTGGCAAACTGTTTGACATGCTTGACAGCTCCCCAATCAAATCATTTTACTTTGGTCTTCAGCAGACTGCAAATTGGGAGCTGTTTTAATCTGCTTTAAATATCAAGATAACTTGCTCTAATCAGTTCTTCACAATGGCTGTGGTTAAAGTTTCAAGACCATTTGATTGAATTTGCTGGCTGTGCAGATTGCAGAAAGCATTGCTCCCTGCACCCCCGAGCTTTTTAAATCTTTCAGCCAAATGTTCAGATTTAACAGTTTTGTTTAGCAGGCAATCTGTACATTTTCAAATCCTAGAGGCAGGTGTCATGGCAACAGAGATTAGAGTGGTGTGGTTTCACTACTCCTATTTCTTCCTTATTTATACCTCAAATAATCTCCTGGGGAAAATGTTTTAGTGTGTCTATTCCTCAAAACAATCAAGACTGTATGTACAAAACCAGTGCTTGCTGATATTCAGTCAGTGAGTCACACAGAAAAATGTCCAGTGTCGTACTGCTTGCTTGTCTTGATTCTTCCCAGATATAATTGACAAGCACATTCTATTCATTCTAGCACAGCCTGTTTTCCTTTTGACTGCTCCAGAGATCATTCAGATTTAAACCTGCAGCATTCACGGCATATAGCTTGAAGAAAATGACATGGTATTGATATGGAACCCATGGTCTTAATGTATACACTTGTATCTTGTACTTGTTATTTATTTGAAAGGTGAAGGCACGTTTTGTTAAACCATGTTGTAACAAGCTGTGAAATATTTATACAGTTGTCTGGTTTAAATGAGTTTGAAGACAAATATGTCCAACTAAACTTGTTTGAGTAGCAGGTTGCTAAAGGTACAAGGTAAATCCTTTAGGAGTTGTAGTCATTGTTTAATCTCTGCAGCGTGTTTGCAGGTCTATTCTTAGCCTGTTTATTCTATTTGTTTGCTGCAGTTAGTCATGTAAAACATGATAAATTGGAGCCTATTAAAACTAATTATTTTTGTGACTGTTTCTGCCTGCCTTTTATGCTAACAAACACAAGTATGTTGTAAAACCTGCCACTCCCTACACGTATTGCTCAAGTAAAAAAACAGCCTATAATTTGAGTTGTTTGAGCTATTTCTTGTAGCCCATTTTTGTGGTTTAGCTGTTGCTAACATGTCTGATTTAAGTAGACTTGGCAAGACCAATAACTACTCCTAGGAGTTTGCAAAATCCTTCCAATATAGGATTACCTAATAAAGGCTTCTCAGCACCCAGTCCTTCACCAATTTCGTGTATTCAGTCAATGGAATAGAATTATGCATTTCATTGGCTCGAGGTAGGACATTAATGATGTGAGCAATCATCAACAGGATTAACTGATTTAATTGATAAAGTACAGTACTGGAATATAGAGTACAACTGGAAAGCCAATCCAGTTTAATACACCATGCTGTCGGTTTCTAAGTAGCACTGATAGTTGATTGTAGAAAACATGCTGCAAGTGCAGGCTTGAGAGTCCTCACAAGGTCTGTCAATATCTCAGGAAGGAATTTGTCACCTTTTGAAAGTGATGTAGTGATACATTTCACAGCTGAGAATTGTGTTCACAAATGACTTGACGTACCATTAATGCTAGTGTCATGTGAGAGTACCTTTAAGAAATGTGTGTTTATAAATGGGTGTGTATATAAATATCTGTAGTGAGAGTACCTTTAAGAAATGGGTGTTTATTACTGCAGTGATGTCAGAGAGTGGGTGGAGCTGGGCTGTCTGTCAGCTTTTTACTTTCGTTTTAGGCTGTTTGCTGCAGGGTGTGTTTTAGTTTCGTTTGCAGAGCTGGATAGCTGCAGTCACAGCCAGAAGGTGTATGAATCTCTGTAATCTAAAGACTGTAAATCGATCCTGGTGATTTAAAACTAATAACAGTAGTGACTTCAACCTGATGTGCTTCTGGTAAAAGGTGTTTTAAGTCTTATGGATGTTAAAAGGAATGCTTAAAGGATTACTTAGTGTTGTATTCTTTGGGGGTTGTATTTGAATTAATGGTTGCTAAGATGTTCACTGTATGATTTAAAAAGGTTAACTTGAGTTCATAGAATAAACATTGTTTTGCTTTAAAAAATACTTTTCCATTTCTGCTGTACCACACCTGTAGAGTGGGCCGTGTGCTCCCCATACCACAATCTCGTAAAAGTTGTGGGTCAGGTGGACTCCATGATACAATTTGGGGTTCTCTAAACCCTCGCCCATAACAAATTGGGGGCTCGAGGGGGATAAAAGTCTATCTATTGGATTGGCTTTGCGAACTTAAAGACAGTGAGGGGTGAGCATATTGTGGTTGCTTATCAGGTGTGGTGTTTTAGTTTAAGTAGGGAGTGTGTTGTGGACAATGTCTCTTTCAGAGACTCAGAGGTTTTTGGGGGTGGAGACGGGCACATACAGTACCTTACGAACAGAGACTAAAAACAGACTGTTAGATTTGGCAAAAACATTACAGTTAACATTACCTGACAAAATGCAAAAAGCTGAGGTAATTATGGCAGTGGCGAAGCATTTAAAGATACAGTTTGACTCATTGGAAATGGCAAAAATTCAGTTACAAATTAAACAAATGGAAAATGAGGAAGAATTAAAGCAGCTTGAATACGAAAGAGAGAGGGAAAAGAAAGAGAAACAGAGAGAGAGGAAAAAGAGAGAGAAGAAAGGAAAACAGAAAGAATAGCCCAAGCAGAACAAAAAGAAAGAGAAAGGGAGATACAGATCAGGGAAAAAGATAAAGAGAGAGAGTTTGAACTTCTGAAAATGGCCATGAAACATGACAGTCAGTTAAAATTGGCAAATTGAAGGGATAGTGATGAGGATAGTGAGAAAGAGCGTCAGAGTTGAAAGCTTGGTGGGAATCTATTTAAATATGTCCAAGCATTGCCAAGGTTTGGCGAGAAGGAGGTAGAAGCCTTTTTCATTTCATTAGAGAAGGTAGCTAAACAAATGAAATGGCCACAGGACATGTGGGTATTACTGATTCAAACGAAGCTGGTAGGTAGGGTTAGTGAAGTGTTTGCGTCACTACTGGAGGAGATAGCTGAGACGTATGAGGAGGTGAAAAAATCCATCTTAGGTGCATATGAACTAGTGCCTGAAGCCTACAGACAAAGGTTTAGAAATTTAAGGAAAGAATTTGGTCAAACATATATGGAGTTTGAAAGGATCAAACAGAGTAATTTTGATAGGTGGATAAGAGCTTTGAAAATAGACCAAACGTATGAAGCTTTCAGAGAAATTATACTTTCGGAGGAGTTTAAAAATTCAATTCCTGATGTAGTGAGAATTCATGTGGAAGAGCAGAGGGTTAAAACTGCGAGATTAGCAGCAGAAATGGCAGATGATTATGAATTAGTTCATAAATCAAAGCTTGGTTTCCGACATCAGTTTCAGCCTGTGAGGGATAGAAATTGGGGACATGAAAAATACTCAAGTGGTGGAGGCAAAGGTGATCTGATGGGAGATAATAAGGAGAGTGTACCTCAGATTAAAAAAGAAATCCAGGAGGGTGGAAAAGAAATGAAAAATTTCAAATGTTTTCACTAATAAACTAGACCATGTAAAGTCACAGTGTTGGTGGTTGAAGAAAAGCACTGGGAAGGCGGATCTGGTAAAACAGGATAAGGCAGTGGGGCCTGTTAAAGTGGTAGAGGAAAGCCCAAGTGAAGCGAAGGAGGTGCAAAAGATTGTACAGCCTGATCAAGAGGTGATTGATAAGAAGGTGCCAGATGTCTTTAAAGAATTTACTTGTGCGGGTAAAGTTTATTCATGTGTATCAGGAGGAGCAGGTAAAGAACTCACAATTTTAAGAGATACGGGAGCTAGTCAATCTTTAATGGTAAGAGATGAGGAGTTATGTAGTTTGGGAAGAATGTTGCCAGAAAAGGTGGTAATATGTGGAATTCAGGGTGAGAGGAGTAGTGTTCAGTTATATAAGGTAAGGTTGGAAGGTCCAGTGAAGAGTGGTGAAGTGGTAGTAGGAGTATTAAAGAAACTATCTTGTCCAGGAATACAGTTTATCTTGGAGAATGATATAGCTGGATCGCAGGTGGGAGTGATGCCTACTGTGGTTGATAAGCCAGTGGAAAATCAGACAACTGAAGTGTTGAAGGACAAATATCCTGGGATTTTTCCGGATTGTGTAGTAACAAGGTCGCAAAGTCACAGGTTAAGACAAGAGGAGAAATCAAAGAGTGAAGATGAAGTTGAAGTGCAATTATCAGAAACGATTTTTGATCAGGTGGTTGAACAAGAACAGGTGGAGGATGAGGCGGATATTTTTAGTTCTGGAAAATTGGCGGAGTTACAACAAAAAGATGTAGAAATAAGCCGGATGTATCAGAAAGCATACACAGAAGAGGAATCTGCGTGTAAACCAGAGTGTTATTACCGTAAAAGTAATGTCTTGGTGAGAAAATGGACACCTTTACATATGCAGGTGGATGAAAAGTGGGCAGAAGTTCATCAAGTAGTATTGCTGGTAGGGTATAGAAAGGAGATGTTGCGAGTTGCACATGAGGTACCAGTGGGAGGTCATTTGGGAATAAGGAAAACTCAAGCTAAAATCCAGAAACATTTTTATTGGCCTGGACTACATAAAGATGTAGTTACATTTTGTCAATCCTGTCACACATGTCAAGTGATAGGGAAACCTCAAACAGTGATAAAACCAGCACCCTTAATACCCATTCCAGCATTTGAGGAACCTTTTACAAGGGTCCTAATTGATTGTGTAGGACTGCTTCCTAAAACGAGAAGTTGGAATCAATATGTTTTGACTACAATGGATGTGTCTACTAGGTTTCCAGAGGCCATTCCAGTACGTAATATAGCTAAAAAGATGGTGGAGGAGCTACTTAAATTCTTTATTAGATATGGACTACCCACAGAAATACAATCGGATCAAGGGTCAAATTTTACCTCAAGGTTATTCAAAGATATTATGGATAGCTTAGGAATAAAACAATTTAAATCAACTGCATACCACCCAGAATCGCAGAGAGCATTACAAAGGTGGCATCAGGCATTAAAGACAATGTTGGGGAGCTGATTTTGATCCAGGCTCATAGGGACAGAATGGACAGGGCAGAAACGGACCGACTGATTAAGGAGATAGACAGGAGGTATGCGGTGACCCCGGGGGTGGAGCTCTTAAGGGAACGTCAGAGGCTGCAGGCTGAGTTCGGGGTGTTGTCCACAGGTAAGGCAGTGGAGCAGCTTAGAAAGGCGAGGGGTGCGTTTTACGAACATGGGGAGAAGGCCAGCAGAATGCTTGCACAGCAGCTTAGGAAGAGGGAGGCGGCCAGGGAAATAGAGAGAGTGGTTGATGGGGATGGGAATTTGGTAGGGGAGTCAGCAGGGCTAAACAGGGTGTTCAGGGACTTTTACAGTAGGCTCTATTGCTCGGAACCCGCCACGCGGCCGGCGGGAATGAGACGCTTTTTGGACAGACTGACCTTCCGAAGGGTGGGTAGGGAGCTGGTAGATGGGCTGGGGGCCCCGATTAGGGCCAAAGAAATAGTTGAGGGCTTGAAGGCAATGCAGCCGGGTAAGGCCCCGGGGCCGGACGGATACCTGGTGGAGTTCTATTAAAAGTTCTTGGGGCTTTTAGGGCCGTTGGTGGTTAAGGTTTTCAATGAGGCAAGGAACAGAGGGGTGCTGCCCCCGATGATGTCGCAGGCCACTATTTTGTTAATATTGAAGCGGGACAAGAACCCAGAGCTATGCGGGACATATAGGCCGATCTCCCTGCTTAATGTGGGCGCCAAGTTACTGGCCAAAGTTTTGGCCTCCAGGATTGAAGATTGTGTGCCGGATGTGATTATGGAGGATCAAACGGGGTTTGTCACGGGCAGGTAGTTGGTGGCCAATATAAGAAGGCTGCTCAATGTGATCATGATGCCCCCGGAGAGTAGGGAGGTTGAGGTGGTGGGGGCCATGGATGTGGAAAAGGCGTTTGATCCGGGTGGAGTGGGATGATATATGGGAGGTGCTGGCATGATTTGGATTCGGTAAGGGCATTATCGACTGGGTCAGGCTGTTGTACCAGGCCCTGGAAGCTAGTGTAAGGACGAATAGGACAACCTCAGACTATTTTAGACTGTACCGGGGAACAAGGCAGGGGTGCCCCCTCTCCCCACTGCTGTTGCGATAGCTATAGAACCGCTGGCAATTGCTCTGAGAGCTTCAAGGGGTTGGTTCGGGGTGGGGGGGTGGGGGGGGGGGGGGGGGGGGGGCGGGGTGGAACATAGAGTCTCGCTGTATGTGGATGATCTGCTCTTTCCTTTTCGGATCCAGGGGCAGAGATGGGCGAAATTATGGCGATTTTGGGGGAATTTGGCCGGTTTTCGGGGTATAAACTGAATATGACAAAGAGTGAGATGTGTGTAGTCCAGGCGAGGGGTCAGGAGGGTCGGCTGAGGGAGCTGCCGTTTAGGTTAGTCGGGGACCGTTTCAGGTACTTAGGCATACAAGTGGCGTGCGATTGGGGCCGGTTACACAAGTTGAACTTGTCCCGGTTGGTTGAACAGATGAGGGGCGAGTTCCGGAGATGGGATGCGCTCCCGCTGTCGTTAGCTGGGAGAGTGCAGACGGTCAAAATGACGGTCCTACCGAGATTTCTGTTCGTATATCAGTGTCTCCCAATTTTAATCCCGCGGCCCTTTTTTAAGAGGGTTAATAAAATCATCCTGGACTTTGTATGGGCGGGTAAGTCCCCGCGAATGAAGAAGGTGAAGCTCGAGCGGAATCGGGGGGAGGGGGGGCTTGCGCTGCTGAATTTTAGCAATTATTACTGGGCGGCTAACATAGCCATGCTAAGGAAGTGGTTGGTGGGGCCGGTTTGGGAGCGGATGGACGCAGCTGCATGTAGGGGCACCAGTTTGGGGGCGTTGATAACGGCGACTCTGCCGTTCCCGCCGGCGAGGTACTCCACCAGCCCCGTAGTGGTGGCGGCCCTGAGAATCTGGGGTCAGTGGAGGAGGTATGCTGGAGCAGTGGGAGCATCGGTCTGGTCCCCAATCACCGGTTTGCCCTGGGGAGCTTGGATGGGGATTCCGGGTATTCCCGGCTGAGGGCGGGAATTGAGAAGATGGGGACTTGTTTTTAGAGGGGAGCTTCCCTAGCTTGAGGGTGCTGGAGGAGAAGTTTGGGTTGGGAAGGGGGAACAAATTTAGATATTTACAGGTGCGGGACTTTCTGCGTAGGCAGGTATCATCCTTCCCACTCCTGCCACTAAGGGGGATCCAGGATAGGGTAGTGTCTAGGGGATGGGTGGGAGAGGGGAGCGTTTTGGACATCTACAAAGAACTCATGGGAGCGGAGGAGACGCAGACCGAGGGGCTGAAGCGTAAGTGGGAGGAGGAGCTTGGTGGTGAGATGGAGGATGGCTTATGGGCGGACACGTTGAGCAGAGTAAACGTGACTGCAACATGCGCCAGGCTCAGCTTGATCCAATTCAAGGTGGTCCACCGGGCCCACAAGACAGTGGCCCGGATGAGTAGATTGTTTGGGGTGGAGGACAGGTGTGTAAAATGTGCAGGAGGACCAGCAAACCATGTTCACATGTTCTGGGCGTGTCCAAAACTTCGGGGATATTGGCAGGGGTTTGCGGACGTCATGTCCAGAGTTTTGGAAACAAGGGTGGCAATGAGTCCAGGGGTGGCGATTTTCGTGGTGTCGGATGACCCGGGAATCCAGGAGGAGAACGAGGCAGATGTTCTGGCCTTTGCTTCCCTGGTAGCCCGGAGACGGATACTGCTAGCTTGGAGGGATTCAAAGCCCCCGAAGTCGGAGACATGGCTAACTGACATGGCGAGCTTTCTCGGACTAGAGAAGATTAAGTTCGCCTTGAGAGGGTCACTGTTAGGGCTTGCCCGGAGGTGGCAACCATTCATCGACTTCTTCGCGGAGAATTAATCGTCAGTAGGGGTAGGGGGTGGGAGGGGGCGTTAGGGTAGCGTAGAATAGGGGGTCAATTAGGCGGGTCTTGGCGGGATGGGAGTCGGTGATTGCACTAACTCTATTGTTCTTTGTACGTTGTTTTTATATTGTTGCTGTTGTTAATGCCAAAAATACCTCATTGAAATTGTTATTTAAAAAAAAGACAATGTTGAGGGCTTATTGTCACGATTATCCAGAGGATTGGGATAAAGGAATTCCATTCGTACTGTTTGCAATTAGGGATGCACCTAATGAGTCAACCAAATTCAGTCCTTTTGAACTAAGTTTTGGTCATGAGGTAAGAGGACCACTTAAATTGATTAAGGAAAAATTGGTGAGTGAGAAATCAGAGCTTATATTATTGGATTACGTGTCAAATTTCAGGAAACGATTAAAGAGAGCAGGTGAATTGGCTAGACAACATTTAAAAGTTGCACAAAATGTGATGAAATGGATAGCGGACAAAAAATCCAAAGTTCGTAGTTTTGCCAGTGGAGATAAAGTTTCAGTATTGTTACCAGTGGTAGGTAAACCTTTAAAAGCAATGTTTTGTGGACCTTATCAGATTGAAAGGAAATTAAGTGAGGTGAATTATGTGGTACAAACACCAGAGAGAAGGAAGACTCGCCGAGTGTGTCATGTGAATATGCTTAAAAGGTGCTTTGAAAGGGAAGGAGAGAAAAAGGAAGTTTTAATGATTCTAACTCAAAGTGACAAACCAAATCCAGATGACTGTGAATTTGACATACCTCAAATTAAATTGGAAAACGAGGATGTTCTTAAAAATTGGGATAAATTGTTGAGTTACCTTCCAGAGGAAAAACGGACTGACCTGAAAGAGTTATTGATATCACAGGGGCAAGTTTGTGGAGATAAGTTGGGAAGTACTAAAATGGCTATAAATGATGTAGATGTGGGAAATGCTGTTCCAATCAAACAACATCCATACAGACTTAACCCTTTAAAATTCGCAGAGGTAAACAAATAGATTGAGAGTATGCTTAAAAATGGCATAATTGAAATGGGTTGCAGCCAATGGAGCTCACCCATAGTGATGGTACCTAAACCAGACGGCACCCAATAGTTGTGTGTGGACTATAGAAAGGTTAATGCAGTTACAAGAACGGACTCTTATCCTATCTCACGTTTGGAGGATTGCATTGAGAAAGTGGGACAATCGGCTTTTATTTCCAAACTGGATTTACTTAAAGGTTACTGGCAAGTAACCTTATCCGAATGGGCGAAGGAGATTTCAGCTTTTGTGACTCCAGATGGTATATACCAATTCAAAGTTATGCCATTTGGCATGAAAAATGCCCCAGCCACATTTCAATGGTCAACTAACAAAGTCGTTTTGGAATTACCCAATTGTGCGGTGTACATCGACGATCTGGTAATTTTCAGCCAGACATGGACAGAACATTTGAAACATCTGATGGAGTTATTCGATCGACTTAGGGAGGCGGGTTTGGTGATAAACCTAGCCAAAAATGAATTTGGAAAAGCCCAAGTCACTTTCCTTGGCCATACAATTGGACAGGGTCGAATGGTCACACAGGATGTGAAACCAATGGTTATTGAGGAGTTTTCAATACCCTTGAGACAAAGGGAAATAATGTGATTTCTTGTCATGAGTGGATTTGATCGAACATTTGTGCAAAAGTTTTGTAGCGTGATTGCTGCACTGATGGACATGCTGAAGAAACGTCGAAAATTCCTGTGGACAGCGGACTTTCAACAGGCATTTGACAGCCTGAAAGCTTTGATAACCAATGCTCCTGTGTTGGAGAATTACAAGCGACTCTGTGATCAGAGTGAACTAAAGTATCTGACTTTAAAGAGAAATGCCGAGGCGTAGAGAAATGGACAGATCGTGCAGAGACCTTCTTGTTCAAAGAGACTGTCAATCAGGAAGGATTTCAGTTGGAGGAAGAAAGAAAAATGGACTATATTATTATACCTGTTTGCGTGTGGTGTTTTTTTGAAACGATAAAGTATATTTACTGTGTGCATTTCTTAAAGGATGGTGAAAAGGTGAAAAATTAAACCACCTTGAAGTTGATGGTTTATTTTTTTCTTCTTGGGGGGAGGTGTCATGTGAGAGTACCTTTAAGAAATGGGTTTATAAATGGGTGAGTATATAAATATC
Organism: Scyliorhinus torazame; assembly: GCF_047496885.1. Classification (NCBI taxonomy): domain Eukaryota; kingdom Metazoa; phylum Chordata; class Chondrichthyes; order Carcharhiniformes; family Scyliorhinidae; genus Scyliorhinus; species Scyliorhinus torazame. Next base: position 139,405,438 of record NC_092715.1, read on the forward strand.
TGTAGTGAGAGTACCTTTAAGAAATGGGTGTTTATTACTGCAGTGATGTCAGAGTGGGTGGAGTTGGGCTGTCTCAGCTTTTTATTTTTGTTTTAGGCTGTTTGCTGCAGGGTGTGTTTTAGTTTCATTTTCAGAGCTGGACAGCTGCAGTAACAGCCAGAAGGTGTGTGAATCTCTGTTATCTAAAGACTGTAACTCGATCCTGGGTGATTTAAAACTAATAACAGTAGTGACTAACCTGATGTGCTTCTGGTGAAAGGTGTTTTAAGTCTTATGGATGTTAAAAGGAAAGCTTAAAGGATTACTTAGTGTTGTATTCTTTGGGGGTTATATTTGAATTAATGGTTGCTAAGGTATTCACTATGTTTTAAAAAGGTTAGCTTGAATTCATAGAATAAACACTGTTTTGCTTTTAAAAATACTTTTCCATTTCTGCTGTACCACACCTGTAGAGTGGTACGTGTGCTCCCCATACCACAATCTAGTAAAAGTTGTGAGTCAGGTGAACTCCATGATACACTTTGGGGTTCTCTAAACCCTGGCCCATAACACTAGCAACTATTTTTCTGTCACATTAGACCAATAAATAGAAAGAAATGGTACTGAAAATAAGTTGAGGCCAGAAACACATTTTCCATTGGGTCTTTTGTGCTTATTTTTGTTCCTGCTGATTAATTGAATGGAAATATACATATACCTTCCAGTCCTTTGTATGCTGCTATTACTTGTCTGTTGCAGTCTGCAGCAAAGGATTGTAAGTGGTAAGCAGTCATTAATGAAGAAAACAAAGGACAGATTTGTTTGAATGTGAGAGGTTTAAAAAGCTGACTCAAAACTCTGCAAGATGAGATTTGGCTGGTGAATGGTACCACAAACTAGCACGAGTCCCTGTAGAACAAAAAACTCTTCAGTCTACTTAATGCTTTGTAACTTTGAATAGTGTGACCAGAGCTCTTTCAGAAAGGGTGAATGAGCTGGTGGCCTTTGACTGCTGAGAACTTTCTGGACGAACTTATAGTGACCTCCCAAGATCTGTGAGACCAGAGTTGCTATTGAATTTTTTCCTGCTAATGAGGTGCATTTCTAATTCCATTTGCAAAATGGTATGTTTGTAAAGGCCACTCAAATTCTTTTTATAAAGTCATATTAGCAGACATGACTTTAAAAGAATTCAGACTAGAACATTTAATCAAATTTTATTGTTAAGTTCAATTTTATGAGTTTAATATTTGTCCAATAATATTTATTTTCCTACAATTTACAACTCAAATGTCCTTTTTTTTCTTTTAAATTTAGAGTACCCAATTCATTTTTTCCAATTAAGGGGCAATTTAGCGTGGCCAATCACCTACCCTGCACATCTTTGGTTTGTGGGGGTGAAACCCAAGCAGATATGGGGAGAATGTACAAACTCCACATGGACAATGACCCAGAGCCGGGATCAAATCTGGACCTCGGCGCCGTGAGGCAGAGTGCTAGCCACTGTGCCACCGTGCTGCCCCTCAAATGTACTTAATTGGCCGTGAAATTATTTTGGATCTCTTGAGGTCATGAAAGGCCCTGTACAAACGCAGACTCTCACTCACCAAAATTGGAGCTACAAATTTTTAGTAATAAATTTAAGAGGACTGTTAGAAGAAAGCAAATTACACGAGTCTCCTAGGAGATAAATTATTATGTGTATCCTTTAGCTGCTGTAGACTTTCTGAAGTATTACAACACAACTGTTCAAATAGCATGAATATGGAATCTGAAATGTGCATCAGGTATTGAAAAGAGGGGTTCCTTGTAGAAAGTTGAAACGAGGAAAGGGAGGATTAGTCAGAAAGCTAGCCAGCACTTAGCAGATTGCTTTGATGTGTGTGTTCTGATCGGGCCTCCTCACTGATTTCTAGGTACCAAAAACACATGACCGCAATTAAAGTTGCAGAAGCCATTGAGTTTCACACAGAGCATTGTGGAAGGGGATTTTACACAGCGCAAGCCTATTTTTTTTTACTGCGATAAGCACCCATTTATATTAGAAAGACCTGGAAGTGCTGTTCAGTCATTGCAAAACATATCACTAGATTTGTTAAATATAGGAGATGGAGGAGACCTTTGAACCACGCCAGACTGTTCCGGCATTCAATTACATCGTGCCAAATTCGTAATGCAGTTTCATAACTTCATTTCCATGTACATATCTTGTTCCACACCCCTCATCCCCATACCTAAAAAATGCTATTATCCTCCATCAAAAAGCACTAAAGTTAAACTCTGAGCAAAAAGCAACTAAATGGCAGATGCAGGAAATCTTAAAAAACAGGAACAACGCTGGAAAAGCTTAGCATCTGTGGAGAGAACAGATCAATTAATAGTTCAAACCTGGACCTTTCATAGAAAGCTGACTGGTCTGTTTAACTGACCTGCTAGCTGTTTCCTACTATTTCTGTTAAAGCTGATGCTTCATGTGGTTACCTAAATCGTCGACAATAGTCCAGAGCGACTTGCTTCTGGTTGGTGTGCGCAAATAGTACTTCAATGCAATGTCCCCCTTCCCCCAAATAAATTAGTTTTTTGGCTGCAGACTCTTGAGCAATGGATAACAATCACTGTTCTTTGTTCGAGGTCTTTTTATTGAGGCTAATGACTGGTCTTGTGCCGCTCCAAGATAAATGACATTATCTCTGAGTGGGCTGACAGGAAACAGACATGTTAATAGTGAAGCTGCAGGGAGGATCTTCCCTGTTCCTTGCAAAAGAAAAGGCAGGACCTCTAGTTGTGATCATTAGCGCATAATGCATTCCTACTTTTCCCATGTGGGTCAAGGGAATTAGAAGCATAATGGTGTGTTTTCATATGGATGTCAAACCACAGCAATGACATTCTTAATTTCAATTTATCGTAGATCATTTTAGGAAAGATGTTCCTGTGGTAGGCTGCATCGCTTTGAAAAAGAGATTGCAAGTCATTTTGTCTTCCACACCCTTGTGTGTTTTTCAAAAAGCAAAAATAATTCTGTTAAGCTGACACCTACTTGTCAGGACAATGGTTACAGTCTACGCCCGTTAGAAATATTTGATCTGGGAAGATTGGAAGTTTCCTGTGTTCTTTTGTGTAATGGTTTTTCAGACAAACTAACATTTGTAGACATATTTGGGTGAACAATGGGAAACGATTGGAGTTTCACATTTAAAATTTTTTTCACTCTCAATAGAATCTGTTACTTGTCAGTAGCAGAGGATGACCCTGATTGCAAAGTTTTTGTTCAACACAGGATCCAAAATGAAGCAGCATGGAAGTGAGATAGGAAATCCATCTGTGTAATCAAATCTTGCAGCTAACTAAGCATAAAGCCCGTCCTTGAGCTCAGATAAACCCTGTCAAACACAAGCTCTCCAATCCCTATAGAAAGCCAAAGGCTGAGAGTATCTGTATAGACAGAGCTGGCCTCCATAAGTAAAATAAAAGCTGTCAAGTTTTCAAGCACAGAGAGTAATCTATTAAAATGTCTAAGCCAATTTACACCATCACTTAAGTTTTTTAAAAATAAATTTAGAATACTCAATTAATTTTTTTCCAATTAAGGGGTAATTTAGCCTGGCCAATCCACCTACTCTGCACATCTTTGGGTTGTGGGGGTGAAACCCACGCAAACACGGGGAGAATGTGCAAACTCCACACGGACAGTGACCCAGAGCCAGGATTGAACCTGGGACCTTAGCGCCGTGAGGCAGCAGGGCTAACCCACTGTGCCACCCTGCTGCCCTACCATCACTTAAGTTAACATTTTCCGTGATTTACGGTATTTCAGTTTGTCACATGGGCAAGTTCTGTGTTTCCCAAAAACATGATGGAATTGCTCGAGGTCTTTAGAAATGTGTACTGTGGTAGGTTGCATATTTTTTTTCTGTTCTTTTCTTCCACACTGAGACTTTGTGTGGGGAATGAAAACACTAGAATGAAGCACTGTGCGTGTGTGCTTTTGACCAGCTGAAACTCACAAATCCCATTTTTAAAGGAAACTCAATTTAAGCATTGTGAAAAATGTGCCCAAACCGCGTATTCAGCAGGTTAAATAGATGCTTGAACCAGCATTTTAATTCAGCAGCTTGGAACATTAACTGGAGCGAGATCTTCAAATTGGATAACCTTTGTTAGTGAAGAACAGAAGATCAGGCCAAGCGATAATTTGCCACTAAAGGGTATTAAAGGAGAAGGACAGCAGTAATACCAAAGGCTGCTTTGTGTCCATGATGGTTTTTAGTACAGTGTGTCTGTTGCTTTTTTCCCTTTAATCCAAACTAAATGGTCTTGGCAAGTTGAACAAAGCCTTTGCATTTGAATGAAAGGTTGTAAAACTATTCAGACATTAATGCATGGATTAAATGTGGATTGGCTGACAATAGGGCTGTTTGTATCATTTTTTTGAGAGCTGAAAGCAAATTCGTGAAGGGAGGGGTGATGCATTTCTCTGGGGTCACATGTCAGGATTGCTGTTCCATTAGTAGGTTTAGCTGAGGATGTGAATTGTATCTGTTCTAGGGTTTTGACTAAATGGTTCAATTTTTCTGGCACTGGACAATTTTTAAATGCTGATTTAGAAATGAAACCTTTATTTCATTGTGCAAAACCAATAATAAAAACAATAGTTTAGTCACTGGAAAACAGGATGTAGAATGCACTCTGGAGAGATATTTTGTCATTGTTGTACTGTTGTCTACATTTTTAAGTTGCATTGTTCAGTAAGGAACAGAATGTTTACTGGCCCCTTGGTAACTGGGTAGATTGGAACTGTATTATTCCCCGTCTTGCTGCCATTTCAATCTATTTCATGTTTTCTTATGTGAGTTTGATGAACCTTGTTACATATAGAAGTACAGTTAAGAACTCAGCAATTGTTTATGTTACCTTCCAAAAGATGTTTCAAGTAAAAGAACAAATCCAGATGCCTCAATTCAATTTCTCATATATTTTTATTTTTCCAATTGAGGGGCAATTTAGCATGACCAGTCCACCTACCCTGCACATCTTTGGGTTGGAGGGGTGAGTGATTCGGGGCCGGAATCGAACCCGCGTCCTTGGTGCCGTGAGGCAGCAGTGCTAACCACTGCGCCATCGTGCCGCCAGAAATTTCTCACATTTCTATTTCATAGTTAGGCGACATGGTGGTACAGTGGTTAGCACTCCTGCCTACAGCGCTGAGGACCCGGGAACGGTACCGGCCCCGGGTCACTGACTGTGTGGAGTTTGCACATTCTCTTCACGTCTACGTGGGTTTCTCCCCCACAACCCAAAGATCTGCAGGTTAGGTGGATTGGCCACGCTAAATTGCCCCTTAATTGGAAAAAAAAATAATTGGGTACTCTAAATTTATTTTAAAAATATATATTTATAAAATAAACTAGAGATAATTAAGCCCTTTAGTGAAAAAAAAAACTACAGGAGGGAGATAAATCATTTGGTTGCATGGTGTTCCGAAAACAACCTCTCTCTAAATGTTGGAAATAACAACTTCATCAACTTCAGGAAGCGTAGCACGACACACACTCCAGTCTGCATCAATGGCTCCGAAGTGGAGATCATAGAATTTACAGTACAGAAGGAGGCCATTTGGCCCATTGAGTCTGCACCAGCTCTTGGAAAGAGCACCCCACACAGGCCCACATCTCCACCCTATCCCCATAACCCAGTCACCCCACCCAACACTAAGGGCAATTTTGGACACTAAGGGCAATTTAGCATGGCCAATCCACCTAACCTGCTCATCTTTGGACTGTGGGAGGAAACAGCACCCAGAGGAAACCCACGCACACACGGGGAGGATGTGCAGACTCCGCACAGACAGTGACCCAAGCTGGGAATCGAACCTGGGACCCTGGAGCTGTGAAGCAATTGTGCTAACCACTGTGCTACCGTGCTGCCCCTAATGGTCGATAGCTTTAAGTTCCTGGGGGTCACCATCACCAACAGTCTGTCCTGGTCACTCACGTTGATGCAACAGTCAAGAAAGCCCAATAACATCTCTATTTCCTGGTAAGGCCTGGTACAGCCTGGTAAGGCAACTGCTCCGTCCAAGATCGCAAGAAACTGCAGAGTGTGGTGAACTCAGCCCAACGCATCAAACAAACTTGCCACCCTGACATTGATTTTGTATACACCTCTTGCTGCCTCAGGAAGGCAGACAGCATTATCAGAGACCCCTCCCACCTAGGCATTGCCTTCTTCCAGACCCTTCCATCAGGCAGAAGGTGCAGAAGTCTGAAGACTCGCACATCCAGACATAGGAAATGCTTCTTCCCCACAGCTACAAGACTCCTCAACGACTCCCCCTCGGACTGATCTGTTCCCTGTAAGAACACTATTCACGACACCCTATGCTGCTCTTGCTCATGTATTTGCTTTGTTTGGCCCTTGTTTCGCACTGTAACCAATCACTGTTTGTTGATGTAACATTTGTCAATGTTCTCTGTTGATTATTCTTTTGTCTACTATGTACGTACTGTGTACGTTCCCTCGGCCGCAGAAAAATACTTTTCACTGTACTTCGGTACATGCGACAATAAATCAAATCAAAAACTTGTTAAATGGTGGGATAAGCTCATTTTGAACAATAAGTGTATATTTTCAGTGAGTAAAAGGTTGCAAAATCCTGTGATTGTGCAAGGAGGTCTTTCCTCAAAGAGAACAGGTTTGCCTTGTAAACATGTATTTTTTTCTAATCTGAGTCCTCTAATTGAAGCAGATGGCCTTGTACTGGTTTAGCTTTATCAAGGAGTATATTTATTTTTTTCAACTTTCTCCTGAAGTTTTCACATATGGTGCATTTAGCACTGAATGTTGATTAAGTAGATTTGCATTGACAGGTGAAGCATTTAATCAAATCCTTATTCAGGCCTGTACCGTCAGAGAAGGCAGAGAAGCAATGCACCACAGATAAAGTAGTTAATTCTCTCTGCGCTATGCTGTATATTTAATTGTGATAATTATTGCCCGTTAATGCCCAGATACAAACCCAAACCGGACGGGATATTTTATTTAAATCCACTGCCTTCAAGTTGTATTTCCCAGTATTACATCAGAACTCGAGCACTGCTGGAATTTGTTTTCTCATTCTTCCACCGTGTTTCTAAAGAGTTCATCTACTCTTTGTGCACATTCTGCATCCTGCTGTTTGGCTAGTTGTCTGAATTTACATTTGCTGTCGAAATCCTAAACCAACCTTTCCCATGATGCTGTCGCAGATGCCAGACACTGGAGTATAAAGCAAGCAGCTGTTTCCATTACAGCATCACTATATTATCCTACACAATCTGTTTCCTCTGTAAGAACTCTCCTTGCATTCTCTGCTGGCTCTTTCGGTCTTTGTATCTTGGGGAATGCCTATGCACTTTTAATCCTGACGGCCACTCTTATTAGATTAATCGTCTTCATACATTCATTTTAAATAAACAAATCCGGTCTCCCCTCCTGACTTGGAAAGTAGATTCCTTCTTTGTCCTGCACTCATTGGTTTTGGACAATCTTGCCTTTGTAAGGCAATGTCAGAAGTGCTTAGAAAGACCCATCCCTCTCTCCCATTTATATCCTCACAGCCTTGATCTTTCACTCACCAATTCCTGTTTTAAAATAATATATAACTAATGCACAAAGAGACCTGTTCTATTTCCCAGTGAATAAAGTATCGGCGCACCATTGTTGCACAAGATTTGCACAAAGATAGCGAGAACCAGCAGAGAATTTTAATGTTAGCATGGAAGCAATTTATTGAGGAAATTAATTGTTCAGGATAATATTCTGCTTTATTCAAAAGGGCTGTATCCAGTTTTGTTTTAAATAAAAGCACAGTTCTACAAAGTGAATGTGGCAAACACAATAACATAAATATTGGTGTCTTGTATCCCAGACTGTTATGAAACAGTGGTGTTCAGATGCTTGATTGACTGGGAAACTGGGGAGGGCTATTCCAATGTTAATACTGTTGGACAAACTTTTTTGAAGTTGGTGTTGTTGCTTGCTACATGAAAACCAGCAGATGAGTATCTATGTAGCAGTTCTACCCATGTAGCCGAGTTCTAACATGCGTATTGGACTCTGCAACAATTCGGCTTCACGCCTCATTTTATAGAAATTAAACTTTAAAGAGCAGAATCCTAAACATTGAATAAAATCTTGTCAAAAATTAATTGTGCAGTTGGTGCGCAGCATAAAATATTGACTTTGGCAGTTTGTGCACAGATGAACGTTGCAGTGATACAATTTCAAGTACAATGTTTGCTGTTCAAAAGCCAGGGGAGACCGATTTTGGGAAGATTAAAGCTAGTAGCGTTCCAAAAATGCGATGGAGGTTGGTTGGATAGTGAAAGCTCACTTGGATTCATCAGGAGATAAATAGACGACATATTTCATTTTACTAAAAATACCCAAAGCAAAAGAAACGGGGTTATTATTATTCCGTAATGGGAGAAGTCATGTGTGATTAGTGTAACATTTTTAATTCCAATCCCAGGGCACTTAAATTGCCTCTGGCTCTTCAAGGCTGTCAGTTTTTGCTTCCCAATGCCGTCTCCTTTACTGTCATTGGCTTTGCTGTTTACAGCTCCTGCAGAATGCATTCATAAAATATGAGTAGTATAAACCATTCAAGGTTCCAGGATAGCAGAATGCACAATGTACCTCAGGGTGTTGCCCCAGATTGAGAAATGTTTTGTTCAAGATTACCACGCTACTGCAGTTTATTTCTCTTTTTGGGCTTAATATAATGCTTGCAGCAAGAAGACATTGACCACATCAATGCATTGTACTGTGTAATAGTTATGGGAGGGAATTCCCGAGCATTGAACTACAACAATTGAAGGCATGGCTTCCAATAGAGGGGTGCATGGGAATAGGCGGTGGTGGGGGCTGTGCGGGGAGATTATAAATGAAGAGAGATTTTGGAGGAAGTTGTGCTGAAGGTGGATACCGTGGTGTGTGTGTGTGTGGAAACAAGACTGCGGCAGGGTTCAAACACAATGGATGCCAACTTTTGATTTGAGACATTAGAGCTAATGTGGAATGGCAAGATCAGAGACCTTTGGGTGAATAGGACTGAAGATACAAAAGCAGCAAAGTTTTGGATTAGCTTCCATCTATGGAGGGTACGGGAAGCTCAGAGATCAACCATAAGAATATTGGAATAATTGAGTTTGGAGGTCGCAAAGATGTAAATGAAGGTTCCACTGGCGGATAGGCTGAGATTGGGACAGAGGTGGACGTCATCTGCGGATGGACTAAAGCATTCTTGGTGATGGGGAGATGAAAGGTTGGAAGCTCGGATCAAGTTCAGATAGGTTGCCAAGTTGATCCCATGCCTGCAGCAGATGTCATCAAGGGAGAGGGTGTGGTATTCAGGGATAGATTCTTGATGTAATCCCTGGGTTGTGTCAGCCCAAGATTAATTTAGAAATTTGAAGTGCACAATAATTAGGACTGAAACATAGCAAAATATATTGCTGCCAATATTATCCCGGCATTTTAGATACATGCATATATTTAAAGCGTAAATTTTGGTTTTAAATATACAGGTTGTTAATTTACTAACAGATATTCAAGAGCAACCTTATAAAACCTGCCGTAGATAATGTACATTACTCGTGCACATTCAGTAACTGAAGGGCTATTACATTGTACTGATAACCATTTGGATATTTATAAAGGTGGGTGACTTAGAATTTTATTTCTTTCGTCTGTCTATCTCTCTCTTGAATTGATATTTTTTAAGAAATGGTAGTCTTGATCAAAAAGGTGGTCGGAGGGCAAAGGGTTAAGTAATGAACACGATTGCGGTCATTACCCTGTCAGCTTGATTCTGATGATGCTGTTCTTATCACATTGCAGTCATATGAAGCTGGAACGTGTTTTATTGCCTTTTTAACCACACTAAATTATAATAGAGCCTAGGAGCTTGCTGTTGGCTGATGGCCAACAGAAGGAAAGCATATGAATGGCTTAATTGTAGAGCAAATCATTTGTTTATAGCGAGAAGGTTCAATTTGCTAGCCAAATGTTGTTCAAAATGGGGGTGAGAAGCAGAAAGAATTTGATGTGATCGGGCTGGAAACGCAATGGTAGTTTCTTATTTCTGTTCGGTTGCCTCTAGTCTGTGCCTCTTCCCCCCCCACCCACCCCCCTGCACCCTAGTCAAAACAGGAGGCAAAATACATTCTTAACGGGCGAAGGCAGTTTGCTGCTGAACACAGTAAGTGCTTTCAGGAGAACAAAGGGTGGGGGATGGGCTATGGCAGTGTACTTTGGTAGGTTGACAGAAACTTGACATGGCAAGCTGCTTCTAGCTATTGGGCACCAGTTGTTGGCAGGATAGGTTTACATCCACTGTGGACAGAATTAAGGGAAGGAGGGGGCTAGGAAAACGCTTCAGGAAATCACAGTAAGGGGCAGCATGGTGTCACAGTGGTTAGCACTGCTGCCTCACGGCGCTGAGGACCCAGGTTCGATCCCGGCCCCGGGTCACTGTCTGTGTGGAGTTTGCACATTCTCCCCGTGTCTGCATGGGTCTCACCCCTACAACCCACAGATGTGCAGGGTAGGTGGATTGGCCACGCTAAATTGCCCCTTAATTGGAAAAAAAATAATTGGTTACTCTAAATTTATTTTAAAGAAAGGATATCAAAGTAAATCCTTGAGTTGTGATTTGAACATTTTTGAGTGGGAAAAACATTATATGCTGTAAATCTGCCATTGTTTCAGCACCCTAATTAATTAGTGACCCGTGTTAATAAGTAGCTAGGATTCGAGGCGATTAATTTGCCGTGCTTGACGTTTTGTGAATAGCTGTTGGACCTGGCTATGATGTATGCCATGTGATCATTTTGTTTCGTCAGGTGGACAGTTCCTGAGATTGGGAATGATATGCGAGGTCATTAAAAATGAACTGTAAATTTTGAAACCGTATAAATGTGCATCAAAATCTTAAATGTGCAGTCACGTTGAATACTTGAGCCTTACATCTACATAATTCTTTTTTATTTACTGATTCAGGCGGGGGCAGGGGGTGGGGGGGATGGAATATAAAGACACTTCAGAAGCTGAAATGCAGTAATGCATTTCCTGTTAGGGGTTGCTAACATCATTCCTTGCTGTAAGCTTTCTCCTGTATTATTAGTGCCTCTGATGCTTTCCTTTTTGTAATTGGTTGCACTGAGCATACACATCCATAAATCAGTGGCTTAATTACCATATGCAAGCATTAATTTGTATTGTGAATCACTGCTGAGCATTTTGCAATACTCAGAACTACTGCTACATTGCTCTCCCTTAATTGAGTAAATTGGAATGAAATGTTTTTTTTCCAGAGGTAAAGCCTCATCAATATTACACTGTTGATATTGCAAATCAATGTAGTGTCTATCTAAACTGTATTATACAATTTGAATGATTTCTTTTGACACACCCTTAAATATTGGGTGGAATTTTATTTGTGGTTCCGTTTTATATTTGCACCAAGACTGTTGTCAATTCAGCAGAATGACACTGAGTTAAGCTGTGCCGATATCAGTCCCCTTTCTACCATTAAGATAGAAAGGAGGAGGTGAATATATAATGAAACTTTGCATTTTGCATTGAGAAACCCCAAGTTTATCCATCTACAATCTGACTCCCAAGTGCTCATCAAAAGACCTGTGCTCAGAAAGTGCAAGCTCTTGGTGGAATTCTCCTATGGCTCCTGGTGCGTTCAATAGGGGAGTGGATGGGGGGGTGGGGGGTGGGGGGAGGAGGTGGATAGAATTCGGCAAGAGTGAATTTCCCGCAGGATCTTCCGCTGGTGCCGGTCATTGCGGATATGAAACCCGCTGGAGGCCGGAGTGAAACTAATTCGCCTCCCACGAACAGGATGCAGATAATGTCCTGACCGGAATCTTCCATCCACATCCTATTCTCTGCCAGCAGGAAAACATGCATGTGCAGAACACATCTGGAGCAACGTAGCGTGCAGAAGCCGGGGCTCACTCAAACAATGCCTGGGGCTGCCTCCGGAGTTCGAGATGGAAACTGCCAGAAATCCTGGACCCCAGAACACCACAGCATCCGCAGTGAGGAACACTCCCCGTTCGCACCCCTGCCATGGGACCTAGGCCCAGATAGGAGAAATGAAATGAATTCTGCCACAGAGAGGACACAAGACCTGATTTTCTTTTGGGGAGGGGCCCAAGAATATAGAACCTGACGATGATGAGATTCTGCCTCATCTGGCCTGGCTCATTGAATTTTAGTAAAGGGGATATGGCACATTTCCCAACCACATGTTCAGGGTCTCGACGGGGGAGTTCTCAAACCTCCTCTGTTTTTTGCACCCTTGGTATGCTACAGCTGAGAACTGACGTGTGTCCCAATGAAGTCTTTAAATTGGCCCCATATCTTTGCTGAAATAGGTGATTGATCCCAGAGACAATTGATTAACTTATTCTGAAGAGACAAAGATCCCACTGGGAAAAAAAATATTTCTTTTTTCAGATGTTTTATTTTATTTGGGTCTGGGAGTCATTTCGTGTGGTGCATCTGCAGGGCAGATCACCTTTTGGCAGAAGTATCAGGACAAGACAGCCATTTTAGTTCTGAAAATAACCTCATCCTAGAGAGGTGGATGGAGCCTCCAGTTTTGGGTATAGGGGGAAATAGGGTTTTCGCTACCAGAATTCCACCTATGGTGTCACCCTCAGTCTCCACTTCAGAAAAATAAATCTGTTCACGCTAAGTTGATGACCAAGAGGATTGTGCATTTTGTGTCCTGGCCCAGGTAAAGAAGTTGACAACTGTCATTATAAGACATTCCTAAGTATTTCCTTTGTTCCCATTTATTTTATTTTTATTATTTTTAATCTGTGAACCCATAATCGGGATGTGCATTTAAGCAGAAGACTAAGTTAAAACAGCCTGCTTACCAGGACAGTGTGTTCCCAGGTTTTGTATTTTGGAGAGGAGACACCAGACTCTTCGGCACTGAGTGGATCTTAGGAACCAGCTTTGGAGGGACTCGGTTTGATTGGTTAACTGGCAACCGGTGGGTTGGGCAGGGACACTTCTGCCTGACAATAATCAGTGATTGGATCCTGCGTAATGCTTTCTGAGAGAACTGTGCAGAAGTGTTTAGACCTCCTGCTTGCTGAAGTGAAAGAATTGTTCAATTGTTCTGTAAGCAGTGAGTGAGTGCCTAGCACATCCTTTGCTGTAAACCTGAAATGGTGCTGAAACTGCAGAGAAAGTAGACAAAGTTGCCAGAGAAAACCATCACAAGCCTAGAACGAAGAAGTACTAAAACAAAAGCCTGAACCTCAGAAAGACATTGACTGGAAGTTATCCCAGTGCATCAAAGATCTTTATTCTTTTATTTTTATTAATATTTCCTTTCCCTTTCCATCCCCCTTCCCCTCTGTGTTGTTTGTCTGTGTGTGTGTGTGTCGGTAGTGGGGCGAGTTAGAAAGGGGACATTGGGAAACGGATAGTAGATAGATTGTCAGTTACATTTTCTGCCTGTTTAATTATAATACTGTACATAATCAAAGGTTACTTGTGTTGTAAAGTTACAAATCTGCTGACTGTAGTTTATTTGGCTCAATCAAGGACCTTGGGTATTTTAAATAAACTCTCATTTTACGGGCAGCACAGTGGAGTAGTGATTAGCACTGATGCCTCACGACGCGGAGGTCCCAGGTTCGATCCCGGCTCTGGGTCACTGTTCGTGTGGAGTTTGCACATTCTCCCTGTGTTTGAGTGGGTTCACCCACACACCCCAAAGATGTGCAGGGTAGGTGGATTGGCCATGCTAAATTGCCCCTTAATTGGAAAAAATGAATTGGGGTAGGTGGATTGGCCATGCTAAATTGCCCCTTAATTGGAAAAAACAAATTAGGTACTCTAAATTTATTTTTAAAAACGTCTCATTTTACCTGTGTTGCATCTCTGGGTCAGTGGGGCTAGAATTGACCGTGCACTAATTCAGGGTGTGATAAAATCATTCACTGAAGCAGCTCAGTTGAGGCTACGTTCTGTAATGATTTTTTTTTGTTAGTTTTCTTGGTTATATAATCTATACTAAACTAGAAATACATAATTGGATCTTAAAGAACAGAACTATTGCTTTGTGGATCCTGTCATTTGTATCTGCAAACCTTCATTTCGGACATTGTCAAATGAGTTAAATTACTATTGTGATAGCATCTATTAAACACTAACTGAATGCTGCATATTTTTACATTTGCAAAACAAAATGCATGAATCTTACACTTTTTATAAACTCTTAGGCTGCAGCCACACCCACACCACAAATGCCCAGTAAACTGGAGTTACACAGGATGAAGGTGAAGTTAACAATTATATGAAAAGTCACTTATATTTTGTATTTTTGGTGAATATAGATCTTCACTGCTGCCTGCAGCAAAAGAGCTGGAAAATTCTTATAAGATCAGAAAGGAGCGGTATGATTGTTTTCCCAATCTTTGAAGCTGAACAGGATAGTAGCATTTTTTGTAACTAAAATTCCATTGTGGGAATATGATTCAATCTGAACAATGCCAACTCTCCAACCCCCATCCTGTCAAATACCGTATTGACTCAGCAACAACCATTAAGAACAGTACTAAACACGATTAGTCACAAAATGGGATGTGTGATATGTTGCAAGACCTATTCTGGCACACTGCCATGATCAAATATTGGACATTACATTGCACTTAAACTTTCCTCAAGCTTCACCAATGATTGCTGTTAAGGAATATTTAGTCAAAAAATAAGACATTATTTGTTCAAAAGGCAATGGTGTCAGAAGAGGCTTTGTAATCAGTGATTAGATTGTAATACAACAGGCAAGAGTTTTAGTTTAGTTACGTTATTGAGCTCCGGATTTCTTGAACTTTCTCTTTGTGTTTAAAGAAGTGATAATATTGAAGAAGCTTTGACTGATTAAGTGCAAACATTCTTGTGGAACCAGGAAAAATTGCAGATCTGAATAAGAGGAACTTCTTTTAACCTTAATGGGTTAATCGGAGCCTTGTTCTACTCAGCTGTACAAATCAAGGAAGTCTCAGGTTCCATCTCTGGCCTCCGCTGAATTAACTGATTTAAGCTGGGATGGTGGATCAAAGGGCAAGGGTATTGTCACAGTTTCCCTCAACGTTCCTCGGCTAAGGAGCAGGGAAATCACCAAAGGCTTCTGTTTCTGACAGCAAAATTGATGTCATGCAACCCCACTCCCACTCTCTCAGCCCACCAATGAGTGAGTGTACATTTGTATACATCATGTGTGGACCAGTTCAAACAGTGGTTCCCTCTTGTTGAAATAGCCTGCTGTGAGCACGGTGGCGCAGTGGTTAGCATTGCTGCCTCACGGCGCCAAGGTCCCAGGTTCGATCCCGGCTCTGGGCCACTGTCCGTGTGGAGTTTACACATTCTCCCCGTGCTTGCGTGGGTTTCACCCCCCCAACCCGAAGATGTGCAGGGTAGGTGGATTGGCCGCGCTAAATTGCCCTTAATTGGAAAAAATGAATTGGGTACTCTAAATTTATTTTAAAATAAGAAATAGCCTGCTGTTGCTAACTATCTGGAGTTGCAAATGAAGAATGAGTACTTGAGAAGCGTAGAACTGTAATACTGTGTGTTAGTAGGTTCCGTGGAGGAAGGGAGAAAATTAGTATGGGGTAGAGGAATTCCCATTCTCTGTGAACCATCTTTCAGAACAATCACCTTGGGCGGGATTCTCCGGCCACATTCGCCTGCCGACCGGAGAATCCCGCCCTAGGTCAATGGAGTTTTACATTGTACGCGGCTCGCCCGTGGCGTTCTTACGGCAGGCGGGACGGGAGAATCCCGCCCTAGGTCAATGGAGTTTTACATTGTACGCGGCTCGCCCGTGGCGTTCTTGCGGCAGGCGGGACGGGAGAATCCAGCCCTTTGTTTTTCATTTGGAATAAGCTACGTTTACAGTGGGTGTTGGTTTTTAAACGTGCACTTTCATTTCATACTCAGTGTTGGGTGACATTTATATTAGTTCCTTTTGTGGCAAGAGTGAATCATTCGCTTTGCTGCATCTCCACAGCTTGAAGGAAACATAAAACTGGTTAGTCTAATTGTGCTGAATACAGTTGCCATGAAAGGCATTGCTGTTCTGGATTCATTCCTTTCTATGACAGTGAGAATTGCTCAAAGGTTTTCTGCAGAACCTGCGCTTATTTAGGAAACGGAGGAAGAAAAAAATTGGTTTGCACTTACTGGCTGTGCATGCATAATAGGAAGAATTTAGCTTATTGTGTGGTGCTTGTGGTTGTAAATCCTTGTGATGAGCAGCATTTGCTTTCTCAGCTTACCCACAACGTCTGTGACTAATTGAGTGAATGTGAAGATTGCATCCATATGTTAATTACAGATACCAGAACCATCTACTAGACGAGGACTAAACAACACTGTCGGCCACATTTCTACCCCTATTTGAATATTTGTTTCCTGCGAGTCTAATTTAATGCTTGTTCACATTGAGCAGACTGGATCTGTAGATCATCAACTGCCTCTTTGGAGGGCCTGGGGAGGCGTTCAATGAAAAATGGCAGATTGCCAATTTTTTCTACAATTGGTGACCTGTGAAAGAAAATTGGGGCTTCACTACTTTGAGACATGTAATTTTGCAAATGCGATTGTTAATTACAGAAAAAATTGTGTTTATCTGTTGAAAAAAAAACACCCTTATATGCAAAATGTCATGGTTTCATTTTGAAAATGCTTCTTTAACGATATGTCATGGAAAATAATGCGTTCCATTTTTAAAAATTGTCCTTTCCTTTAATCCTCACCCGTTGGTTACAGTTTGTGCCTTTCTACGTGCAACATTCCATGCCTCTTAAAATCTCTGCATGCCTAATGCTGACTGATGCTATTGACCTTGTAAATCTCCTGCAATGAATTCAAATCAGGAGGTAACTGTGCAGAGCAAGTGTTGCAGTACAGGTCATTAGAGCTGTATTAGCACAAGGATTTAGGGGAGGGAGAAAAACTCAGAATGGTGTGTGTCCTGCTGGGAATTACTGCTGGTATACTCACTGACAGTAATAGATTTCCAGAGGTTTTGGTAATATTGTATTCAGTAGTTTACAGTGGGCCACTTGAGTGGTCTGGAAGAGCATTGGTAGATTTGGAGGCTGTAAATGAAATTCCATCTGCATTTGAAATGATTGTTCACAGCACGAAGATGAGGCAAGCATGTAACAAGCAACCTTGTCTTTATATCCGTTTGTTGTATTCTTGAGACTAATAATACTCATGTATAAGATATGAATACACACCTGAGATAAAATTATCCCAAGTGTATTAAATAATAAAACTCTGGAGCTGTAAGGCATCTGAATTTTGGAATACTCATTGCAAATCCTACTCTCTTAGTATATGAAAGAAGGCACCTTGATATGGCTTCAATTGTTTTGTAATGTTTTGGGTCAACACCCTTAACCATTATGGACTGAAATTAATACCATAAATGATTTTAAATTTTGATAAAACTGCTCTCATGAAGGACGTGTGAAAACTGGAAGAAGGAGGACTGAATTACCCAGCCCCTAAATGCTTGTCAGAATGACAGGATAAAATTAACTCCAGAGTTCTTACTTTTCTAAATGTTACAGTGATCGCAACAGTGCTTTTGAAAAGGTGGAGGCTATAGACTTTGTAGTTGGAGCCAATTTATTTCACGGAATAGTTTCATGGAAAAAGCTGGAGGAAATGCTTTACATCCATGGCTGAATCAGCCTGACAAGCTCTCACACCGCCCCCTCCTCTTATTAATATTCCTTTTGATGTGCGCTTGTAAAACAGAGGATTGCCTGTTAATCTGCTGGATCTCTGGAGTTTTTGGCACTAGCCCATAATTGATGTGTTCACATGACTGCTGTTGGAGTACTAATGATTAGATTGGTGGCGGGACTGTAATATCTTTTAGTTAAATTAGCATTGGCTTTTAAAAATATATATTTTTGGCTCGTAGACAAAATGCCCATACACTTTTCTAACACTTGGAACAAAAGAAAGAATGCAAATTACACAATCAAGAAAGATATTAGAGGATGTAAATTTTTGCTTTGCAGGATCACTAAAGTATACAAAAGGATTTGGTTGTAAATAGGTAGTACGAGTTTGCATGTTCTCCCCGTGTCTGCATGGGTTTCACCGCCATAACCCAAAGATGTGCAGGGTAGGTGGATTGGCCACGCTAAATTGCCCCTTAATTGGAAAAAAATAATTGGGTACTCTAAATTTGAAAAAAGTAAATAGGTGGCACAGTTATTTTTGGAATGTTTCTGCAGTTAGTTTCAAAAGCCTTGCATCTTTTGAAACTTTTGCGACACAGATTGGTGATCATCAAATTATTTTATAACAGTGCAACATGAAGTGAAAAATCAAACATTTTGCATTACAAGCATTAATAAGCGATGGCTAAGACCCTTTGAAAAGACGTGGACTCATTCTAACATTTGGGTGTGATTTTAGTTAAGTGTGTGAATCTCTGCGGAGTGGATAACTTGATATGTTGGCTCCCTCTTTTTCTCTCTCTTTGCTCTGGTTTCCGTAATGAATTGCCAGAATTTTGATCAGTACACAGTAACACGTGGGAATAATCACTTTTGAGTAACACAGGGAAAAGCGCAGAAAGTCTGATTCTCACATTCTTTCCTTCGCTTTAACAGACTGCTAGGTCCAGCTGTTATGATTTGTGCACGTTGTGTTTTGTAGATGGCTGATCCCTGCTTTCAATGTGCCCCCCTGCCACAAGAAAAGGCTGCCTTGTGCCTTTAATTGCCTTCACAATAGGATGGATATGAGAGCAGTATATGAGACTGGGGGGAGGAAACAATGTAAATCGATCCTCAAAAATTCATTTGGAAATAAAATTGGGATTTTCTTGCATCTAGTGTACTCTGACATTTGTGTGGGAAATTTTAAGGACTGAGTTGCTCAGTGAAACAGATGGTATCAGAGTGTTGCCTCATGGAAATTGCCTCATCAGCAGCACATTGTTCGTCTTTTTACACTGAATAGGTTTTGTGTCTCTTGTTTTTATTCTCATTTAGTTTAGATTTTGCCCATGTGTGTGTGTGGGGGTGGGGGGGGGGGGGGGGGATATCCTGTAATATTCTGCGCGGGGCTACATTTGATTACAGTCTTTTGCTTGTGCTAAAATTTGAGATGGATTCTCAATAAACACAAGGAAGGTTTCATCAAAGAATGTTTCTTTCAGTATTAAAATGATCACTGTCTTTCCCTGCAGCTTTTTGTGTTCCAGCAAATCTTGCTTTGTTGGGAAGGAGAGACAGCTTTTTAACGGTCTTATATTACAAAGTACAGGGTTGGTATAGTGAGAATGTGGTTCCTTTTGCCAGTCAGCAGTTTTATTACTGTGATCCACATGAATTGCATTGTAAGGGCATGCCCGTGCTTTCACTGAGCGGTTACCTACTGCAGACCTGACTCTCAGAAGGGTCCTTTTTTAAATTGGTTCACGGGATGTGGGCGTCAATGGCTAGGCCAGCATTTATTGCTCATCCTTTGAGAACGTGTTGATAAGCTCCCTTTTTGAACCGCTGCAATCCATGTGATGCTGGTCCATCCACAGTGCTGTTAGGCAGGGAGTTCCAGGATTATGACCATGTGACAGTGAAGGAATGGTGATGTAGTTCCAAGTCAGGAGTGTGGCTTGGAGGGGAACTTCCAGCTGGTGGTGTTCCCAAGCATCTGCTGCACTTGGCCTTCTATGTGGTAGACGTTGTGGATTTGGACAATGCTGTTGAAGGAGCCTTGGTGATTTGCTGCAGTGTACCTTTTATTCATAGAATTCATGGATGTACACTGCTCCCAGTGTGCATTTGAAGCAGTCAGCCCCTGACACAGGGGGCGAGATTCTCCGACCCCTCGCCGGGCCAGAGAATCGCCGGTAAGGGGCGGGGGGTGTGGGGGGACGTGAATCCCGCTCCGCCGCTGGCTGCTGGATTCTCCGGTGCCGGCTTTTCGGTGAGGGCGGGAATCGCGTTGCGCCGGTCGGGGGCTGTTGGCAGCGCCCCCCCCCCGCCCGGCGATTCTCCGCCCCGCAATGGGCCGAGTAGCTGCCCGTTTTCGGCCAGTCCCGCCGGCGTATATTACACCAGGTCCGTACCGGCGGGACCTGGCTCTGCGGGCGGCCTGCGGAGTCCTCAGGGGGTCACGGTGGGATCTGGCCCCCGGGAGGGAGCCACCGTGGCCTGGCCCGCGATCGGGGTCCACCGATCAGTGGGTGGGCCTGTGCCGTGGGGGCACTCTTTCCCTCCGCGCCGGCCGCTATAACGGTCCGCCATGGCCGGCGCGGAGAAGAACTCCACTGCGCATGCACTGGGATGACGGGAGTACACGCTGGCGCTCCCGCGCATGCGCCAACTCACTCCGGCCGGCAGAGGCCCTTCGGTGTCGGTTGGCGCGGCGCCAACCCCGCCGCCGCCGCCCTAGCCCCTGAAGGTGCGGAGGATTCCGCACCCTCCGAGCGGACCGATGCCGGAGTGGTTCACGCCTCTCCTCGGCGCCGGTACGGCCTGCCCTGCCGGATAGCGGAGAATCCCACCCAGGGTTTTTGCTTAGGAGATGCTATTTGTCCAGTATTTCTGATGTTTGGTTTTTGCACATGTGCAGTTTACGCTGAACTCTCCTCTCGATAGCCCACTCTCACAAGTTCACCAGAAACCCCCCACCACAGTGTTCCCCTCGCCAAAATGAATTTTTGAGTTGGTGAATGGGGTGTTAAATCAAGCGAGGTGCTTTGTCCTGCATGGTGTTGAGCTTCTTGAGTATTGTTGGAGCTGCACCCATCCATACAAGTGGAGAGTATTGCATCACACAGGCCTTTAGCCCTGGAGATGATGGGTAGGCTTTGGGAGTCAGGAGGTGAGTTACTTGCTGCAGGATTCCCAGGCCCTGACCAGCTCTTGTCGCCACAGTATTTATATGGGTCGTTTGGTCAGTTTCTGGTCAATGGTAACACCCAGGATGTTGATAATGGGGGATTCCCGAACAGGCGCCGGAATGTGGCGACTAGGGGCTTTTCACAGTAACTTCATTTGAAGCCTACTTGTGACAATAAGCGATTTTCATTTCATTTCATTCAGCGATGTGTTGCCATTGAATGTCAAGCGAGATGGTTAGGTTCTTTCTTGTTAAAGATGGTCATTGCCTGGCACTTGTGTGGCATGAATGTGACTTGCCATTTATTTATTATTTTTATTTTTTTATTTTAAAAAATAAATTTAGACTACCCAATTCATTTTTCCAATTAAGGGACAATTTAGCTTGGCCAATCTACCTGCCCTGCACATCTTTTGGGTTGTGGGGATGAAACCCACGCAAACACAGGAAGAATGTGCAAACTCCAGATGGACAGTGACCCAAAGCCGGGACCGAACCTGGGACCTCAGTGCCGTGAGACAGCAGTGCTAACCAATGTGCCACTGTGCTGCCCCGACTTGCCATTGATAAGCCCAAACTTTGCTGAATGTCCTTGCATGGACTGCTTCAGTATCTGAGGAGTCTTGAATGGTACTCAGTGTTGTGCAATCATCAGTGAACATCCCCATTTATAATGGAGAGAAAGTCATTGATGAAGCATCTGAGGATGGTTGTACCTCGGACACTAGTCTGAGGAATTCCTGCAATGATGTGGTAGGACTGAGATAATTGCCCTCCAACAACCACAACCATCTTCCTTTCTGCTCGGCATAACTGATGTTTCCTATCATTCTTAAATATTGTACAATACTTTCCAAAGGCATCTTTAACTGACATTTGCTCTGTTTATTTGTGATGACATTAATGAGGGTTTAAAATCACACAAATGGGCGGGATTCTCCGACCCACCGCCGGGTCGGAGAATTGCCTGGGGGCGGCGTGAATCCCCGCCACCGCTGGCTGCCGAATTCTACGGCGCTGGGGATTTGGCGGGGGAGGGAATCGCGTGCTCCGGGCGGCGGCCGCTAGCAGGGCCCCCCCGCGATTCTCTGGCCCGCGATGGCCCGAGTGACTGTCCGTTTACGGCCAGTCCCGCCGGTGTATATTACACCAGGTATTTGCCGGTGGGACCTTGCTGGGTGGGCGGCCTCCGGGGTCCTCGGGGGGGGGGGGGGGGGGGGGGGGGGGGGCGCGGGGGGATCTGTCCCCGGAGGTGCCCCCACGGTGGCCTGGCCCGCAATCGGGGCCCACCGGTCCGCGGGCGGGCCTGTGCCGTGGGGGCACTCTATTCTTCCGCGTCGGCCGCTGTGGTCCTCCGCGATGGGCGATGCGGAGATGAAACTCCACTGCGCATGCGCTGGATTGACGGCAGCACACGCTGGCGTTCCCGGGCATGCGCCAACTCGCGCCGTCGGAGGCCTTTCGGCGCCAGTTGGCGTGGCGCCAAGCCCCTTCCCCGCCGCCCGGCGCGGCGCAAACCACTCCGGCGCCGGCCTAGCCCCTGAAGGTGTGGAGGATTCTGCACCTTTGGGGCGGCCCGATGCTGGTGTGGTTCACGCCACTCCTTCGCGTCGGAGTTGCCCGTCCCGCCCATTCCCGCAGAAACCCGCCCAATGTTTGTACAGGAGTATTCATTGGCAATAAAGGCTGAGTGACACTTTCTGTTTTGTATGTGTACTGGAAATGACTTGACTGTGGCAAAGATGTTGAGATATAGCCTACCTCCTGCAAAGAAAATGCTGATGCTGCAGACCTACTCTAGGCATATTAGATTGTCATTTTAGAGGTACAAATGGTAATATTTTTCTATTTTTTTCAGGTTGATCCCTTGTTCACTGTGCCTGCACCTCCACCACCAATCTCTGTGAGCATGCCGCCTCAGATTCTGCCTTCCTACTTTCCCTCTTCATCTAGCATTGCTGCACCAGTTGAGCAGCTTTTAGTAAGGACTCGTTCAATGGGTATAAACACATGCGAGATTGGAGTAGTGACTGAGCCGGAATGCCTTGGACCTTGTGAACCAGGAACTAGTGTAAACCTGGAAGGGATTGTCTGGCATGAAACTGAGGAAGGTAAGCGGTTTTAAATCATTTATTTGTTCTGCTTGTAATAAAATCTGAGTTAGTGTTTGATTAACAAGGTTCGGTTTGTGATCATATATAAGGTTTCGACTTAAGAGAAAGCTAGGTAAACATAGATAAGAATAGGTTATACACATAGAGTTAGAGCTTGTCCAATATCCAGGACTGGATGAGTGGAAAGTCCCTCCCAGCTAAATATCGGGAAGACTAAATGAAGCCATTGGTCCCCACTGCAAAAAAACATTCCCGAGCCATTGATTCCATCACTCTCCCTGTTAACTCTCTGAGGCTGAACCAGACTGTTCATCACCTTTGTGTTGTATTTGACCCTGAGATGAACCACATCACTAAAGCCACCTGTTTCCAACTCAATTACATCAACCCATTGCACCTCTGCCTCAGCTGACCCCTAACTATTTAGTTGTTCCCCCTCCACCTGATTATTCTAGTGCATTTTGTTCTGGTCACTCATCTTCCACCCTCCATAAACTTAAGGTCATCTAAAACTCTGCTGCCTATTTGTCACTGTCTGTGCGGTGTCTGCATGTTCGCCCCGTGTCTGCATGGGTTTCCTCCGGGTGCTCCGGTTTCCGCCCACAAGTCCCGAAAGACGTGCTGTTAGGTAATTTGGACATTCTGAATTCTTCCTCCATATACCCGAACAGGCGATGGAATGTGGCGACTAGGGGTTTTTCACAGTAACTTCCTTGCAGTGTTAATGTAAGCCTACTTGTGACAGTAAAGATGGTTAATTATTTCCTAATTCTGAGCAAATCCCGTTTAACTGCCATTGCTGTGCTCGTTGACCTACAATGGTTTCCAGTTAACATCTTGATTTTAAAATTCTCATCCATGCTTTCAAATCCCTTCACAATCTCATCCCTCCCTACCTCTGTAACTTTCTCTCGCCCTAACATCCTTTGAGATATCCGTGCTCCTCCAATTCTAGCCTCTTCAACATCCCTGATTTTAATTGCTGCAACATGCCTTCAATTTCATCCCTAAACATTTTTTGAGACGCTCCATATTTAACCTTAGAATCCATAGAATCCCTACACTGCAGAAGAAAGCCAATCGGTCCATCGAGTCTGCATCGACCCCCTGAAACAGCACCCTAACCTAGGCCCAATCCCCCACTCTATGCTTGTAACACCACCTAGGGACAATTTATCATATCCAATCCACCTAACCTGCACATCTTTGGACTAGCGTAGCCGAAGGAAACCCGCGCAGACAGGGAAGAATGTGCAAACTCCACACAGACAGTCGGAATCGAACTCGGGTCCCTGGCGCGGTGAGGCAACAGTGCGAACCACTGTGCCACTGTGCTGACCTTATCTGAGGAAGGATGTTCTTACTATGAAGGGAGTGCAGCAAAGGTTTACCAGGCTGATTCCTGGGATAGCGGGACTGTCATATGTGGAGAGACTAAGTCGGTTAGAATTATATTCATTGGAGTTAGAAGAGTGAGAGGGGATCTCATAGAAACTTACAAAATTCTAACAGGATTAGACAGGGTAGTTTCAGAAAGAATGTTCCTGATGGTGGGGGAGTCCAGAGCTAGGGGTCAGAGTTTGAGGATAAGGAGTAAACCTGAGGTGAGGAAAAATTTCTTCACCCAGAGAGTGGTGAATCTATGGAATTCACTACCACAGAAAGTAGTTGAGGCCAAAATGTTGCATAATTTCAAGAACGAATTAGATATAGCTCTTGGGGCTAAAGGGATCAAGGGATATGGGGGGAAGGCGGAATCAGGGTATTGAACTTGATGATCAGGCACGATCATAATGAATGGCGGAGCAGGCTCAAAGGGCCGAATGGCCTCCTCCTGCTTCTATTTTCTATGTATGTTTCAAAGCTGACATATATCCTTATTTTCCTTGATGTCCAATTTTGTTCGATAATGCGCCTGTGAGGTGCTTTGGGGTGTTTTACCATGGTATAGGCGCTATGTAAATGCTTGTAGTTGTTGAAGAGGGTTGGGAGGATGCTAGTATAAAACATGAATCAGTTGGTCCAAATGGACTGTTTCAGAACAGTGAATGCTATGTAATAGTTCAAGGAATTACTTTGAGGTAAAATGTGATAATTGGATAACCAGGAATATAAATTATCTTGCCAGTTTTCTTCCTTACTTCCTCGCAACATTTAAAGTCATTAAATTTTACTGGGGTACAACTCATATCAACATATGAATTAGAAGGAGGAGCAGGCCCACACATTCTATGTGTGTAAGTAAGCTGCTTATATCTGAGGATTGTGAGTATTGGAAAGCTCTTTGACCTTAGAGGACATCATATCCAAGCCCAATTCTTTGCCTGACATCTATAAGTGTACTTTCTGACTGGATATTAATTGGGTTCTGAAACCTGTATATTATTATTTCTCTTCACTAACCTAAGGTTCTGATGTCAATTGCTGCATCTACTACCCCAGCTGAGAGCAACTAACCCAATGCAGGCTGTGAGCAAAGATATGACAAATCCAAATCTATCTCAGTGCATTTCTCAAGCTGTTTTTTTAAATTTAGAGTACCCAATTGATTTTTTTCAAATTAAGGGGCAATTTAGCATGGCAAATTCACCTACCCTGCATATCTTTGGGTTGTGGGGGCGAAACTCACGCAAACACGGGGAGAATGTGCAAACTCCACACGGACAGTGACCCAGAGCCGGGATCGAATCTGGGACCTCGGCGCTGTGAGGGAGCAGGGCTAACCCACTGTGCCACCGTGCTGCCTTCTCAAGCTGTTTTTACATTGTGTAAGAGATATGAGTGGCAGCGGCACCACAAATGTCTTCCTGACTGTTGCCCCTTAGTTAGTTTACATTCAGTTTGCGGCTCTGTCACTTCCATACAAAGGCCCAATATAAATGCGGATTTTGCACTCAAAGCTTGCAGTAAGTGAACACCCGAACCTGTTCAAGAGCAGTAACTAGACAAAGCTGTCAACTCTTGAAGTTTATAATTCAACTTGTATTTTTGGTAGTTTTGAGTCACCTTGGGAGGGATTCTCTGTTTCTGAGACTAAGGGGTGGATTCTCCGATTCTGAGGCTATGTCCCCATGCTGGGGGCTAGCATCAAGGCAGCGTAGAGCACCCGGCTCTAGCTGCCGAAACAGGCCCAGAGAATTGCTGGGTCTGTGGCCGCGCCTGCGCACGGCGGAGGCCGCTCGAGAACCCAACCCGCGAAATAGTGCCCCCCCTTTGGCCGGCTTGCGCGCTCCACACCACCCTCCCACAGTACCCCCAACCCCTGATAAAGTCCCCCGCTGCCTGCGGATCAGCCCTCCCCCGACTGTGGCGGTGCTGGACTGAGTCCGCAGCCGCCACGCGAGTTCCCGACGGATGAGACCGCACGCGACCGATGCCTTCGGCAACTCGGCCGGTCAGGGGCGGAGCATGGGGGGCGGGCCTCAGGAAATGTCCTGAGGCCGTCAATATGCAGCTTTGGAGGGGGTGGAGCATTGCGAAAGCGACACCGCCCCCGATTCGGTCGTGGACGGGGATTCTCCGGCCGATCGCTGAACGCAATTTCGGCGTCGGCGACCGTCAAATCCAGCCATAAGTGTTGATGTCAACACAGAATCTGTGGACTTTTACGACAGAAAAAACGGCGCCACACTTGAACTGATTCCGCTACCGTTGAGGGGCTAGCACCGGTGCTGCATGGAACACAATCGATTCCAATGAAAAATGCTGTGGGAGTTGCCGGGTCCGTGATCGACACTTGGGAGTCTGACAAGCTGCAGCCGCACATACACATTACACTCCCTACACACACTTATCCCAGCCAAAAAGATGGCACTCGTTGTGCTGGAGCGCGCACATACAGCTGCTGGGTCGACTGGAGCCAGAGGTCACCTATATGACCCGTGGCACTAGGTTCAAAGTGGGCTATTAGCTGTGTGCACAGCTGCATGGCTGCCTTGCCGGCTGCGGCAATGGTGTTCCAGGCCCCCCGTCCACCCCGACCCCACAGCTCACCTCCGTGCCGCCCCCCACTACTCTCTTCGGCTCTGGCAGAAGCCCCCGACCAGCGGCAGAACTGTCAGCAAACTATGGTGATGTTGGACACTTTACGTACCTCCTCCCTCTCCCTCAGTGTCGCCACGCCGGTTTCACGAGTTTGAAAAGCACAAGTGAACCTCGCCGTCAGGAGCTCGGCCCAACGGAGCCGGAGAATTGAGGAGGCCCCGACGAATACCAGGTTGGGCCTGGATCTGCAAACGGTGTCTACTGTACCTGTGTTCCGGAACGCATTGACGCCGCTGGAGCATTGCGATTTGGCGTCAAATCGGCGGCTGCCGCGATTTCGCCGTCGGAACCGATTATCCGCCCAATCGCATTTCCCGATTTCAGCGTCGGCTAACGGAGAATCCCACCCCGCGGATTTGACCATCTGGGGTCACACAGAAAGTTAAAAGTTCAATTTGTTTGAAGAATCTTGCACACACACCCCTTTCTGTATTTATGGTTGTGGGTTCATGATTGATCAGTGTTTTTCTGCTTCCATTGTGGCATTGTATTCGATGGAGGGCAGCGTTATGTATATGAGTTTTACCTAAAATACTCTTAATTTTTTCAATATATGCCATGCAAAATTGGAGAAGTGAATGGTCAAGGTTTTCATCATCAGTGAATGTCAATGCGATGTAATGCTGGGGGGAAAGGAGCCATCAGTACTACAGATGTGCAACGGCATGTGTGTCGTGTTTTCATAATGAGTAAGGAAGTTGGGACTTAGTGCCTGAACAGTAAAAATTTAAAGTTGAAACATATTTGTGGTTAATAGCTCTGGTTTAGTTTTGATTGTTTACAGCATTCATTCTTCGGGTTAACTAAAAAAAAGAAACTGTCTTTTTAAATGGTCAATGACGAATGCTAAAAATAGCTGGGGGATTTTCTAAATTCAATACAAAATGTGGTGTAGTGTGCTCAGAATAACTAGATTCCTTGAAACGATTGCCTTCCAGCACCAGAATGTGTGGCTGTTTGTGGTGCAATAAGAGAGCCTGTGGTGACCTTAATAGAGTTATTCATGGTGAATCAAATACCCTTTTGACCCACTGAATATTTTATGTTTGATCAGAATTAACAGTTGAGAAAGAGATTCCTGTTTACTACTGTAGACATTTGTTCTTTTACATTTTTCGCCTGTTTCTGAAGATTTTTTCCTTCAAATATCGGTGAAGTAATAATCCTTTGTCCAAATCTGTAAAATTACATATAAAAGATGAGTCCCCTCCCTTGCTGACCAAATGGTAACAAACAGAAGATATAATTGAATCATGTAAATTAGTAGCTTAGTGGACGAACAGTAATAATCAAGAATATGCTCACCATGTTCATCAAAGGATTAAATTACATACTGGGCTAATTAAGCGTTGCAAGGTCTTTTCTGCTGTCCTTCAATTAGAAATAGTGGAGGAAATGTATAAAAAGAAATACTTTGGATTCAGATGCAAAACAAGCTTTGTTTTTATTGTGGAAAATGGGTCAGGGGGTAATGGTAAAAAGAAATCATATGTAAGACTGTTGTTAAGAAATTGGTGCAAATTTCTGTAGTACTGTTGTGATTTTTCTCTTTCTATCTTTTGAAATAGAATGGAGTGCTTCGGTGTGATTGGTCGAGATACTGCTAACCATCTTGATTGTTTGCCAATGGCCATTCTGTCTCTTTTGTGTTGGGAACATAGGAACATAGATCTTGGGTATTTTGCTTACAAATGAAAAAGTTTAGTATAGGGAGGGAAGGGTGCCAAGTCTTAGCCTGTTAGCAGTAGAAAACAAATAAGTCTTACATTCTTAGTGAAAAGATGACCAGTTCTTTACTAATACTAGTGAAGCAGAGCTTATTATTATGTGAAAGTTCCAATCATCAGGAGTAATAATTAGAAGGTTGGATGGGGTTATTGCCTAAGGCTTGAATTGCTAAGAGAACCAGTACAATGGACATGTAGAAACAGCACGACTGTCAAACTGAATGAATGGCAATTCTTTTTCCAGCTCTCTGTTAAACCATTTGCACATAGCAAAAAGGAAACAAATGGGCTACTAAGCTCCAGAAGATGGCTAATACCTGGCCTGACAAATTGCCCCAGGAGAGACCATTACATAAACTGTCAGACCGTCTTCTGGTTGTGATTATCTAGTGTGAATGGAGAGGAGAGGCAAGATTTTCAAAAGCATCTTTCTTAAATAAAGAAGAAAGGTCAGGCTACAGGCTTTGTATACTGTAGAAGTGATGTGAATATTTGTGTAGATATCTGCAGCCCGAAACACAGCAAAGAATCTTCCATACTCAGCTAAGATTTGCAATCGACATTAATGGATTTAATTCAGCTGAAGCAGGGAGCTTCAATGTATTCGTGAAACTAGAAGCTAATGTATGCGTTACTGTCTGTACAGCTATTTTAAACTGTAATAAAATAATAGTGCTTTTTAATATATATCATTTTGTTAATGACATTTAAGCTGTTTGCTAAAGACAAATGTAAAACATTAGAAAAAGATTTGAATTGTTAATTCAGGAAGGGAGAAGGTTGAATTTCCCCTGCAGTGTCAGGGATGTCACAGTCTCTTGCACTGAATTAACATATTCAATTTTCCTAACACAAAATTCAATAGACTAAAAATGCTTTCGTGTTCAGCGGGGCCCGGAATACTCTACAAGGTTTAAATGTAGCCTACAAACAAGAGTTCCTGCAGCTTGGTGCTGACGCCCAGACATGACTGGTTGGGTGGATTGCGAACAGCATCATCTGGATTTGTATGAAATATGTAACCAGCCCACACTAGTTGCCTCCTACCAGACACAGAACCTTGACGCAAGGTCGGTCCCTTGTGCTTCTTGTACATACACAAAATTATTTCATCTTTAAACAAACATTAAACGAACAAAGGAGGAGGGGCGGGGTGGGGTGGGGGGGGGGGGGTGAAATAGAGAGAGATGGCGCAGTGTGACCATCTCAAGCTGCAAGCCCCTGGGTGTGCTGCAGAGTGGGATAATGAGGCCGACTAGTTGGGGGGAGGGGATCTGATGGCAGGCTTGAGTAGGTTAGCCAGTAAAAAAAGATTCAGAATCACAAAGCTGAAAAATTAAATTGCCAAATTGAAGGTGTTAAATGATGAAAGATGAAACTGTTAGTCTGTTGTGAAGAATGGTGTGTGGGTACAGAATAGGTTAGTAGATAGAGGGGGAATTGTGCTACTGAAATTACAGCTCAGGGTTTCTCCATGCTAAGGTGAATAAACAGAAACTGTCTTGAATAATTTATGACAGATATCTGAATTGCTTTACAAATACCATGATATTATTCTAGCCTCAAACAGCAGCAGTGTAGGAAAATCTTTGGTTGTGCTGATGGCACAGGAAGTGAAGGTGTCAAAAGGTGGGGGGTCAAAAGCTGAAAAGCTGGTGACTTTATAACGTAGCAACAAAAAAAAAACTCACTTGGAGCCTGCGTCTTTACAGATGCGAGAAACCCTCCTGGGAAGACTGGCTAAATTTGCTTTGAAATGTAGATAAAATAACAGGCAGTTAATGGCCTCTGCCTGGGGAAGGCCAGTTAGAAAATGACAACATAGTCACTGAAAGACTCCAGAGCCATTTACCAGCTTTCTTTCAGAAGGAAAATGTTGACTGGCTGTTTTGCCACAAGGCAAGTTGGTATTTCTACTCCAGGTAAAGAACAGAACTCTCCAATGTCACAGTGTGATGTTTTTGAGTGTCGCTTTCTAATTATATTTAACATTTTTGAAATATAAATTCTGACCCTCAGTTTGGAAACTGATCAGACCACTGTCCGTGTGGAGTTTGCACATTCTTCCGGTGTCCGGGTGGGTCTCACCCCCAAACCCAAAGATGTGCAGCGTAGCTGGATTGCCCACACAGAATTCACCCTTAATTGGGATTTTAAAAATTGGATACTCTAGATTTATTAACAAGTTTGGAAACTGAATTTGTGCTATTAACATTAACTTTTTAAAAATAATTTTTAAAATTTAATTTACTAATTAATTAACGCAATGCCAATTAGAGGGGTGCAGTGCTCTGACTGTGAGATGTGGCAGGTCCGGGAGGCTTCCAGCATCCCGGATAGAACATAGAACATTACAGCGCAGTACAGGCCCTTTGGCCCTCGATGTTGCGCCGACTTGTGAAACCACTCTAAAGCCCATCTACACTATTCCCTTATCGTCCATATGTCTATCCAATGACCATTTGAATGCCCTTAGTGTTGGCGAGTCCACTACTGTTGCAGGCAGGGCATTCCACACCCTTACTTCTCTGTGAGTAAAGAACCTACCTCTGACATTTGTCCTATACCTATCTCCCCTCAATTTAAAGCTATGTCCCCCTCGTGCTAGACATCACCATCCGAGGAAAAAGGCTCTCACTGTCCACCCTATCCAATCCTCTGATCATCTTGTATGCCTCAATTAAGTCACCTCTTAACCTTCTTCTCTCTAACGAAAACAGCCTCAAGTCCCTCAGTCTTTCCTCATAAGATCTTCCCTCCATACCAGGCAACATCCTGTTAAATCTCCTCTGCACCCTTTCCAATGCTGCCACATCCTTCCTATAATGCGGCGACCAGAATTGCACGCAATACTCCAAATGCGGACGCAACAGAGTTGTGTACAGCTGCAACATGACCTCATGGCTCCGAAACTCAATCCCTCTACCAATAAAAGCTAACACACCGTACGCCTTCTTAACAACCCTCTCAACCTGGGTGGCAACTTTCAGGGGTCTATGTACATGGACACCGAGATCTCTCTGCTCATCCACACTGCCAAGAATCCTACCATCAGCCCAGTACTCTGTCTTCCTGTTATTCCTTCCAAAATGAATCACCTCACACTTTTCTGCATTAAACTCCATTTGCCACCTCTCAGCCCAGCACTGCAGCTTATCTATGTCCCTCTGTAACTTGTAACATCCTTCCGCACTGTCCACAACTCCACCGACTTCAGTGTCATCTGCAAATTTACTCACCCATCCTTCTACGCCCTCCTCCAGGTCATTTATAAAAATGACAAACAGCAGTGGCCCCAAAACAGATCCTTGTGGTACACCACTAGAAACTGGACTCCAGTCTGAACATTTCTCATCAACCACCACCCTTTACTTCTTCCAGCTAGCCAATTTCTGATCCAAACAGCTAAATCACCCTGAATCCCATGCTTCCGTATTTTCTGCAGTAGCCTACCGTCGGGAACCTTATCAAACGCTTTACTGAAATCCATATACACCACATCAACTGCTTTACCCTCATCCACCTGTTTGGTCACCTTCTCAAAGAACTCAATAAGGTTTGTGAGGCACGACCTACCCTTCACAAAACCGTGTTGACTATCTTTAATCAAATTATTCCTTTCCAGATGATTATACATCCTATCTCTTATAAACCTTTCCAAGATTTTGCCCACAACAGAAGTAAGGCTCACTGGTCTATAGTTACTGGGGTTGTCTCTACTCCCCTTTTTGAACAAGGGGACAACATTTGCTATCCTCCAGTCTTCTGGCACTATTCCTGTAGACAAAGATGACTTAAAGATCAAAGCCAAAGGCTCAGCAATCTCCTCCCTAGGATGGCTTCATCTGCAGAAAGTGCACCCAACTGGAACTCCTCACAGACCGCATGGTTCGGTTGGAGCAGTAGTTGGATGCACTTAGGAGCATGCAGGTGGTGGAAAGCGTCATAGATAGCAGTTATATAAATGTGGTCACACCCAAGGTGCAGGCAGAGAAATGGGTGACCACCAGAAGGGGCAGGCAGTCAGTTCAGGAATTCGCTGTGGTTGTCCCCCTCTCGAACAGGTATACCCCTTTGGAGACTGTCGGGGGGGGATAGCCTGTCGGGAAAACAGCAGCAGCCAGAGCAGTGGTACCACGGCTGGCTCTGATGTTCAGCAGGGAGGGTGAAAGCGCAGAAGAGCAATAGTCATAGGGGGCTCTATAGTCAGGGGCACAGATAGGCGCTTCTGTGGACGTGAAAGAGACTCCCGGATGGTATGTTGCCTCCCTGGTGCCATGGTCCAGGATGTCTCAGTACACGTAGCGGGCATCCTGAAGGGGGAGGGCAAATAGACAGAGGTCGTTGTACATATTGGTATGTACAGGCAGGAAGGGGCATGAGGTCCTGCAGCAGGAGTTCAGGGAGCTAGGCAGAAAGTTAAAAGACAGGACCTCTAAGGTTGTAATCTCGGGATTACTCCCTGTGCCACGTGCCAGTGAGGCTAGAAATAGGAAGATAGAGCAACTAAACACGTGGCTAAACAGCTGGTGTAGGTGGGAGGGTTTCCGTTATCTGGACCACTGGGAGCTCTTCCGGGGCAGGTGTGACCTGTATAAGAAGGACGGGTTGCATCTAAACTGGAGAGGCATAAATATCCTGGCCGCAAGGTTTGCTAGTGTCACACGGGAGGATTTAAACTAGTATGGCAGGGGGGTGGGTACCGGAGCAATAGGTCAGAAGGTAAAAGCATTGAGGGAGAACTAGGGAATAGGGCCAATATGGCTCTGAGGAAGAACAGACAGGGAGATGTTGCTGAAAACAGCGGGTCTGGTGGCCTGAAGTGCATATGTTTTAATGCAAGAAGTATTACGGGTAAGGCAGATGAACTTAGAGCTTGGATTAGTACTTAGAACGATGATGTTGTTGCCATTACAGAGACCTGGTTGAGGGAAGGACAGGATTGGCAGCTAAACATTCCAGGGTTTAGATGTTTCAGGCGGGATAGAGGAGGATGTAAAACGGGTGGCGGAGTTGCGCTACTGGTTAGGGAGAATATCACAGCTGTACTACGGGAGGACACCTCAGAGGGCAGCAAGGCTATATGGGTAGAGATCAGGAATAAGAAGGGTGCAGTCACAATGTTGGGGGTTTACTCCAGGCCTCCCAACAGCCAGCAGGAGATAGAGGAGCAGATAGGGAGACAGATTTTGGAAACAAGTAAAAACAACAGGGTTGTTGTTATGGGAGACTTCAACTTCCCCAATATTGACTGGGACTCACTTAGTGCTAGGCGCTTGTTCTCTGCGGAAGAAGGATAAATACGGCAAATTTTGGGAACCTTGGATAACGAGAGATATTGTCGGCCTCGTCAAAAAGAAAAAGGAGGCATTTGACAGGGCTAGAAGGCTGGGAACAGACAAAGCCTGTGTGGAATATTACGAAAGTAGGAAGGAACTTAAGCAAGGAGTCAGGAGGGCTAGAAGGGGTCCCGAAAAGTAACTGGCAAATAGGGTTAAGGAAAATCCCAAGGCTTTCTACATGTACATAAAAAGCAAGAGGGTAGCTAGGGAAAGGGTTGGCCCACTGAAGGATAGGCAAGGGAATCTATGTGTGGAGCCAGAGGAAATGGGCGAGGTACTAAATGAATACTTTGCATCAGTATTCACCAAAGAGAAGGAATTGGTGGATGTTGAGTCTGGAGAAGGGTGTGTAGATAGCCTGGGTCACATTGAGATCCAAAAAGACGAGATGTTGGGCGTCTTGAAAAATATTACGGTAGACAAATCCCCAGCGCCTGATGGGATCTACCCCAGAATACTGAAGGAGGCTAGAGAGGAAATTGCTGAGGCCTTGACAGAAATCTTTGGATCCTCACTGTCTTCAGATGATGTCCCGGAGGACTGGAGAATAGCCAATGTTGTTCCTTTGTTTAAGAAGGGTAGCAAGGATAATCCAGGGAACTACAGGCCGGTGAGCCTTACGTCAGTGGTAGAGAAATTACTGGAGAAAATTCTTCGAGACAGGATCTACTCCCATTTGGAAGCAAATGGACGTATTAGCGAGAGGCAGCATGGTTTTGTGAAGGGGAGGTCGTGTCTCAGTAACTTGATAGAGTTTTTCGAAGATGTCACAAAGATGATTGATGCAGGTAGGGCAGTAGATGTTGTCTATATGGACTTCAGTAAGGCCTTTGACAAGGTCCCTCATGGTAGACTTGTACAAAAGGTGAAGTCATACGGGATCAGGGGTGAGCTGGCAAGATGGATACAGAACTGGCTAGGTCATAGAAGGCAGAGAGTAGCAATGGAAGGGTGCTTTTCTGATTGGAGGGCAGTGACTAGTGGTGTTCTGCAGGGATCAGTGCTGGGACCTTTGTTGTTCGTAGTATATATAAATGATTTGGAGGAAAATGTAACTGGTCTGATTAGTAAGTTTGCAGACGACACAAAGGTTGGTGGAATTGCGGAGAGCGATGAGGACTGTCAGAGGATACAGCAGGATTTAGATTGTTTGGAGACTTGGGCAGAGAGATGGCAGATGGAGTTTAATCTGGACAAATGTGAGGTAATGCATTTTGGAGGGTCCAATACAGGTAGGGAATATACAGTGAATGGTAGAACCCTCAAGAGTATTGAAAGTCAGAGAGATCTAGGTGTACAGGTCCACAGGTCACTGAAAGGGGCAACACAGGTGGAGAAGGTAGTCAAGAAGGCATACGGCATGCTTGCCTGCATTGGCCGGGTCATTGAGTATAAGAATTGGCAAGTCATGTTGCAGCTGTATAGAACCTTAGTTAGGCCACACTTGGAGTATAGTGTTCAATTCTGGTCGCCACACGACCAGAAGGATGTGGAGGCTTTAGAGAGGGTGCAGAAGAGATTTCCCAGGATGTTGCCTGGTATGGAGGGCATTAGCTATGAGGAGCGGTTGAATAAACTCGGTTTGTTCTCACTGGAATGACAGAGGTTGAGGGGCGACCTGATAGAGGTCTACAAAATTATGAGGGGCATAGGCAGAGTGGATAGTCAGAGGCTTTTTCTCAGGGTGGAGGGGTCAATTACTAGGGGGCATAGGTTTAAGGTGCGAGGGGCAAGGTTTAGAGGAGATGCACGAGGCAAGGTTTTTACACAGAGGATAGTGGGTGCCTGGAACACGCTGCCGGAGGAGGTGGTGGAAGCAGGGACGATAGTGACATTTTAGGGGCATCTTGACAAATAGAAGAATAGGATGGGAATAGAGGGATACGGACCCAGGAAGTGTAGAAGGTTTTAGTTTAGACGGGCAGTATGGTCGGCACAGGCTTGGAGGGCCGAAGGGCCTGTTCCTGTGCTGTACTTTTCTTTGTTCTTTGTTCCTTGATCACTGATGTTCCTATTTTTTCCAATGGCAGCGAGACCACAAACCAGCTGCTGTTTTTTAATGTATAATGGTGAATGCGCCATGGTCATTGGGTTAGATTTCCCCCCCGGAAATGGTGTCCCAATCTCATTCTGCACTGAGGAATTCTGGCGAGCGGGGAGTCTCGGTGCAGAAAACGGGACGAAGTGAGGCCTCAGCCGTGTGTTCCCCACTAAGGCCCCCAATCTACCCAAATAACCGATCGATAACGTGGTGTTTGCCGGCGCCCCGAGTGCTGGAAAACACCCGGCTGATCCCATTCGGGTAGATCACGCCGCGCCCAATGTTATTTTAAGATGTCTCCACTCCATATGAAAATACTTGGAGAGCTTTTAACTGAGCCACTTTTTCTATTCATTCACAAGATGTGGGTGTCGCTAGCAAAGGCAGTATTTTCTGCCCATCCTAAATTGCCTGCCACTGTCTTAAACTGCTGGAGATTCTCCCACAGGCTTGCTTTGAAGAATTTGATCCAGTGTCAGTGAATGAAGGAATGGTGATGTATTCCCAAGTCATGATGCTGTGTGATTTGGAAGGAACTTGGAAACTTGGACTTATTGGGTGTTCCCATGAGTCTGCTGCCTTTGCCCTTCTAGTTGGGAGAAATTTGTGTTTGGAAGGTATGGTTGATGGAACCGTGGCAAGTTGCTGTAGTACATCTTTGTCAATGATACACACTGTATGCCAGTGATGGAGGAAGTGAATGTTTGAAGTGGTGAATGGGGTGCCAGTCATGCAGGCTGCTTTGTCCTGAATGGTGTGGAATTTCTTGAAGGTTTTTGGAGCTGCTCTGATCCAAAAGCGGAGGTTATTCCATCATGCTCCTGATTTGTGCTTTGTAGATGGTCGACAGGCTTTGGGGAGCGAGTTCCAGCTTCTGACCCGCTCTTTGAGTCACAGTATTTATATGGCTAGTCCAGTTCAGTTTCTGGTCAATAATCACCCCCGGGACGCTGATGGTATGAGGAGAGTCAATGAGGTAATGCTTTTGAATGTCATGGGGATATGGTTAGATTCTCTCTTGTTGGAGATGGTCATTGTGTGGCACTTGTGGCATGAATGTTACTCCCCACTTAGTAGCCTAAACCTGAATGATGTCTTGGGTTTTGTTGCATATGGCCAGACACAGCTCCATTATCTAAGTAATTGTGAATGGTTCTGATCATTGTGCAATCATCAGTGCACATTTCCACTTCTGCCCTTATGATGGAGGGAAGGTCATTGATGAAATAGTTGAAGATCTTTTCACCCAGGACATTGCCAAGAGAAACATCTGCAGTGATGTCCTCGAACTGAGATGTTTGGCCTCCAACAACCACAACCACTTTCCTTTGAATAGCTATGACTCCAGCCAGTAGAGAGTTTTGTCTGCGATTCCCATTGACTTCAATTTTACCAGGGTTCCATGTCGTCACATTCGGTCAAATGTTGCCTCATTGACAAGGACAGTCTCTCAGCTCACCTGTGGAATTCAGTTCTTTTTGCCCATGTTTAGAGCAGCTTCTCGTGCCGAGTGGCCCTTGTAGGATCCAAACTGAGCATCAATCAGCAAGCACTGATTGGTAGCTCTGTTGACCCACTTCCATCATTTGACTGATGATTGAGGCTGATATGGTAGGAACTAGATGGTCAGACCGGAACAATTTTCCATTTTGTTGGGTTGATGTCAGTGTTGTAGCTGTATTGGGGCAACTTGACGAAGAACACAGTCTATTCTGGAGCACGAGCCTTCAGCACTACAGCCGGGATTTTATCAGGGCCCATCGCCTTCACTGTATCCAGTATGCTCAAACGGTGCTTGTTACCATGTGTAAGGAATTAAGTTGGCTCCCAACTAGTTTCCATGATGGTGAAGATCTCAGGAGGTGGCTGAGATGAATCATCCATTCTTCTAGCTGAAGATGGTTGCAAATGGTCAGCCTTATCTTTTGCACTGATGTTTTGGGCTTCTCAACATTGAGGATGGGATGTTCATGGAGCCTCCACTGTCACCATTCAAGACTGGATGTGACAGGACTGCAGTGATTAGATCTGTTCTAAAAATAGAAAATGATGGATAAGATCAGCAGTTCTGGCAGCATCTGTACTCTGGAGAGAGAAACAGAGTTAACCTTTCGAGTCTATATGACCCCGCTACAGAAGTAGTGTCAGACAACGTTAACTCTATTTCTCTGACCACCAGACCTGCTGAGTTTATCCAGCGCTTATTTTCTTTTTATTTCAGATTTCCAGCATCCAGAGTGCTTTTGTTTTTATTTTAGATCTGTTCAGTTGGTTGTGGGATTGCATAGCTCTGTCTAGGGCAGCATGGTGGCGCAGTGATTAGCATTGCTGCCTCACGGCGCCGAGGTCCCAGGTTCGATCCCGGCTCTGAGTCACTGTCCATGTGGAGTTTGCACATTCTCCCCGTGTTTGTGTGGGTTTTGCCCCCACAACACAAAGATGTGCAGGCTAGGTGGATTGGCCACGCTAAATTGCCCCTTAATTGGAAAAAATGAATTGGGCACTCTAAATGTTTTTTTTAAATGCTCTGTCTATAGCATATCATTTTCACTGTTTAGCATGCACCTAGTCCACTGTTGTAACTTCACCAGGTGGACACCACGGGTTGGATTCTCCGGTCGGCGACACCAAAATCGTGTTCGATGATCAGCCGGTGAATCAAAGTTCCCGACCAAATTGGGGGCGGCGACGCTGTTGCGATGCTCCGCACCCTCCAAAGCGGCGTACTCTGCGGATACACCATGCGACGTATTGACGGCCTCAGGACATTGCCTGAGGCCCGTCCTACGATGCAACGCCCCTGACCGGCCGAGTTCCTGAAGGCCCGGGTCTCTCATGGTCTCACCCGTCGGGAACTCGGCGAGGCGGCTGCGACTCAATCCAGCGGGCAACAGTCGGGTGAGGGCCGATCCGTGGGCATGGGGGGGCGGGGGGGGGGGGACTTCATCAGGGGCTGGGGTTACTATGGGGGGGGTGGTCTGGGGCGTGCGAGCCGACTGAAGGTGGGGGACTATTTCGCGGGCCGAGAATGCAAGCGACCGCCACCAATTTGCACGGCGTGGCCGCTGCAGGCTGCCGCCGTGCGCATGCGTGGCCACGGACCCAGGTATTCTCCGGGCCATATCGGCAGCTAGAGCCGGGTGCTCTACCGGCATGCTAGCCGCCAGCAGGGCGGCACGTGGCACAATGGTTAGCATTGCTGCCTGCAGCGCTGAGGACCCGGGTTCGATCCCGGCCCTGGGGCACTGTCCGTGTGGAGTTTGCACATTCTCCCCGTGTCTGCGTGGGTTTCGCCCCCACAATCCAAAGATGTGCAGGGTAGGTGGATTTGCCACACTAAATTGCCCCTTAATTGGGGATAAAAATAAAAATTGGGTACTCGAAATTTATATTTAAAAAAATGCTAGCCCCCAGCAAAATGGCGAATCGGTGGCTGTTTTGCACCATTTTTTCTGGCGTAAAATGCCACCGTTCCCATGCCGGCGTGGGGACATAGCACCAGAATCGGAGAGTCCAGCCCCACATTTTTAGATATGCCTGGTGTTGCTCCTGGCATGCACTCTTCATTCAACCAGGATTTGTCCTCTATCTTGGTGGGAATGATAAAGAGAAGGGTATACCTCGCCATTTGGTTACATATTATAATGGAATATAATTTTGCTGCTGAAGATGGCCCACCACACCTCATGCATGCCTGTTTTTTAAAATATAAATTTAGAGTCCCCAATTCATTTTATCCAATTAAGGGGCAATTTAGCATGACCAATCTACCTATCCTGCACATCTTTGGGTTGTGGGAGCCAAACACACGCAAACATGGGGAGAATGTGCAAACTCCATATGGGCAGTGACCCAGAGCCGGGATCGAACTTGGGTCCTCGTGAGGCAACAGTGCTAACCACTGTGCCACCATGCTGCCCAATGCATGCCTGTTTTGCGTTGTTATATCTGCTAGATCTGTTCTGAATTTAGCACAGTGGTAGTGTCACACAGCGCAATGGAGGACATCCACAATGTGAAGATGAAACTTTATCTGCACAAGGACTGTGCGGTGGCCACTCCTCTCCATACTGCCACGAACAGAAGCAATAGGTAGATTGGTGAGGATGTGGTCAAGCAGGTTTTTCCCTCTTGGTTCTCTCCCACCGGCTGCAAGCCCATTGTCCCCCAAGGCACGGCCAGCTCAGTAAATTGTAGTGCTACAGTGCCACTTTTAATAATGAGTTTTGCAGTCCCCCACCCAGAGTACGTTTTGTGTCCTTGCTGATTGAAGTAGTAATTCCTGCCAAATGGGATTCCTTGAGTGGTGGGCTAGTGAGCTCTGTATTCCTGGGTTCAGTCTGGTCCTTAGCTATTTGATATGAGGTTTAGTGGGAAGCTCGGGCTGTGTCTCGCAACGTGCAGGTCTGGCAGACGTGCATCTGATAACCCCAAAGTAAATGCACTGAATTTGTAACACAAGCCAGCAGAAAGATCTAATGTAAAAAAAAAACTGGTCTTCCTGGCAGCTGGTCATAGCAAATCCATGGGATACAAGACTTTTTTTTTTAAACTTAGAGTACCCAATTCATTTTTTCCAATTAAGGGGCAATTTAGCGTGGCCAATCCACCTACCTTGCACATCTTTGGGTTGTGGGGGCGAAACCCACGCAAACACGGGAAGAATGTGCAAACTCCACACGGACAGTGACCCAGAGCCGGGATCGAACCTGGGACCTCGGCGCCGTGAGGCCGCAGTGCTAACCCACTGCGCCACCGTGCTGCCCTGAGATACAAGAATTAGAGGCTGATTTTATTTTCCTGTTGAGATCGCTGAATTTTTAAATACATACTCTTGAAAGTTGTGCTACTGGAATGTAGCTGGTATGCTGTCCAGATTACAAATCATAGCTCTATGTTTGACAGCGTTTGTGTGAAAAGTGGAAGTAAATGGGTCTTACTGAAATGTGAGACACTACTTGCTTTGACTCGTGCCTTCCACGAACCAGTTTACTTAGAAAAATAACTGAGCAGGGTTGTTTGGATGAGACAAAATGTCTAAACTTTGGAGGGGAGCAAGCAGTTTTTCACAACTTGTTCAGTCGGTCTGCAGGTATTGTGAATTATAGATGAAATATATATTAAAAATTTAGGTTCTGTACATACACAAACTAATACCTTGTGTACCATTCAGTTGACCCTGTTATATAGTGAAAGCCAAAGAAACAATTCATTTGTTGCCCTGCGTTGATCACTAACTAAAGTTTACAAAGGGCTTTGGATTTTAAGAGGTGGCAGGATGTTTAAATGTAATTCATCCGTTGAGCTAAGTTACATTTCATAAAATAAATCCTGCAGCAAGGAATCACTTAACATTTCTGACAAACCTTTCCTTTGTGCTGTATTTATTTTCATGTCAAGACTTTTTATTTGTTGATTTGGGAATCTCCAAGTGGGGCTCCATTCTATCTTGCTTTGCTGCGTTAGAATATGGAGGATGGAATTTTCTCTTATTAAATAAGCTTTCTTATGGTTAGACTAATTGTAAAGTTGCATTTCCTGTCAACTGCCTCATTATGTTGACGTACAAATCACTGAAGCTTGTTTGTAGAACAATTTATGTGAACTGTGGGCATCTTTTAAACCTCTCAAATTAGAAGCTGAAAATGCAGCAAATCCTCAGCAGATACATACAGCATCTGCGGAGATTGAAACAATGGCCCTGATTTTAAAGGAGTGTGGGATGGGGTAGGGCAATGACAGCGAATTGGCAGCCTTCACCATTATTATCCCTCTGAAGTTGACCTTCATTTCAGCATATCGGGCTCGCTTGCAGTCGGTCCCACAGGGTTTGAACATAGGCTGTGCTGTGAGCTACCTCCTGAGCCGGCAACCGCTGAAATCACTCAGAATTTAACAATCTCAAAAAAAAAGGTTACACTTTGTTCAATCAGATGTAAATGGGCTTTTAACAGCAATGTGATTAATAAAATATGATGAACAACAGAACTTGCCCTGAAAGAGTAAATTTATACAGTATTCATAAAGTGCTGTTTAAATAATTAATTAATAGATTCTTAAAGGTGATTTCATATTATTGCTTTATTTTCTGTTTGCACTTATGAAAGTCCTTTAATGTTATTGGCTGCCTGGACAGCCTGATGACAGCACACCGACTGTATGTTGGTACTGCCCTGTAAAGAACTAAACAATCAGTTACGGTATCACTGTAGCTTGATGGAAATGAAATTCTTGCCAAAATATTGAAATCTCAGACAGATTGGCATTTGTCACTGAACGTATCGACGAAGATATTCTCCCCAGTGTGGACTTCATCTTTCCTGATATTAATTTAAATCTTGGGCCAAGTCAAGGTAATCCCAGGGGTGCAGCATTAGTGATGTTGTAAAGCAGGGTAGCTGCCAATTTGTAAAAAATTCAAACAATTTTTTTTCTTTATCCAATTAAGGGGCAATTTAGCGTGGCCAATCGACCTATCTTGCACATCTTTGGGTTGTGGGGGTGAGACCCACACAGACACCGGGAGAATGTGCAAACTCCACACGGACAGTGACCCGGGACCGGGATCGAACCTGGGTCCTAGGCGCCGTGAGGCAGCAGTGCCACCATTTGATTATGATTGAACTAAGAGCAAAGGTCTTTGCCCACTCACTTCACCTATTTATATCCCGTTGTAGCCTCCCTGTGTCCTCTTCACAACTTACTTTCCTACCTCTCTTTGTGTCATCAGCATATTTAGCAACCATACCTTCGGTCCCTTCATCCAAGTCATTTGTATAAATTGTAAAAGATTGAGACCACAGCACTGATCCCAGTGACACAACACTCATTAGATATTGTTAGCCAGAAAAAGATCCATTTATGCCTACCCTCTGGCCAGCTAGCAGGAAACAAGTTTCTATCCACACTAATGTTACCACCTACACCAAATGCCTGCTGAAAATTGAAATTCAGTACATCCACAAATTCCCCTTTATCCACAGGATATGTTACTCCTTCAAAGAACTGTAATACATTTGTTAAACACCATTTCCCTTTCACAAAACCGTGTTGACTCTGCCTGATCACCCTGAATTTGTTTAATTGCCTTGCTATAGTGTCTTTAATACTAGCTCTTTTTTTTAAGGGCAGCATGGTGGTGCAGTGGTTAGCACTGCTGCCTCACGACGCTGAGGTCCCAGGTTCGATCCTGGCCCCGGGTTACTTTCTGTGTGGAGTTTGCACATTCATTTCGTGCCTGCGTGGGTCTCACCCCCACAACCCAAAAGATGTGCAGGCTAGGCGGATTGGCCACACTAAATTGCCCCTGAATTGGAAAAGTAAAATAATTGAGTAATCTAAATTTATAAAATAAACAGAATTAATAATCACATAGAAAAATGTGGGTTGTTTAGGAATAGCCAGTATGGATTTCTTACGGGAAAATCATGTTTAACTAACCTGCTGAAGTTTTTTGAAGAGGTAACATAAAGGGCTGATGAGGGTAATGCTGTTGATGTGGTGTACAAAGACTTCCAAAAGGCATTTGATACAATGCCACGCAACAGACCTGTGAGAAAAGTTATAGCTCAAGGAATACAAGGGACAGTAGCAATGTGGACACAGAATTGGCTGAATAATAGGAGGCAGAGAGGAACGGTCAATAGATAATTTTCAGGTTGGAGGAAGGTTTGTAATGGAGTTCCTCAGGGGCCTCTATAGGGATCCTTGCTTTTACTGATATATATTAATGGTCTAGATCTTGGTGTGCAGGATTAATTTCAAGTTTGCAGATGATACAAAACTTGGAAGCATTATAAACTGTTGAGGATAGTGTAGAACTTCAAAAGGACATAGACAAGTTGGTGGAGTGGGCTGACAGGTGGCAGATGAAGTTCAATGCGATGAAGTGTGAGGTGATGCATTTTGGTTGGAAGAACATGGAGAGACAATGTAAACTAAAGGTACAATTCTAAAGGGGTTGGAGGAGCAGAGGGACCTGGGTGTCTTTGTGCATAGATCTTTGAAGGTGGCAGGTTAGATGGAGAGAGCAGGAAATAAAGCATACAGTATCCTAGGCTTTCTTAATGGGGACATAAGAGTACAAGAAGAAGGAAATCATATCAGACCCTAGTTAGACCTTATCTGGAATATTGTGGACAGTTCTGGGTGCCACATTATAGGAAAGATCTGAATGCATTGGAGAGAGTACAGAAAAGATTTACAACACTGGTTCCAGGGATTGGAGAAGTT
The DNA here is from genome assembly GCF_047496885.1 of Scyliorhinus torazame. Lineage (NCBI taxonomy): Eukaryota > Metazoa > Chordata > Chondrichthyes > Carcharhiniformes > Scyliorhinidae > Scyliorhinus > Scyliorhinus torazame. Next base: position 139,449,881 of record NC_092715.1, read on the forward strand.
GGGACTGTTCTCCTTGGAGAGGAGAAGGCTAAGAGGGAATCATGAAAGAGTTGGACAGAGTAAATGAGGAGAAACTGTTACCGTTAATAAAGGATCAAGAACGAAAGGGCACAGATTTAAGGTGATATTCAAAAGAAGTAAATGTGATGCAAGAAAAAACTTTTTAACACAGTGAATGTTTTGGGTTGGAAGTGTTCAATCGAGGCATTCAAGAGGGCATTAGATAATTAATTGAAAAAAAACAATGCACAAGGGTCTGGATAAGGCTGGAGAATGGCACTAAGTCATAATGTTCGTCCAGAGAGATGATGCAGACATGATGGGCAAAATGGCCTCCTCCATAACAATTCTGTGATTCTATGATTTGAGCATCAGCCCTATTATCTCTTCACATGATCCAGCATCATGTTTTTCTAATGCCTCTGCAAAGGGGCTAAAAACCACTTGCTGTATCACCTTTGTTTTGTAACTTCGTATGTGGAACATTTTCCTTTTCTTATGGATAAACACTGATAAACCAGTGCAAGCCTGACTTGAGCTGTTACGGCTATGACCTGAAATGGTTTGAGGAATGACATGAACTTCCCTGCCCACGGAAACACGCACCCTTTCTCTCGTGCTGTCCTGAAAACAGTGACTTACACAGGGGTATGATTGCACATGGGCTAAAAGGTATAACTCAGCCAGGTATCCATCTTCATTTGAGATAAGCCATTGAAATGACAACAGCCGACTCATCAATGGGGGGAAAAACAACCGGATCCTATCTACATATATGCAAGTTTCCAGCAAGAGTCACTCGATAAAGATCAGGAAAAGAAAGCGTGGCTCTTTCCCTATGCAGCCCAGCAATACTGTTTCCAGCTGAGATTGGCAAGCTCATAATAGAGGAGTTGAACCCTGGGTCTTCCTATGTGGCATATTTTACAATATCCTTTCTAATGATACTACTTCAGGCTAACGGAAATATTGTAGGCTGTAAACAGCTATTAAATACATGAAACACTTCAATATTCAATAAATATTCTGGTAGCCAGGGCCGACTTCAAAGCCTGTTCGGCAGTGAGGATAAAAAAGACTCCTGAATGCCGAGGAAAGGATGTATCCTGAGGGACATTGAGAAGATAGTGCATGATCCTTTGCCTTCTGGGTCATCTAGGTTTGCTGGGCACAAATGCGTCTATTAAAAGAGAACGTTGTATGCGTGGCTGAGCTTATTGGACTTTATCCTGTATTAAATGATCTCAGAGGCGCAGGAGAGCATATGAGCATTTTGTTGCTGTGGGGAAGGATAACAATAAGATTTTGAGGCTGCTGTACCAGTCTAGACAAGAAAGTGACAGGAAATGAGCTACAGAAAATGTTTTGGTATCCCTGAGGCAGATTCTTTGAGAACTGCTGTCTTCTTGCAGTGCGAGTGAAGTCTTTTGTGAAAGCAGGCTCCATCTGCACGAACAGTTTGAAGCCAGCAAAGCTGATAATTTGTTTTCAGTTTTACAGAGGGCTTTAAAAGGCTTTGCATGATTGGGCTTGGCTATCCTAGTGACCATTTTGGAACCCCTTGATCTTGGTTCAGGTGTGGAATATTTCCAACTGCATGGAATGCGGATTCATGTACGCTCCTTTTAGTCAGACTTATCATCCGGATGAGTGTTAGCAGTTCTTTTACAGTCGTAGGGATTTCACCCTGGTTGGAGAAAAAGGGCCGTTTGATTGAAGTAAAAGGAGTATTGCAATCTTTGAAGTTTATGCTGAAAGCAAAGACTAAGTTGTATGCCCCCTCTTTCCCCCCCCTGCCGATAGGCCAGCTGATTGGCCGGTTGATATGCCAACAGCTCTCTTAAGGGGACTTTCTCCAGAGATAGGGGTGAAGTCTTGTCTTAAAGCAATTAGCGGTGCTCCCAGTGTTAAATTATTAAGGAGCAGCCGTCCTGAGGGGGGAGGGGCCAGGCTACTCCTGACCTTTTGGTCGACAGGGGCCAGGACGGAGGGAGCGTGGTGTCCTGTAAAATCCAGCTCACTTATCCTTTCAGCTTATGCCAGCTGGTAAAATGTGGGTGAGTGGTCTATGGATAAATATGGTGAAAAGTGCAGACATTTGTTAATATAAAAAACAAAATCTGTGTTCACAGCAGGGCTGTTGTGAAGAATAATTCACTGAAGACTTGAGATTGGTTTATTTCTTCCATGGATAAAAGGGGCAATTATTTGACTATTAATGAAATGAGCTTGTACAAAGAAAGAGCAGCCCTTTTGAACAACTTGAGTTCTTGCTGTTGTGGCTGGTTTCCCTGAGTGACAGTGACTCCTGATTGTGCCTTTGTCAATTTTTACTGCCACAGATGTGTGTGAATAATCTGTTCTGGGGAGTTGCATGCTGTTTCTCACTGTCCACCTTGATATTTAGTTCAGTATGAGATATTTCATTCCTGGTTTGGTTTTTGCAATTGCTGTGTTGGCAAAGCTTTGTTCACAGGAGCAAACAAAACGGCATGCTTCTGTTTCGGGGCAGTGGAGTAGTGGTATTGTCAATGGACTGGTGATCCACAGACCCAGGGTAATAGGCTGGGGACCCGGGTTCAAATCCCACCACAGCAGGTGGTGGAAATTGAATCCAATAAATACCTGGAATTAAAGTCTAATGAAGACCATGAGATGATTGTCGTAAAAAACCCAGCTGGTTCACTAATGCCCTTTAGGGAAGGAAATCTGCCATCTCTACCTGGTCTGCATGACTGATTGATTCTTAAATGCCCTCTGAAATGGCCTATCAACCTACTCAGTTGTATAAAACTGGGTACAAATTCAATAAAAAGGAAAGACGACCCGGCATCGACCTAGGCACTGGCAACGACAACGGCAAACCCAGTCCTGTTGACCCTGCAAACCCCTCCTAATAATAATAATCTTCATTAGGGTCACAAGTAGGCTGACATTAACACTGCATGAAGTTACTGTGAAATCTCCTCGTCGACACACTCCGGCGTCTGCTCGGGTACACTGAGGGCAAATTCAGAATGTCCAATCCACCGAACAAGCACGTCTTTTTTTCATTTAAATTTTTTAAAATAAATTTTTCTTTCCAATCAAGGGGCAATTACATCCTTTTGGGTTATGAGGGTGAGGCCCATGCAGACATGGGGAGAATGTGCAAATTCCACAAGGATAGTGACCCCGGGACCGGGATCAAACCTAGGTCCTTGGCGCCATGAGGCTAACCACTGCGCCACAATGCCGCCCCCCACAAGCATGTCTTTAGGGACTTGTGGGAGAAAACCGGAGCACCGGACACAGGGAGAATGTTCAGACACTGCACAGACCGTGACCCAAGCCGGGAATTGAGCCCAGGTCCCTGGCGCTATGAAGCAACAGTGCTTGTGCCCAAATTAGGAAAGCTGTGTCACAGACTAATCAAGCAACAGCCTAACATCGTCATACTCACAGAACCATACCATACTGATAACGTCCCAGACACCACTATCAACATTCCTGGGTATGTCCTGTCCCACTGGCAGGTCAGACCCAGCAGAGGTGGAGGCACTGTATAATGCAGTCGGGAAGGAGTTGCCCTGGGAGTCTCTGGACCCCATGGAGTTTCATGGCTTCAGATCAAACATGGGCAAGCAAACCGCCTGCTGATTACCACGTACCGCCCACCATCAGCTGGTGAATCAGTACTCCTCATTTTGTTTTTTAATTTTAGAGTACCCAATTCATTTTTTTCAAATTAAGGGGCAACTTAGCATGGCCAATCCACCTAGCCTGCACATCTTTGGGTTGAGGGGGTGAAACTGCGCCGTGAGGCAGCAGTGCTAACCTCTGCGCCACTGTGCTGCCCTGTACTCCTCCATGTTGAACACCACTTGGAGGAAGCACTGAGGGCGGCAAGGGCGCAGAATACACTTTGGGTGGGGGACTTCAATGTCCATCACCAAGAGTGGCTCAGTAGTACCACCACAGACCGAGCTGGCCGGTCCTAAAGGACATAGCTGCTAGACTGGGACTGCAGCAGGTGGTGAGGGAACCAGCAAGAGGGAAAAACATACTTGACCTGATCCTCATCAACCTGCCTGCTGCAGATGCATCTATCCATGATGGTATCGGTAGGAGTGACCATCACACAGTCCTTGTGGAGACAAAGTCCTGTCTTCACATTGAGGATACCCTCCATCGTGTTGTGTGGCACTACCACTGTGCTAAATGGGATAGATTCAGACAGATCTAGTAAGTCAAGACTGGGCATCCATGAGGTGCTGTGGGTCATCAGCAGCAGCACAATTGTATTCAACCACAAACTGTAACCTCATGGTCTGGCATATCCCCCACTCTACCATTAGCACCTAGCCAATGGATCAGCCCTGGTTCAACAAAATGTGTAGGGGGGCATGCCAGGAACAGCACGAGACACACCGAAAAATGAGGTGTCAACCTGGTGAAGCTACAACTACTTGTCATAGATCATAGAATTTACAGTACAGAAGGAGGCCATTCAGCCCATCGAGTCTGCACCGGCTCTTGGAAAGAGCACCCTACCCAAGGTCAACACCTCCACCCAACACTAAGGGCAATTTTGGTCACTAAGGGCAATTTATCATGGCCAATGCACCTAACCTGCACATCTTTGGACTGTGGGAGGAAACCGGAGCACCCGGAGGAAACCCACGCACACACGGGGAGGATGTGCAGACTCCGCACAGACAGTGACCCAAGCCGGAATCGAACCTGTTCCCCACAGCTGTGAAGCAATTGTGCTATCCACAATGCTACCGTGCTGCATTGTGTGCCAAACAATATAAGCAGCAAGTGATAGACAGACTAAGCAATCCCACAACCAATAGATTAGATATAAGCTCTGATGTCCTGCCACATCCAGTCGTGAATGGTGGTAAAAAGCTCACTGGAGAGGAGGCTCCACAAATATCCCCATCCTCAGTGATGGAGGAGCTCAGCACATATGTGCAAAAATCCAGGCTGAAGCATTCGCAATAATCTTCAGCCAGAAATGCCGAGTGGACGATTCATCTTGGTCATCTCCAGGAGTCCCCAGCATCACAGATGTCAGTCTGTAGCCAATTCGATTCACCCCGCCTGATATCAAGAAACGGCTGAAGGCACTGGATACTGCAAAGGAAATGGGCCCTGACAGGGGGTGAGTGACTGGAGATTTTTCTGAAGTCAGGAGGGGCTTTTGGAACTGAGGTCCTACAATTGGTGTAGGACCCCAATTTAAATATTCCAGCAAGGCCATTGCTTGAAAAACAAGTCGGCCAGACCTTGGGCGGAGTGGCAGGTTCTTTAAAAAATAAATCTTTGTCCACCTGTTATCCCGTCTTTTCAGTGTGAACGGGGTGGCAGGCAGATGAAAATCTCCCTCGCGACCGGCTGATAAAATATTGCTCACAGGACCAGTGTCATTTTACATCTTTTTAAAAGTAAATTCAGAGTACCCAATTCTTTTTTTTCCTTATTAATGGGCAGTTTAGCGTGGCCAATCCACCCACCCTGCGCATCTTTGGTCTGTGGGACTAAGACCCAGGCAGACACGGGGAGAATGTGTAAACTCCACACGGACAGAGAGTCACCGTTCTGAGAAAAACACGTCAAATCCAGGGTTTTGGAAGAGGGTGACATCTACAATTAAATGATTTTATGAGGTTATTAGAAAGCTCAAGATGGATAGATTTAATCAGATTGTGAAATATGTATGTTAAATTTCTTAAATTTTCCAGAAGCATTTTCAGTGATTTTGAAATGTTTGCATAGGATTTTTCCTTCATAAAATGTGGGCATAGGGGGAAAAAAGGATAATAATAGGTTAATATTATAAACATTTTTTGTACAGAATCCCTATTATAAATGGACACATAGGAAGTTTCCGTCATAAATGTTGCTACGAAAAATGTTACAAGAAGTAACATTTATGGACAGGAAATACATTTCACTTGAGTATATTTTAATATGAATGTATTTTAATAATTTACAGATATTTAAGGGCAAGTATTGACTCTGTGCTATTCAATTTAATTGAGTGTGACTTTATTGGTCTTTGTATTCAAATTAACAAATTAATGTGCAGTTTCCCTCCGCATTTCTATTTTTATGTACAAGTGCCTGAATTTCTTGGATGCCAAGGAGAGTTGGCGGGAATGCATCCCTGCTGACTTCGACAGGCCCGTGCCATTTTATGCTAAAATGAGCATCGATTGGCAGCAAACTTGGACGGAAGCCCCTCCTTGGAGAGCCGCCGCCCAATCAAATTAATCGTCATCGCTCCAGCCCATCCAGGCGCAGCACTGCCGTGGCTGGTAAAGGCACTGCAGTGCCATGCCTGGGACTAAGTGATAGGAGCTGGTTTAAGTGCAGGGGTCCTAGGGAGGGTAGGGGATGTCTTGAGAGGCCATGAGGGGAATTGGGGTATAGGCCAGGGGGGAGGGAGGCCCACCCCATCGTAATATGGCTTGCGGGCAGGGATACCTGAGGGAATTCTGTCCATGCAATTTCACGCGCTCCCTCTGCCTCAGAACCGTCTGGGCGGGGGGGGTAAGTTCAGGCCAAAAATATCTAACGATATAGAGGCGATTTTTGGGCCCTGTTACATCCTAGCGCAAATCCTGTTAAGGCCAAAAACTCTAATGACCGGATTTCTGAGATCTCCTCGCCCCCGCCACACGCACACACAGGTGCTGTAATCAGGCTCATGCCAGACTTTTTTATATATTTAAATATCTAAAATCGGCTTAGCACAGAATCTCTTCCCCCCCCCCCCCCCCAACTTACCTTGGTGGCCACTCAAGCAACAACTCACGTTAGGTATTGCCTAGGAGGGTGATAGAGGCAGGTTCCCTCATGTCCTTTAGAAAGTACCTGAATGAGCACTTGGTACATCATAACATTCTCGGCCAATTGCTGGTAAATGGGATTAGGTAGGCAGGTCATGTGATTTTCACATGTCGGTGCAGACTCGATGGGCCAAAGGCCCTCTTCTGCACTGTGCGATTCTACCAGATGTTCCCACACAGGCCAGATATGGTGACCATGCCAGAGGCTCGGAAGCCAGTGTAGGCCTTTGGTGGTCAAGGACATGGCCGGCACCCTGGCACTGCCAGGTCGGCACTGCCAAGAGTGGGGTCTGAACGGGATGGACCAGGCGTGTGGCTTATAGGGAGACCCATGGGAGGGCCCCGATACCAGAGATCCTTTGGGAGTTGTAAATGGCGGCGATCACTGAGGGGGAGTGGGGGACGGACGTGTCTTTAACTTCATTTTGAGATCGGGCGCCCTCTGGGCCTGCCAATATCTTTAGGCCCCGCCCGTCACAACGACGGCACAAAACATGTGCCCCTTCCATAAAATGGCAAAGTGTGGGCAGATTTGGATGGTAAACCCTCAACATGCCGGCTTTCAGTCGGGAGCGGACACTTCACCATTTTGGGGGGGAAATCCGCCCAAAGTTGCTTCAAATATTATTGTTAGTAACCTTTTCTTCTCAAGGGTGCACTATTCTTGTAAAATAATTTAGATTCCACTTTCCTGACAATGAATGATTATCCTTTATTTTTAAAAAAAATCTAATATGCTGCTATAGGCCTGAGGTCAATTATGAAAATAAACATTTTAATTGTTCATGGCTCAGTGAATTTCAGCTCTTCATTATTTAAGCCAATGTCTACTGATCTTGGCAGGAATAATAATGTGAAAAGCTGTGCAGACACACATGGTTTGTAAGGACTTTTAAGAACAGGATGTTCAGTATCTTCACTTCCCTGTTTAAAAAGGACATTTGAGAAATAATTTTTATTATACATGTGTAGTTAAAAATAAACTGCACTGGGAGCCTGCACATCCATTTTTTAAACATACCCTCAATTCAAAGAACTTTTCTGAATACCCTGTTTCTTGTTGATATTCAAATATTTCATGGTAAATAACTCCTTTTCAAATACAACTACAAGACTTCTGTTCAACAGACTTGAGGAACCCATGCTAAGGGTTGTTTGATGCGGAAAGGTTGGTCCTTGGTAAAGCCAGGTCATCCCCACCATCAGGAATATCCTTCTTGCATCTACCCTGTTTGGTCCTGTTCGAAGTTTCTAGGTTTCTATGAGATCGCTCCCTCATTCTTCTGAACTCTAACGAATTTGTTTCCCTTTCCATTCTGCCACCGGTAGGGGGAGGCCCACGCTACGTGGGAAGTCTGGCAGCTTTCGCTGAATGGGCTGGTGTCGGGCAAGAGGAGAGGTCGGGAATGGAGGTTATTCATTTGCAGGTCCTCTATGCCCATCAAAGTCACCCCCTAGATCACACTTACCCTTCACCCTTCCCTGACCTCTCAAACACACTTCCCTACCATCCCACCACAGCACTCCCTCACCTCCCTTGCTGTGGCCCGCTATCCTGATCCTGCCAAAGACCCCCCCACACTTTATTTTTACATTTTTTGTTTAAATTTAGAATTCCCAATTATTTTTCCAATTAAGAGGCAATTTAGCGTGGCCAATCCATCTATCCTGCACATCTTTGGGTTGTGGGGGTGAAACCCACGCAAATAGGGGGAGAAAGTGCAAACTCCACACGGACAGTGACCCAGAGCTGGGATCGATCCTGGGACGGTGCCGCCCATCCCCCCTCCCCCACTTACCTAGGTGGTCGCTCAAGCAATAACCCCCATTGGTGGCTACTGGTGGTCCCAGAAGTGGTCACTGCACCCACCTGGCGCTGCTGGGACCACAGAGCGGCCGATCACCCCATGGAGCAGGACCGTCTGATCCTCGGGGTGAAAATCCCAACTCCAACCTATTAACAACCAATTGATCATTAAGTGACAGTGAGGCAGCTATTCTTCCTCTGGGAGGGCTCCCTACCACCATTGTACTCTGGGGACATGGGACCACGGCGTCCCATAAAATCCAGCCCCAGGTTTCCTGACAGACAATGATGCCGCTGACAATTTAGTGAAACAGAGACCTTTTTTGGAAGAGTTTGCTTGTTTGGATCATATTGGCTACCTGAATAAGATTTAAAAAAATCCTTGGGCTGGATTCTCCGAGCCTCTGCGCTGAAATCGCGCTCAGCGTGGGGCGGAGAATGGCCGTTTTCCCGGAAATCGGGACTGGCGCCACTGAAGTGATCCTCCGGTCCCTGGAGAATCGCTCGGGAGTCGTGCGATCTACGCGGCACAGGTGGGGGCCATTGACAGAGGCCCCTCCCCCTGCGATTCCACACGCACAAGTGGCTGAGTTCCCGACAGCGTGGTTCTAACCAAATATCAGCCATCATGAACCTCGGGTTGCGGCTGTGGCCTCAGTTCGCGGCCGCCATGGTGAGGGACATGGGATCGATCACCCGGGGCCTCATGGATGGCCAGGGGAGCGATCGGGCGGTACGGACCCACGGGCGCGCGCAATCTCGGGGCGGCCTACATTTTTGATGACCGTCCGCTGTGCGAGTCCGCCATGGCGCGGCCGCCGCCGTGCGTATGCGCGGACTCCCGACCGGAAGTGCGGGGCCCCGTATCCGCAGCCAGAGCTGCGAGGAGCACTCCGGGGACCCTGCCAGCCCCCTGCAGGTAGGAGAATCACTCAGGACTTTCTTAAGGAAAGTCCAGAGTGAAACGGCAGTGTTTTTACGCTGGCGTGGGGACATAGCCCCATTATTGGAGAATACAGCCCCTTATATTCCAAATGAAAATAAGTGACATTTTGAGGAACCAAGTTTTTTTGTACTGTTTACATTGCATTCAGCAGTTGCTCTTGCTTATATAGACAAAAATATTCAAAGTATTTGAAATCATTCTTGCCAACAGGCTTGCTTTAGTAGATGGCTTTGTATTCTAGGAGTTTTGTAGTGTGGCGTTGACAGCATTTTTGCCGGAATTTATGAGTTTGTCACTTAAAAGTCAATCGTAAAAATGACTTTTTCCCTAGCTGCAGACTGTTGTAAATGGCAGGAGGATTTGTAACACATACATTTCACTGTGTTTACTCAAAGAAAGCTGAACAAGAACAAACATCGTGGAGTGGGTGGTCCAGTGGTTAAAAAGGTCCCTTAACAGGAAACTTCAAGCTGGGAAAGCGACCCATTATAAAGAATGCAGTAGGACCCTGATTAGATTAACATGAAGTGTGAGCTTTCCTGATGTTTAGGCAAGTTTATCCAGTCCATAACTGAACCATAGCAGTCCATGCAGAATAGGAAGCCCTATGCTTTGAACTGCCAGGGTGGCCAGTGGAAACACTGTACAAGAAATCTCATTGCCCTTGATTTTGAAAGGCATCGAGATTTCCTGCTCTTGATAATTATGCAACAACAAATGCTGACAATGAGGCTGCAAGGATATTGGTAAGCACAAGATCAAGGGGTAAATTCTGACAGTTTGGCTGATTATTTCACTGTATGGATCACCTGCTTGGTTTTCATTCATTTTATTTCAGTGGGGTGAAAATCAAACAGATTTGATGAGTGGGAAATCTGCTCTGCCAGATCACTGCTTAGTCCATGAAGATAAATTTTACCCCAACTTTCAAAGTGAAATAGCTCGCCAATATTTGCTCTTGGGGTTCAGGTGTGAATCATGCCTGCGTGGGCAAGGAATGGAGAATTTAAAAACAATTGTAGTCTTGGCAAGGCTTCTTCATGGAAGCAGTGTGCATTAATCATAATGCATTGGTTGATCTTTAACTAGTTTTGATCTTGAGCAGGCTCTGCTTTGATGTGGATTTGTGTCAATAGCAGTAAAGGGTAGGCGTGGATATTTGGGGTTTGGCACACAGACTGACTACTGCGGAAAATGACTTCAAGTGTGAGTCTGGTGGACTATATACAGAAAGAAACAAGTTGAATAATAAAGTGGCTATTTTACTGCTGAGCACCTCGTGTAACAATAATGTTCTGTTCTATTGATATTTGTGTCCGTTACAATTGCTGCTTCTCGTGTTGCTGTTGCTGGTGTTGCCATGGCAGCACCACGAACAATATTGTCAAATTGTCATACAGTATTTACTTGCATATTCAAATACTGCTTTTCCATTGATAGAGGGCAATAACATTGAATAACTGAGCCGGCAATGAGGGACATAACAACACAACACTGCAGATATAGTCACTATTCATTGCTTTTGTGTTAAATCAGCAGGAAAGCCAGTTATAGATATTTTCTGACTTAGAGCTCTTATTAGATCACCAGTTAAAGCTAAAAGTGGGAAGTGAGATTCATTCCCTTTTGGCAATGAGAATCTTGGGCTCCTGGACGTCCTTGGGAACAACCCAGGAAGTGAAGTAATGGGAGAGACATTTGAGTATTGCTCCCTTGGAGGCATTCTCTACAATATATGTAAGAGTGGTGGATACTGTGTAAAAAGAAAAGTACTGCAGATGTTGAAAATTGAAACATAAACGTAAAATATTGGAAACAAATACAGCATGTCAGCAGCTGTGGGAGACTGAACAAGCTTCTTTGGAAATAAAAAATGAGAAGTGGACAGGCTTTTTGGCACAATCAGAAAAGAGAGAATGAACAGTGGAATGATGTAAATGACAGTGTGGTGATTAGTGCAACATGCTGAACACACTCAATCTTACATTCAGTGACAGAAGAATGCCCCTTTCTTTTTATCTATAACAGTATTCAAAACCACTTTGCTACATAAACATGGAGATAGTCCTTTTATTTTATTGAAACTCAAAGGACCATGAGGGGACTTTACAGGGTAGATGCTGAGAGGATGTTTCCCCTTGAGGGAGAAACTAGAAGTAAGGGACACAGTTTAAAAATAAGGGGTCTCCCATTTAGGATGGAGAGGAGATTAGTCTGGAATTCTCTTCCCTAGAGAGCTATGGATGCAGAATGATTGAATACTTTTAAGGCCTGAGTTGGATAAATTCTTGATTAACAAGGGAGTCAAATGGTATAGTGAGTAGACAGGAAAGTAGAGGCCACAATCAGATCAACCATGATCTTTATCAATGGCAGTGCAACCTCGAGGGGCCAAATAGCCCACTCTTGCTCCTAATTCGTATGTCCTGTCTTGTGTAAGTAGAAACTTGGTGAATGTCTGTTGGGTAATTAGTGCCGACTTTGTAGAAATAACAATAAGTTACACTTTGGCCAATGTACAGATGCAGAGGCAAATGCTGTGAATCACTTCTGTACAAAGACTGCTGCTGTTCACACAGCACACGCTCACACAAACATTGACGGCAAGTACTGCATTTTCACATTACAAATAGGAACAATGCTTTTTACTGCAAATTTGTAAAGTCTAATTATCCATAATTTTAGTTTGTTTCAAACTGAAACACAAAGAATAATTTGGCCGAATGCCAGTTTCAGGGACACATCAAGATTTGTTGCTATGGTTGCCTTGGGTTGCTGTACTATTACGATTACTTTGCCCCCTCCATTTCCTTGCTGGGCGAAAGCAGACTGGCAACTAATCGGGTTAGTAACTCATTGTTTTTTTAAAAACAGCATCCTGCAGCCTGAATCGCTCACTAATAAATAGAACAATGCAAATTAAGTTTTTCCGGCTCAGCTGAAGTGATTTTAATTAGTACAGTAAAATGTCCATGAGACTCACTTGCCTCTAAACAGCTTGTGCGGGAGCTGACTGTACCCACACACCACTTGCTGATGGCGTCAAATAAACGCTTAGCACTTCATTAATCTGCAGAGACTAGAACACGTGAACAAAGACACACTATATAATACTTTATTAACTATTCATTTGCCTCAAGAATTTCTGATGCAAGTTTGTTTTTTCAGATTTACCCTTTTTTTATATTGCTGAGGTGGGAATGAATTCAGAGCAACATTCCCAGGTCAGTGCAGATGGCAAAGGAAAGGTGTATTGTGTTAATTTTAGCTGCTTGAGAGCAATTTTATTGTTCAGTACGTTCTGTTATTTGTGACCTTTTATTGTAACAAATGATGCTGCTACATCTGTTGCTTTCACTAGAAAGGGACATGCGCTTAATTTTGCACATTGATTTTGTGAATAGAATTGGTTGTTAATAGTGGGTGAGACTGATAGATTGCAGTTCATCATTCATAGTTTAGAACATCAAATTGGTTCATATTTAACAAAAGCACAGATAAAGGGTGGTATTTAATGGAGACGACAAAGGTCTTGGTGAGAGCCCTGCGTCACCTATTTTTGGGAAGGCCCCTCCTTATTAAGTGCCACTTAACTGGGCAGCCTTTCGTGGGATCAAGAACCCGGGGCGGAAAGCCCGTCCACCAAGAACTGCCGACCAACCAGAGGCTGGAAACTTCTCATTGCTTGACAGTGCCACTGGTGAGGTGGTGGCTGCTGCTGGTACTCCACTCATCCCGAAGACTCAGAATGCCAAAAAGACCCCAGTTGCAGGTGAGAGATGGCAGGGGAGGGAGGGTCAGCAGCAATGGCTTAGTGGCTCTCAGCTGGATCCCCACTTAATGGTGCCATGTCCCTCGATCAGATACGGAGTGCCTTTGAATGAGGTATTTCCCCCCCCCCAACCAGAAGACTGCAAGCAAACACGGCACAGCGTACTTTTGGGCATCTGACATGGCAAAACCCCATCTGCCAACAGATGAATGCCAGTGGAAGAGTCCCTCATGCGGGCATTAATTGTCCATTTAAGGGCCTCAATTGGCAACGGTGCAAGAAGGCCATCCATGGCCTTCCTGCTTCACACTTAATTGGGGCAGTGGCAGTAAGGGGGTGGGACCCCCATCAGCTACCTTCCCACCTGATTAAATTTCCCCACCACCAAGCTTGCCAAAGGGGAGGGCATTTAACTCCACTCATAACTTCCCTTTTAATGCACTCTATTTGTGGGTGGCACGGTAGCACAGTGGTTCGCACTGTTGCTTCACACCGCCAGGGACCTGGTCCGATTCCCGGCTTGGGTCACTGTCTGTGCGGAGTCTGCACCTTCTCCCGTGTCTATGTGGGTTTCCTCCGGGTGCTCTGTTTTCCTCCCCCAAGTCCAGAAAGACGTGCTGTTAGGTGAATTATCCCAGTTTACCTGAACAGGCGCTGGAGTGTGGCGACGAGGTGATTTACACAGTAACTTCATTGCAGTGTTAATATAAGCCTACTTGTGACACTAATAAACATTATTATTATTAATGCCCTAGATTTTAGGTTTCCCAGGAAACAGGACAGGTGAGCCAAGTCAAATGGCATAGTCATCGGTGGGACCGGATGATCTTGCCAAAACACGCGAGGAGGGGGTGGTCATAAAATCACACTCAGCAGATAGGGCAGTACCTGTAGATAGAGAAAATAGAGTTAATGAATGGGATTTCCCTGCCATGCTACGCCCGAAAAGTAGCACAATGATTCCGGTAAATGATGGGAGACTCCGCTCCCCGGATTTGCCCAGCTCGCCATGATTCGCAAGATCTAGTCTCATTTTAATATGCAGTTCCCTGAGGTAACCAAGGCATTGGGATCTATCCCCTTCACCTTTGAGACCTTGGGCGAGCGCCGTTCAGTAATGATCTCCAACAACAGGGACCAGATGGAACGCACTCGTGGGATCTCCCATGGGATTGGAGGCCCCCAGTTGCATGTCCTTTGGGCATGGTGGTACCCTGGCTCTGCTGACAGTGCCAGCCTGGCACCCTGGCAGTGCCACCTGGGTGCCAGCCTGGCTCTACCAAAGTGCCCAGGTGGAACTGCCAGCTGGAAGGGGCACTGCCAGGGTGCCATATTGGCACTGCCAAGGTGCCAAGCTGCCATTTTTCACATGGCAGTGATCGGGCAGGGGTTGCCCTGCGTGGGTGAAGAGGGGTGAGGGTAGCATTGCTGCCTACGGTGCTGAGGACCTGGGTGCGAATCCCGGCCCTGGGTCACTGTCCGTGTGGAGTTTGCACATTCTCCCCATGTCTGCGTGCGTTTCACCCCCACAACCCAAAGATGTGCAGGTGAGGTGGATTGACCACACTCAATTGGAAAAAAAAAATTGGCTACTCTAAATTTATTTTTTTTAAAAGAAAAGAAGAGGGGTGAGGGGAGACTTTGGGGACCTCCTTATAGTGAGTTGGGTCTTGAGGGAGATTCGGGGGTCACGTTAGGGGCTCGAGAGATTGAGACGCCATTTAAAAATGGCGTCCCGATCTCCCCCTGCACTGAGGAGTTTCGGCGAGTGGGGCTCCTGAGTGCAGGAAATGGGACTAAGTGCAGCCACCGTATCTAACCGGAATCATGTTAGATAGCATTGTGTTTCTCAACGCTGGGAAACTTGAGGCTAAACACACTCACTCTGGGACACAATTCCCATTTGGTTAAATCGGGCCCAATGAAGGCAGCACGGTGGTGCAGTGGTTAGCAGATTCCAGCGTTTTGCTTTAATTTTAGTGTCTTTCAGTGTACATAAAAGCTCCCATGACATTCAAAGAATTACAGGGCAGTTCTCTAGGCCACCATTTACCTTTCAATCAACCCCATCAAAACAAATTACTTAATCAGTTATTTCATTGCTATTTATGGTACCTTGCTGTGTGTAAATTGGCTGCTATATTTGCCTAGGTAACCGTAACTACTCTTGAAAAGTAATTTATTGGCTGTAAAACATTTTGGGATGTTATAAAAACTTCCAGGCTGGTGAGCCACATTCTTAGTGGAATTAGTGTGGTTGGCGCACTGTTAAATATTACGGGTGGCCTATCAGTGACTGCTGAGAAACCGAGTAGATCCATAAGTTAATGTGGCCTTGCACGTCTGCTGGATTTGCTTTAATTTATTCCATTTTTATTCATAGCTTCTTTCTACTGTAGTGCTTGTAATTTATAAACAAATTTGTTCTATTGGCTCAATTCATGTCCAAATATGCACAACAAATTAGATATTATGGTACCCGGGTGTGCAGGCAAGTAAGAAGCGACAGACAGACTGGGGGGGGGGGGTGGACATATGCTGAGATACTTCTCCCGACCACTGCAATTGATTCAGATTAGATGATCGACACAGGAACTTTTTGTTTTTTTCCTCACTTGATTTTTGAAACAAAAATTCCAATTAAAGGACAGTTAGCGTGGCCAATCCACATACCCTGCACATCTTTAGGTTGTGGGAATGAGACCCAAGCAGGCACCAGGAGAATGCAAAGTCCACACGGACTGTGACCCAGGGCCGGGATCGAACCCGGGTGATCAATGCTGTGAGGCAGCAGTGCTAATTGCTGCGCCACTTTGCCCGCCCTTTTTTCTCACTTGATTTGATAGGAACTGTATTTTGTCAGCAAACATGGAATGGTTCTTGCTCAAAAAAACTGTCCCTTCCAGCAAACGTAGTGTTGCAAACATTCATATGAAAAGAGCTCTGTCCTGGATATGTCTTAATTTTATTGAGATGCATTGAAAGCTGTTACTTTTATATAAGGGGGAAACTTGTGCTTTCCTTGCAGCACCTTTGGTGGTAGGGGGCATTTAATCTGGTGGGAGGTGATGGCTGCGGACCGCACCACCCTCCCGTCTCTCCCTCAATTAAATCTGGCAAGAAGGCCTGTAGACAACTTTCCTGCCCATCTGCCAATTGAGGTGTTTAGTTGGACAATTAATCCCCACTTACAGGTCTCGTCCCACCATCGCTAGTAGGTGGGGGGAGAGAATGTCTTGCCATGAAACATTTCTGTAATATCCAGCACAGGGCCTACAGGGTAGGATTGATTACATTCCCCGTTGTCCTTGCGGAGTACAAGCTCCCCCGCTAGGGGCATGTGATCTCTATTGACCTTTGTATAAAAGGTTGGCTAGGAAGGCACCGACCAGAATAGGAACCCAGTAGGGATCTACCGGGGAGTGTATAGATTGTGTTAAACTACATTTCTTTATTTTACTTGGTGTGGTCTCTCCGTGCCCTTATTAAAATGTGCTTGTTGGCTCCCAGGGAGGTGTCCCTCCTTCAAAGTCTGTGAGTGCCTGTTTGAGGGACCCAGCAATAAGAAGAGAGGATGGGTTTGCTGAGAGCGATCGCCTTGCTGCCAACCCAATTAAATCTCCTTCCTCACAACAGCACCCTGTGACCCCATTCCCACCATCACTCACCAGTGTCTACATTCCTCCTCGATCCTAGGCCTCGGAAGGGGATGTGGGGCGCATACTGGCAGCAGCCATCTTCTCTCCAGCGCACTTCCACTTCCTGAATGTTCAATTAGTGTGTGACCACTGCCTCTGGATCATGCACATATTTGCACACTTCCCAGGGAGCGTGCATGCCAACAACATTATAGGACTCTCTGAGATCCCTGGAGTCTTCGAGGACCACCCCAGGATGACAGGGTCACTCTTGGCAGATACGAGGTCCTAGCTGATCACACCATTGAGGAGGACAGAAACCGAGGCGGAGGCCGAATGTAATGAAGCTCATGCTGCCACCCGTGCTGTCTACAAGCGGTGCATCGGACTGCTGGAAATGAGGTTCTAATGCCTGGACCGCTCTGGTGGTGCACTGCAGTACTCCCCCCGCTTTGTGATGGTCTGCTGTGCCCAACACAACCTGGCACAGCAGCGGGGCATTGGGTGGGAGGAGGAGGAGAGACATGAGGCATCATCTGAGTAGGGACATGGGGCCTCATCTGAGGAGGATGAGAAGGAGCCGGACCAGGAGGGGCAGGAGGACAAGCCCAGGGAGAACATACGGGAGCAGCCGAATGAAGGAGGACAGGCGGCGGCAAGGGTCTAGCAGGCGCATTGGGCCAAAGAGGCCCTCATTCTCACCCGCTTCGCATAGGACGAGACTTAGTCCGTCAGCTCACACCTTTCCCCCCCCCACAACTCCACTCCCACCCACTGACAACCCCCATCTCTCTCATTCCCACCCATTTCTTCCTCTCCTCCCCCCCCCCCCCAATTCCCCGGCCCTCCCACACAACCATCCTTCCCAGACTACCCTGTTCCACCCTCCCATGGTCTGTAACATCATTTCATTCCAGGGTAAAGGGTCTGTGTTGGCACTGTCAGCGAGTCACAATACAAGAGAGTGATGATAACCCGCTGTGAGATAAGCGCTGGTGTTCCTCAGTTCATGCTACAGTCTGACTGCAGTCTTTCTGCTGACAGCGCGCTCACACCCACCGCCTACAGGGAGTCTTTGGGTGTGGTGGATACCACCGCCATTTCTCTGGTGGCAGGCACGGGATCGGTCATCAGCACTCCCGCCTCCTGGATGGTGTCCATAGGGCCCTGGAGCTTCCATGGGATGGAGGGGCATCTGGAGTGAGCTGCAGAGGCCTCTGCACCATCTGGCACCTTCCCATTGTCTGCACCATGGAGTTGACGCCCTGGGCGGTGCGCCTCAGTGACTGAGTCACACCCTGGGATGGCCCGGCCCCAATAGGTGGCGATCCTGTGAGAGAATGGACATGTCAGTGAGAGGAAAGAGGAAAGGATGTCTTTTATGATCAACTCACTTGAGAGAGGTTATCTGGGTGAAAGGACAGTGGATCCTCACCTCTGCGACGCAGGCTAACCTCCCTGTTGGTGATCGCTCTCTCCTCGGCCAACCTCGCGATCACCAGGGCCCAATCCTCGTAGTCGGTGAGCACACTAATGTCCGGAACCCCGTTGCCCATCTGGGCCCTTTCCCACATATTATCGGCCAACCTTTCCAGCGCGGACAAAGAAAGGTCATTGTGGACCAGATGCTTGATGCATTAGGGGGAGTCTAAGGCAGGTGGTGTGTGTGGACACCGTTCCTGGGCATGGAGGGGCTGTGCTGGTGGGTGCCAGGATGTTCTGGGGCACAACGGCGGAAATATGCTGTGGGGGAGGGGTGCAAGGTGCCAGCCGCTGACTTGTTGGGGGGTGGGAGGGCTGTGGAGGTAGAGGTTTGGGGGGGGGGGGGGGGGGGGGGTTGCGGGTGGCAGGCACGACTGATGCCGAGGCTATTGTTAACTTACCCTTGCGGCCTGGTGGAGGTTTTTGGTCTTCTTCCGGCATTGTCCTCCTGGTCACGCTGCCCGAACTGACAGCCACTGCTTCCCAGGCGGCATTGGCAGCCCTACTGCTGATCATCCGACCCCCTTGGGGGAACGGGATGTCCAGACTAGTCGCCATGGCGTCCAGCAGCCTGGCCAGGTCGGCATTCCCGAAGCGTGGGAGCCGGTCTACGTGGTGACGTCGTTGTGTGCTGTCTGGGAGTGACTTCAGAGGGAGCGTTTATGAGCAGCTCCCCCTTGTTAGCGGCGAGCTCCTGGGCGCAGTTCTGCCGAATCAGCGGATGGGACAGCCAGATCCACCGTGAAGCTCTAAGTGCCATTAAATACTGGGCACGGTGTCGCAGACCCAGCCCGGAAGCACCCGGAAAGTTGCACCCAATGACACTTATAACTTTCCCCATTAAATCACGCCCTCCCTATCCAGCGCCTGTGCTTTTGGTGCTGAATGTCTCTGGAGAAACTCAATAGACCAGGCCTTGTGGCATCGTTGCAGCAACTCTCCCCTTGAGCACTCACTAATCATTACTCCCCCCCCCCCCCCCCCAACACCATAATTCTGGGGCCACATGCCACGGCACAGTTTGTTTTGTTGTAAATCCGCCCCTGATCCCAGGACTCATGATCCAGAGTAAAGGCCCATTGCTAGTCTTTTAAGTGCCTGAGTGGCCGGGGGTGGTTTCACTGGCTGTCCAGCTGGCAGACGACCCCCGATTGCTCCATAAGATTTTGCAATGCGTTGGGCTCGCTTCTCCCAAAAGGGAACAAAGTCCCCGAGTGCGCGTATAGTCGCGTGTTTATGGCGCTCGCAGTGCCGAGAAATACATGGCTATTCAACGTGACTCGCGTTGAATGAGGGGCCTGAACAGGGAACGCGCGTCTGAGGCCGCACATAGCCCCGTTTTGTACAGTGTAGCATGAGGCCCCCCGAAACAATCCCCGACTTTCCCCCAACTCTAACACACTATGGGAGGGTGGTGTGTTGGAGGGTGATTGCGCAGCGAGTCGGGTAGGTCCAGTGTGTCTGAATCATGTTGATGAGCTCAGGACTCAGTAATAGGTTAAACTGGCCAGTCAATGCCTGATATTGTCCAAATAAAGAACGTTCAGATTCAAAGGGTTGGCACAACTCACTCTTGTTCCTAATTGGAGGTACCTTGTGTATTATTGAACTGAAATGTGTTCTGTTTATTTTGGCATTGAAGACATGGTATGGAAATGTACAATCATTTTCAAATGAAATTGCCTCAGGGCTGCTACAGTTTTACACCCATTATGGCATCGCTTTCTGCTCTGTTGGCTTTGTTTTAAGAAGATCCTTCTTATAGCTGTTCCTGGAGAACATCTGCAAATTTGTTTCAGGAAAAGTGACAACTCCTGTACCAAAGTGGAGCATCTGAGTGGAACTCATGTGCTACTGATGTCAGCCTCCTCTGACTAACAGCATTGAACCTAGCTGTTCATTAAATTCACAGCATCCGCAGACAAGATCAAGTGTCTGAAACTTGCTGGTGTGACATTTGCTAAGATTCACTCAATGTGGATCAATTTTACTTTTTCTTGTGACTACTGATTGCAGCACAGTGCCTCAACATTCCCTCAGCCTCATTGACACTCAGTGCAATTGGAGCATGTTCTGTGGTAGCTCATCCTACTTCCCTGTACCCACCGACCCTCCCTTCGGAAGGATTGGCTTGAATGTGAGTGACGGTTCAAAAGACAGGCTGCTCTGTCGAGGGAATTTAACAGATGGAAGCTCTCGTTCTGTGATCCAGCTGAATTCCTGTTTAAATACCCCATCAGCCCTATCCATTCTTCAAGAAGGATAATACAGGGTATTGCAAAAACCACAAATCAAATTGTATTTTTAATACCAAAATACATACTCCAGGAAATGCTTGAAAATGAACTGAAACAAAAAATGTGAATTGCTGAAACCATTCAGCCTTTCTGATGACAGACAGGAATAGAGAAATCCTACCTTTCCGCTGAAGCAGAAAGACTTTGGATTAGTTTCAACTTAGGTACTTGATGGCAACTTTGAAATTATGTCCACTCAGATTTTTAATCGTACATGGGACGGCTCGCCCAGCATTTATTGCCCATCCCTAATTGCCCTTGAGAAGGCAGTGAGCTGCCTTCTTGAACTGTTCCATGTGGTGTAGATAAACCCATACTGCTGTTAGGAAGGGCGTTCCAGGATTTTAACCGAACAACAGTGAAGGAAAGGCAATATAGTTCCAAGTCAGGATGGTGGTGTGATTTGGAAGGGAACCTGCAGATAATAAATAGTGTTCCCATGCATGTGTGCCCTTGTCCTTCTAGGTGGTAGAGATCATGGTGTTTGCAAAGTCTTGGAAATGATGTTGTAAATGGCACCAGAGATCATACAGCACTGAATGTAATGGCGGTTTATTGTTTTGTCCTGATATTTGAGACATTGTATGCATGCTAGAGCACTCGCCACAGGGTACAGCTTGACATGTGTGCCAAGATAAACAAAAGTTTTCTTCCGTAAAGCAGGAATTGGTGCACTTTCTTTTATGAGTGGCTGTAGCCCAGTCAGTTAATGTTTAACAGACAGCCTGAAAGCTGGGATAAAATTGGCATGCAGATTCCCTCTTTTGCCTCCTAGTGATTGCAAGGATTCAGTGGCTGACAGGTTTGCTGAAATGAGCTGTCATGTCTTTTCGGAGGACTCGGTCACAACAAATGGAGCAGGTGTGACAGGCACTGAAACAAGGCTGGATGCGAATCATCAGCTGCCTTCAGTGTATTGCAGGCAGCATCTGTGCTCTCTTCAAATACTGATTACTGCTTAAAAATTGGATGTTTGAATATTTTACGTTTACTTTTGCTTTTGTATATAGTTTCAAAAATTGATCTTTGTTTTAATAAGGCTGGAGTAAAATAAGCAAAATAAATATTTGATATTTTTATACAATATCAAATTGGTTATTGGTTCTCTCCCCCCCCCCCCCCCCCCCCCCCCACACACACACACAATTTTCTGCTCTTTCTTACTTTTCCAAAAACACCTTCATTGGGACATGGGACATGTGCTGTCTGGTCAACACAACCAATATTCATGTATGAGCCTTGAGAGTGAAGCTGGGAGGCTGTCTAACAATTGAGCATGATCCTGTCCTTGTATGCTCGCTGGATAGTGTAGCAATCAGGAGCAGGAGCACTGGTCAATGTTTCCTTCAAATGCCTCGGCGCTGTGACCAATTGTACTGCCTCAAGTCAGCTAATTCAACACAGGCCTGAGATTGAACACAAAACGTTCCTAATATTTTGCTCTGATCTATTGTGACAGCCACATCCAGTAGTACTTTTGTTCTGCCCCTCTACAAACAAATATGTTTTATTGTCAGAACCAAATCCCATCAATTGACCTCTCAATCTCCTTTCTCTACTTTATCACGGTCCCATTTGGTAACATTTTGTGTCCATGAGGGTGTAAACTGGATTAAATTCCCTGTTGCTTTTGAAAACAATTTATTGTTGAGTTTTTTAGATTTCCTTGTTAATTAGCATTGTTGAGGATTAATGCTTGTTTATCTCTCATCACTCTTGTCCAAATGTTCTTCTAACTCTCAAACCACTAATCCACCTGGTTTAGATGTTGAAGTGAACATATTGCATAGTTCTTTTTGAACTACTGGTTCAGTCTGGTCTTGCTTCTTTGTTGATGCAATAGGAACTGGAGAGAAGAATCAAAATGTTTCACAGTGATGTTTACTATTTCAAGATTATATAAATTTTATCACAATGTTGTGTAATTATACAGTTTGTGGTACTTGCATTAAATGCCATTTTAGACCTGGTCTTTATGCAGATACCAATATTATGTAAAGATTTCTTCCATTTTCAATGATGCTGTGTCTCTGAAAATCTA
The DNA here is from genome assembly GCF_047496885.1 of Scyliorhinus torazame. Taxonomy (NCBI): domain Eukaryota; kingdom Metazoa; phylum Chordata; class Chondrichthyes; order Carcharhiniformes; family Scyliorhinidae; genus Scyliorhinus; species Scyliorhinus torazame. Next base: position 139,472,703 of record NC_092715.1, read on the forward strand.
AAGTTAATGAGTGTGAGGAAGAATAGAAATGGAAAAAAATGGAACAAAAGAAGCTTGCTGGCCAAATTGGCCTGCGTAAGGAGGCTGTAAAAGCTGTCACAAGCCTGATTGATCGGCTCTCACACCGCAGTCCCTAGTGCAAGGCAATAATGTTCTTGCTTCTTCTGTAAGGGCTTGATGTGCCATCAGGGTTTAGCTTATCAACTGTAGGGCCAGTATTTGAGATGAGGGCAAAGTGTAATCAATAGTTTATACAGAAATCTTGCTTTACTCTTGGATGCACTTCACATGGTTGAGCTTGATATATAAATTACCAGTTAGGAAAGCAACCTGTCTAGCAGTAAAGTGTCTTTATGCAGATGTTGTTTATTAGAGAATGGAATTACCTATATTGCTAGGTGTTTATTTCGACAAAAATTAGAATTCTGTGAAACCCCGATAATGGGCAGCACGGTAGCACAAGTGGCTAGCACTGAGGCTTCACAGCGCCAGGGTCCCAGGTTCGACTCCCCGCTGGTTCACTGTCTGTGTCGAGTCTGCACATTCTCCCCGTGTCTGCGTGGGTTTCCTCAGGGTGCTCCGGTTTCCTCCCACAGTCCAAAGATGTGCAGGTTAGGTGGATTGGCCATGATAAATTGCCCTTAGTGACCAAAAAGGTTAGATGGGGTTATTGGCTTACGGGGATAGGGTGGAAGTGAGGGCTTAAATGGGCTGGTGCAGACTCGATGGGTCGAATGGCCTCCTTCTGCCATGATTCTTGCATTTACTAGCATTGGGGAACACCAGAGGAATAGAAAATACATAAACTTCTATGGTCCTGTAGTACACAATCTGCACAGGGAGTGATTCTTTTGGCAGTTTATTCATTGTCATGGCCATCTTTTTTTTTTAATTTAGTGTACTCAATTAATTTCTTTTCCCAATTAAGGGGCAATTTAGCATGGCCAATCCACCTACCTTGCACATCTTTGGGTTGGGGGGGGGGGGGGGGGGGGCGAAACCTACGCAAACACAGGGAGAATGTGCAAACTCCACACGGACACTGACCCAGAGCCGGGGTCAACCTGGGCGCCGTGAGGCAGAAGGGCTAACACACTGCGCCACCGTGCTGCCCTATGTCATGGCCATCTTGTTCAATGCCACCCAACTCCTCAGTTTCATCATGGTCAGTTTCCACTAATGGTGCCCATTTCCAGACCGTCATGGAGAGTCTTCAAGCTTTTTTAAAAGGAGCAAGCACCTAAATGGGAACCTTTTAAAAAAATGTTGTAAACATTTTGTTGGTGGCGCAATGGTTAGCACTGCTGCTTCATGGCACCGAGGTCCCGGGTTTGACCCCAGCTCAGGATCAATGTCCATGTGGAGTTTGCAATTCTCCCCGTGTTTGCGTGGGTCTCACCCCCACATCCCGAAGATGTGCAGGGTTGGATTTGGCACGCTAAATTGACCCTTAATTGGAAAAAATGAATTGGGTACTCTAAATTTTTTTTTTTTTGAAGGATCACTTCCGAAAGCCAGCGCAGCATCGATTGTAATTTGCACCTGGACTGCCAATTGTATCCAAAATGGGAACACTTGCCCAATGGTTGGACACTATTTACTTGATAACCTTGCAATGACTAGCAACAATACTTCCACAACTTCTCCTTTTTATTTTTAATTGACTGCACATATGATCATTATTTGACCTATGGCATAAGTTGAATTTGTAGAGATTGGAATTTCTCTGGGCGGGATTTTGGCAGATGACTTGAAGAGTCAAAATGACCAACAGAGGTCAATAAACTATCTGTTCAAGTTGATCTTTATACTAAACTGAGTGGTGGCAATGAGGAACCATAAGGTCCAACTGCTTTTAGAGGTAGTAACAATACTCTTGGAGAGGTAGAAAATGTTGCATTGCTTGACAGAAATCTTTGGATCCTCGCTGTCTTCAGGGGATGTCCCGGAGGACTGGAGAATAGCCAATGTTGTTCCTCTGTTTAAGAAGGGTAGCAAGGATAATCCCGGGAACTACAGGCCGGTGAGCCTTACTTCAGTGGTAGGGAAATTACTGGAGAAAATTCTTCGAGACAGGATCTACTCCCATTTGGAAGCAAATGGACGTATCAGTGAGAGGCAGCACGGTTTTGTGAAGGGGAGGTCGTGTCTCACTAACTTGATAGAGTTTTTCGAGGAGGTCACTAAGATGATTGATGCAGGTAGGGCAGTAGATGTTGTCTATATGGACTTCAGTAAGGCCTTTGACAAGGTCCCTCATGGTAGACTAGTACAAAAGGTGAAGTCACACGGGATCAGGGGTGAGCTGGCAAGGTGGATACAGAACTGGCTAGGCCATAGAAGGCAGAGAGTAGCAATGGAGGGATGCTTTTCTAATTGGAGGGCTGTGACCAGTGGTGTTCCACAGGGATCAGTGCTGGGACCTTTGCTCTTTGTAGTATATATAAATGATTTGGAGGAAAATGTAACTGGTCTGATTAGTAAGTTTGCAGACGACACAAAGGTTGGTGGAATTGCGGATAGCGATGAGGACTGTCGGAGGATACAGCAGGATTTAGATTGTCTGGAGACTTGGGCGGAGAGATGGCAGATGGAGTTTAATCCGGACAAATGTGAGGTAATGCATTTTGGAAGGTCTAATGCAGGTAGGGAATATACAGTGAATGGTAGAACCCTCAAAAGTATTGAAAGTCAAAGAGATCTAGGAGTACAGGTCCACAGGTCATTGAAAGGGGCAACACAGGTGGAGAAGGTAGTCAAGAAGGCATACGGCATGCTTGCCTTCATTGGCCGGGGCATTGAGTATAAGAATTGGCAAGTCATGTTGCAGCTGTATAGAACCTTAGTTAGGCCACACTTGGAGTATAGTGTTCAATTCTGGTCGCCACACTACCAGAAGGATGTGGAGGCTTTAGAGAGGGTGCAGAAGAGATTTACCAGAATGTTGCCTGGTATGGAGGGCATTAGCTATGAGGAGCGATTGAATAAACTCGGTTTGTTCTCACTGGAACGAAGGAGGTTGAGGGGAGACCTGATAGAGGTATACAAAATTATGAGGGGCATAGACAGAGTGGATAGTCAGAGGCTTTTCCCCAGGGAAGAGGGGTCAATTACTAGGGGGCATAGGTTTAAGGTGAGAGGGGCAAGGTTTAGAGTAGATGTACGAGGCAAGTTTTTTACGCAGAGGGTAGTGGGTGCCTGGAACTCGCTACCGGAGGAGGTAGTGGAAGCAGGGACGATAGGGACATTTAAGGGGCATCTTGACAAATACATGAATAGGATGGGAATAGAAGGATACGGACCCAGGAAGTGTAGAAGATTGTAGTTTAGTCGGGCAGCATGGTCGGCACGGGCTTGGAGGGCCGAAGGGCCTGTTGCTGTGCTGTACATTTCTTTGTTCTTTGTTCTTAATGGGAATTTATTTGGTACCAATTAACTTTTGGAGTAATTCTAGACAATAGGGAACAATAGTAAACATACCTTGCCAAGAAAAGCAGAGGCTATGAAATCAAAGAGAATATGGATTTAATACTTGAACTACACATTTTGCAGAAATCCATGTTCTTCCACCATGGCACCAAATAAGGCAGAGAATCTTTAGTTTATAACAAGGTCCAAAGACCTTCCGTTGTCCCTGTGATGTTTCAATAATATGGTGGTAAATTCAAATCGAAAGCAAAGTAATTTTTCCTGACTGCATCTGGAGGATTCAACCAGAGATCAGCATTACCTAAAGATGTGAACTGATGAGTAAAGCTTTTTTTAAGAAATTGCTGAAGTGGACTATAAGATAAACCAGAAGGTGACCTTCCCAGCAACGGATAGACCTGATTGACCAAGATTTGTCTCTGTGGCAGGACGTGCGCTAATATAGTTAGCACACAGGAAGAAATGGGAAAGATTGGTAGCATCCCGATGCATTTGATCAATTTTACTTTTTCCAAGAGTCTCCAACTCTTGTTTGATTCACTGCTTTGTTACTGCTAGGACCAGGTTTAAGTGGCTGGCTATTGTTCCTTTGCAAAAAATAATTTTACCCAATTGCATTGTAGAGAGATAAAGGGTCAATTAGTACTACAGAATTGTATTGTACTGCCTGTGAACTCGAGGGAGGCTGTGGTAAATAGAGCTGGGCTTTTGAATTGTACATGTGCTCTATGAGGAAGATAAGGTGTTGATTGTATAATGCTGACACATATTCAGGCAAGTCAATCTGTAACCAGCAAAATGAAGGCTTTTCTGGGAATGGTGCTCTTTCTACTATCCAAGCAAAAGGCAACTTTGCTTCAATGACTGCTGACAAAGATCCTGTTAACTAGCCATGCTCCTGGAGAAGTCTATTAGTTGCACTCCATTAGTCTTGTTTACAGAAAAGCTCTGGGTCTCTAAGCACATGATTGAAGCACTTGTAGTTTAATTTTATGCTGAGGATAAGGAACTTTGGAATGTGAGGCAGGAGAGATTGAAGGATGGAAAAGCAGTGCTTACTATATACATAATTTATATTTATATTTAAAGAAACACATGCAGGGAAAAGCACCTTTTGAAGTAATTTCTCCTTGACATTACTGTGCAACCCAGTGCATTGTGAACAAAATAAGGCATGTACAGTAGCCATTTTCACTTTAAACACTTGCTGAATTAGTAAACACAGCTGTTAGTGGCTTTCATCTAATCGTATAATTATGATTTAAAACTGGGGATTAAGGGGAGATTAATGAACACAATGTACATGGCAGTCTCCTCTCCATACAATTTTTAAAATGTCAATAAACTTTCAATATAAGCCTACTGTGTTTATGTGTGTGTATGTGTGTGTGTGTGTATGTGGGTGTGTGTATAGAGTCATAAATGTCTACAGTGCAAAAAAGACCCTTCGGCCTATTCGGTTGCGCTGGTCAAAAACATGTGTGTTCTGAACATTTTACATAAATTGTCCAAAAGATTAGGCTAATTAATAGACGGCAAAGCAGAGACTATTTTTAAGAAAATATACTGAAGGACAGCACGTGGCTCAGTGGTTAGCATTGGGACTGCGGCACTGAGGACCCGGGTTCGAATCCCAGCCTGGGTCACTGTCCGTGTGGAGTTTGCACATTCTCCACGTGTCTGCGTGGGTTTCACCCCCACAAACCAAAGATGTGCAGGTTAGGTGGCTTGGCCACGCTAAATTGCCCCTTAATTGGGAAAAAAATAATTGGGTACTCTAAATTTCTAAAAAAAGAAAATATACTGAAGTGTGGAGGTGATAGAAAGAAGTTGAATACAGCTGTTCACATCCTCATCATGTCTCAAAACACTTCATGACAAACAACCTACTTTTGAAGTGCAATCTCTGTTACGTGGACAAGGGCGGCAAACAAATTGTACACCAGGTTCCACAAACAATGATGAGATAAATGACCTTAAATGCAGTTAATCTGCAATTTTCTCCCCTGGTTGTGTTGGTGAAGGATAAAGGTTGGCCTGGGCAATAGGAGAATTCCCCTGCTGGGATCTTTTATACACCTGAACAGCCAGACGGGCTTGGTTTAAACATCTCAATACCGCTTCACAGTATAAATAGCATGTGTAAAGTCTTCTGAAATATGAAAAAGGCTTTTATTATTTTTTTTCTGTTTGGTTTTGCAGCATTAAAGGTAAATATGATTTGAAGCCTGTGGTCAGTGAGGCATTGCATTTTGAAAGAAGCTATTCCTTTGGCCGTGTTAATAAAGAGCTGGTTAAGAGAGTGCTGATTTAGGAAGACAGCAGCTGGGTGCCAGGAGGGCTTATGAATGCTTTTTGTTTTACTTGGAACTGATTGAGAATGAGCCTGGGGCTGGCACAAATTGTACAGCATTTTTAAAAAGACATTAATGTGCTTTCAGGCATGTTGGAAGTTATGAACCCTGCAGCTATAGAACTATAAACAGTTTAGTATTCTAGAATTTATTTTTGTTAAATAAAGCTTTCAAAAGAAGTTTTATTTTTTAAAAAACAAGTGTCAAAATATTAAGATTGTTGAAGCAATTTGTCTGACTTGTTTTTTGTAATGTTCTTGTGAAGATGCATAATGGGAAGGCATTTATTCAAGCAGTTGAAGAGTCAGATATCTTGTTATGTTTTGATAAATGACTTAACATCACAGAGAAAAAAAAAATTCTGTACACAGTGTCACAAATGTCAATGTATTAAAGCTCTGCAATAAAATAAAAAAAGTCAGATTGACAAGTTACAAAATAGTTAAGGCAAACTATTAGTAAATATGACTGGTTTCTGTCATTTGGAACTATACTACTTCAATCACAAGGTTAAAAATAACACTTTATAAAAATTACTTAAATCTCCATGCCCCACATTGTAAATGGCCTTATACGGCGTGATATGTGTTTGTGCATGTGTGCATTTGTATGTTTAGAAGGCATTAAAAGCGCGGTAGCACAGTGGTTAGCATTGCTGCCTCACGGCACAAAGGTCCCAGGTTCAATCCCAGCCCTAGGTCACTCCTTGTGGAGTTTGCACATTCTCCCAGTGTTTGCGTGGGTTTCGCCCCCACAACCCAAAAGATGTGCAAGGTAGGTGGATTGGCCACACTAAATTGCCCCTTAATTGGAAAAATGAATTGGGTACTCTAAATTTATAAAGGAAAAAGAAGGCGTTAGGGTAACACCAAATCTGAATATTTTGTGAAGGGAAGGATTCAGCTCTTAGGAGCCTTGGTTTGGTGGATAATGGCATAAAATCTTTTACAGTAAACAGTTGCAGTGATCCTATAATTAATGAAGCTGCAGGAAGCAACCGTGACAGAAGAGATGAAAGCCTTGCATGTGAGTGTTCATGATAATTGATGTGCAGCCGTGTAGAAGGATAGCAGTAAGGGAAAGCTGTAAGAAAGGGCAGTTGTGGCTTTCATAATGCGGTGGGAATGGAGGAGGGAAGCTCCAGCTATGCTACCAGTTCCCACTCATCCATGGAGTACAATGAGGCTTATTAATATGGATAGGATATTGATATTTAATTGTGTGTGTGATTTACAGAGAGTGGAAGTCCTTGAAGAAAAGTTTAAAGGTCAGCTCATGGGATTAATCAAAAGGCTTTTTGAGTTTGAAATGAAAGAAAATGGCTGTGGGTAAAAGGCCTTGAACTGTATAGAGGATGGACCAAAACTCTCATCAGGCAGAAGTATCATTTCAGTGACATTTAGCAAAGGTTTTTGAGAAATACAAAAATACCATTGTGTTTTGCTGTTGCAGTGTAATTATTTTTAAAGAACCACTTCTGCATTTTACCTTATCTTTCAATTTACAAGACTCCCTTAATTTATTATTTATTTACTAAAGCAGTCTTGTTCCAGAACTCCGTGGTTCGGGTGTCTATGTTTGTGTCCTTTTCAAGGACGTACCCATTTCTGGACAGTGTGTAATTTGGACAACATTTTCTGGTTGTCCAAAAGAGGAGTCAATATGCAAAATAAAATTCAGTTATTGTCATTCAAATAGAAGTGAAACCATTCTTAATTTGCATCTTTGTTACTCATTTGGCCTTTAACGCCATATTAAAATTGATCACATTTGCCAAGTTCAGAATCAAATATATTTGCAATCTATGACAGGAGTGGCCAGATGTATGTCTCAATGGGTTTTATAATTGTGCAGCATGGAACTTCAGTGGTCAGATATGAAGCTCAAATCCACCTATTAACTTGCATATATCTCACATTTCTGGCACCAGCAATACTTGATTTGGGCATTTTTACCAGCTTAACTGGTCATTAGTATCATTTTGTGGGATGGCCATGCTAGCCAACAAAATAACTGTGATTGCACGACAAAAAATGTAATCCTTTGGTCGTCCAGTGCTTTCAGAACGTCTTGAAGACAAGAAAAACACTCTATTAATGTAAGTTTTTATGTTTATTAATACAAATCCATATGTATGATATGGTGATGATTTTTTAACCATGGGGCTTGGTAGCCGATTTTTGTTGGGCATCTCCCAAAGACTCTTGTATTACACTTGTCAGTGATCGGGATTTAATTCGAGTGATGAGACACAAGCCTTATTTTTTACTTTAGGTAAATTGGAGCTGTGATTGTGGGTTTCTCTACGTACGTCAACCAAGTGATTAGGGGATGCTGATCTTGTAGCTGAAAGGAATAATTTAATTTGAGGCTTATCTCAACCTGCAGTTAATTTCCACATCTTGTTTAGAGTCCTCAATCCCTTCCCACAAAAGAGGTGGTTGCAACTGGCCATGTTTTGGGAGAGTGGTGGGGGGATGCCTGTTTCTGAGGTAATTTTGAACCATAAAGGCTAACCACTCAGAAATGTGCCTGTGCTTAAGCAGTGAATAAGCTTGAATGTCATTTTCTCAGAACTGCAATGATTTTTTCGGGGATCAATATTACACATCAGGCAGCAGAACAAAGGCTGCAGAGATATGACAGTGATGAAAATCTCATTGCATTGGAACACACAGTCCCCAATGGCAAGCATTCTTCCTTTTTGTGTTGGAGTTTTACTTCAGTGGTTACTCTGTTCTCTGCAATTGAGAACAAGTTTTACTTGAAAATTACAGATAAAGATGGGGGAGAGTTGACATTTAACAAACGTTGCTTTGGTGGCTGGTGATACTTTTCAGTTGTTCGCACAATTGGCACGCTCTACCAGAAGTGCAGGGTGGCCAATAAAAGCAGGGAGACCCTGCTCCCGGCATCGCCCCGACTCGCAACGCCTGGTGAGATTCAACGTAATCTCATGAGCCATTGCGATGTAAATCTCGCCCACAATGTGCGGGATCACATTTTGGCAAATCTGTATATTAGAGCATATTAGAATCAGCCGAATGTGCAGATTCTCACGGTACCTGAGGCTTTGGGATTCACCCCCTTCGCCTCGGAGACCTTAGGTGAGCGCTGTTAAGCACTGGACTCCACAAACGGGGACCAGACAGAATGTCATTCATGGGGGTCCTCCAGGGGATTGGAGGCCCCAGCTGCATGCCCTTAAGGCAGGGTGGTGCCCTGGTACTGCTGGTGCCACCTGGGCACCTTAGCAGTGCCAGCCTGGCACTCTGGTATCCACCTGCATGCCAACCTCGCACTGCCAAGATGTCCAGGTGACTGCCAGCTGGCATGGGTGGTACCAGGTTGGCACTGCCAAGATGCTATGCTGGTATTTTTTATGCCTGTGCAATCGGGCCTGGGGTGTGTTTGGGCTAGAGGGAGCCGGGATCGCTTCGGGGGTCTCGGATGGCATCCCGATCTCTCGCAACACCGGGGAGTTCCAGCGAGCGGAGCTCCCCAGTGTACAAAACAGGGTTTTGTGCCGCCTCGGCCGCGCGTTCCCAACTGAGGCCCCTTATACAACGCGAGTTGTGTTGAACAGCCATGTGTTTCCCAGCGTTGCGTGCGCCAGGAAACACACGGCTAAATCCACTCGCTATGGGACTTTGTTCCCCTTTTGTTGAATCAAGCCCTATGTAATTATGCAAGCAGAGGTGTGTGAATGCAGCCTTTTTCAAACACATTGCCTAAGTGTCCTGGAGAGCTGTATAGTTTCAGAATTTAAGGATAACAGGAAACATTGGTGAAAGAAGCACTAGCCAACCAGATATGAGGTTAATTTAATAATAAATTTAGAGTACCCAATTCTATTTTTTCCAATTAAGGGGCAATTTAGCGTGGCTGCTCCACCTACCCTGCACATCTTTGTGTTGTGGGGGTGAGACCCACGCAAACACGGGGAGAATGTGCAAACTCCACACGGGAGTTTTGGGATCGAACCCGGGTCCGCGGTGCCGTGAGGCAGCAGTGCTAACCACTGCGCCACCGTGCCACCCTGATTTGACCCTTTTTCCTTGCTGCTTTTCCTTGATGTTGACTCTTTCCAGGGATACAATTAGCCTCTAGTATTGAGCCCATGTTAACACTATTCAACTATGCGGCGCACTTTTAGAACATAGAACATACAGTGCAGAAGGAGGCCATTCGGCACATCGAGTCTGCACCGACCCACTTAAGCCCTCACTTCCACCCTATCCCCGGAACCCAATAACCCCTCCTAACCTTTTTGGTCACTAAGGGCAATTTATCATGACCAATCCACCTAACCTGCACGTCTTTGGACGGTGGGAGGAAACCGGAGCACCCGGAGGAAACCCACGCAGACACGGGGAGAACGTGCAGACTCTGCACAGACAGTGACCCAGTGGGGAATCAAACCTGGGACCCTGGCGCTGTGAAGCCACAGTGCTATCCACTTGTGCTACCGTGCTGCACTATTTGACAGCAGCTGACGTCACACACCATGTTCATATTTCGGTACTTTTAGGCAAGACCAGTGGATATCCATGAGGATTGGAAAATCTGGCCAATTAATTTTTCCCCCTCTCTAACGCAAATGTGCCAAGGCCAGCTGTACATAGCCCAAGGATTTCACCTGAGATTTCACCCATTGTAGGGCTCAGCTAAATACCTTTGCTGGGCAATTGGGGAAGCTGTCTTGTTAATACAGTGAAACCCTGACCTTAAGATGTATATATGGCTGTTGTATGCCTCTCATTGTTGGTTCTGTAATAACCACAGTAGTTTTCCAACAAGAGTGCACTGTTCCCCTAAATGTCAATGTGCGAACCATTTCTGAAGCAATAAATCTGAGAAACTTCTATTGCCCAGCCAAGTTTATTTTAAAACATACACTCATGCTTTACGGTTTTCTTAGCCTGAAAAGCGGTGACAGCAAATGTAACGTATATATTTCTGTTTGCTAAACATTGGTATGTGTTCCAATTATAACAAAAATATTTACTGCACTGCATTAGATTATTCTCAAACATTCCTTTTCCATTTTTGGTAAATGAGCAATTGTAGTCATGAGACAATCAGTAATAATCTAGTGGCGTTCATCTGTTCTTTCACAAAAGACAAATGACAGTCAGCCCTACAATTTATGGCATAATGTGCTCCACAGCATAAAGTGTTTCATTCTATTCCTCCTCGTGCTGTTACCCTCCACTGTACTGCAACACATTATTTGTTCAGATAAGCTTGGACCTTAGCAATACAAGGGGTTACTAATCACCACTTTGTACTCAAGATAGTTTGACGCTAAGCAATAATTGACATTTCTCTGGCCTAAATGATCAAAACTGTGAAGCACAATTATATCTAGGAATGTTGTACTTGTATAAGGAACTCCTGCAGTTCTCACAGAACAATTAGTTGTACAGGGCATAAGGCAGCCACATGTACCAGTGCTGTAGCCTTTTACCATCTTAACTAGCTGTAAGGGGACAGATTTTCCTTTTGGACATGGACGTGCGTGCTTCATTCCAGACTGACAATATTCCCAGTCGGTGTTTCTTTATGTGCTCTACCCAGACAATTATTTAACACCAAAGTGCAAAAAAGCAATATCAGCAGTGTTGTCAGTGAGCTACTTTGTATATTGGCAGCAATATGAAATAATAGAAAATATCACTTGAGGTAATGTGTTAGACAATCACATAAGCCCTGACATCTATTATTATGAAGTGCTTCGAGAGGTTGGTCATGAGACACATCAACTCCAACCTTCCAGAATGCCTTGATCCGTATTCAATTTGCATACGGCCACAACCGGGCCATAGCAGATGTTATCTTCCTGGCCCGAGACTCATCCCTGGAGCATCTCAACAACAAGGACATCTATGTCAGACTTCTTTTCACCTCGGTTGGGCAATTTAGTGGAGAGGCTTCTGGGACACTCACTGGTGCACACCACACAGCTTTCCATTGACTACAGCTCCGCCTTCAACACCATAACCCCAGCCAAGCTCACATCAAAGCTCCAAAACCTAGGACTTGGCTCCTCCGTCTGCAACTGGATCCTCAACTTCCTGCCCACAGACCACAATCTGCAAGGATAAACAACATCTCCTCCACGATCGTCCTCAATACAAGGGCCCCGCAAGTCTGGGTACTTAGCTCCCTACTATACTCCCTGTACACAAATGACTGTGTGGCAAAATTCAGCTCCAATTCCATCTACAGGTTTGCTGATGACGCGATTGTAGTGGGGCGGACCTTTTAAAAAAAATTTAGAGTGTCCAATTATTTTTTTTCCAATTAAAGGGCAATTTAGCGTGACCAATCCTGCACATCTTTGGGTTGTGGGGATGAAATCCACGCAGACGGGCAGCACGGTGGCGCAGTGGTAGCACTGCAGTCTCACGGCGCCGAGGTCCCAGGTTCGATCCCGGCTCTGGGTCACTGTCCGTGTGGAGTTTGCACATTTTCCCCGTGTTTGCGTGGTTTTCGCCCCCACAACCCAAAGATGTGCAAGGTAGGTGGATTGAACACGCTAAATTGCCCCCTAATTGGAAAAAATGAATTGGGTACTCTTAAATTTATTTATTTTTAAACACGCAGACACGGGGAGAATGTGCAAACTCCACACGGACAGTGACCCAGGGCCGGGATTCGAGCCCGGGTCCTCAGCGCCATAGTCCCAGTGCTAACCACTGTGCCACAAGCCGCCCCTCGCGGGACGGATCTTAAACATCGGCAAGTCAGAGTACAGGAGGGAGATAAAGAACCTAGTGGCATGGTGCAATGACAACAATCTCTCCCTCAATGTCAGAAAAACGAAGGGGCTGGTCATCGACTTCAAAAAGTGAAGTGTTGTCCATGCCCCTATCTGTATCAGTAGTGCCGAGGTGGAGTTGGTGGACAGCTTCACATTCCCAGGTGTAAACATCACCAACAATCTGTCCTCATCCATCCACATCAACGCTATCTGGCTACATCACAGCTTGATATGGCAACTGCTTGGCCCAAGACCGTAAGAAACTACAGAATCGTGAACACAGACCAGTCCATCACGCTAAACGGCCTCCCATCCATTGACTCTGTCTATACCTCCCACTGCCTTGGGAAAGCGGGCAGCATAATCAAAGACCCCCCACCCCCACCCGGATTATTCTCAATTCCAACCTCTTCCATCAGGCAGAAGGTACAAAAGTTTGAGAACACGCACCAATAGATTCAAAAACAGCTTCTTCCCTTCTGTTACCAGACTCCTGAATGGCCCTTTTAGGGTCTGAACTGATCTTATGGACTGAACTGATCTTTCTACGCATCTTCTCTGCAGTTGTAGCACAATATTCATGTACTTCACCCTTTATCTACATTTATGTATTTTCATTATGTATCCTATGGTCTATGTATTCATGTATGGAGCGACCTGCCTGGACTGTACACAGAACAATACTTTTCACTATACCTCGTACCCGTGACAATAAATCTAAATCTCATCTAATCTAAGGTGCTTCTTGTGTGATATTCTCAATTTGTCATTTCAAACGACTCTATTACTTCCATGACCATGACAGACCCGTAATCACCAATAAAGTACCTTTAGTCAGGTATAGTACAAAATGCAGGCCCCAGAAATCCACAGCAATTATACCATATTGCTGTAACAGAACAGCCAAAGACTAGCTAGTCTGGCACCTGAATACACTGGGTCCTGGCCTTGCAATAAAGTTGTTCTTAATGTTCTGTTAGGAGTAGATTGGGCAGGATGGAGAGTCCCCACGTTAGAGATTCCCATGCCCAGGCCTTCAGTGGGACCTAGTGTTTGGTGGGTGGAGTACGCCCAGTCACCGGGGGATCTAGGCTGTGATTGTGGTATGGACCTCAAAGAAATTTGTTTTTAAAATTCCATAAATGGGATCTCCATATCAAACGGGCTATGCTGTGGGGAGAAGGTGGTAAACATGCAATACCTCGTTTCTACAGAGATTCCTCCCAGCCTGGGCACCACATTATCGAAATACTTATGTTGATTGCCGGTAAGTTTAAAGAGTTTCCAGATGGTCACACTGTACACCTGTGTCATGTTCCAGTGATGGTCACACTTTACACCTGTGTCATGTTCCAGTTGTTTGCAATGCTGAGAACAGCCCCACTATTAAACGTGACTCTGCTCCTTTTTTGGACCCCAGCGAGGAACGCCCAACACTTAGACTCATTTTCTGCACTGATGAGCTCTCGGCCCCACTCCACACCATCCCCGCCTCCCCACACCCTAATTTACCAATTAGGGGGTCCTCAGATCGTCCTGCACCCCACCTCAAAAGGGCATGGCACCCCCGGGCCTGATTCTTTTTTAAAATAAATTTGGAGTACCCAATTATTTTTTCCAATTAAGGGGCAATTTAGCGTGGCCAATCCACCTATCCTGCACATCTTTTGGGTTGTGTGGGCGAAACCCACGCAGACACGGGGAGAATGTGCAAACTTCACACGGACAGTGACCCAGGGCCGGGATTTGAACCTGGGTCCTCAGCGCCGTAGGTGAGAGGTCTCTCGTGAAATTTAATGGCCTTGTCAAGTGCCGAGTAGGGCAGAACGAGGCTGGAAGATTACACCCACCAAGGACAGAATTCTGTCAAAAAATGGTGAAGGCATAAAACACGTAAATTGGTGCAAAGGCGCGATACCCATCGCAATCGCCTGGCGTGTATTCATTTTTTTGCACCAGCTGTGAGAATGGTGGTGCATAACACGCCGGCAAGCCCAGCTTCACAGAGGTCGGGGCACCTCTATCTCAAAGTGACCGTAAAGGTCACCCACCTCCCAACATCACCGGCATTGGGGTTTTTGTGCCCCCCCCTCACTGCCATCCTCACTGGCATCGCGGATAGATTCATTTTAATATTCAGATCTGGATCACGCCCAGCGAACCCAATTTGAGGCTTTTGCGCAATTCACCCGTTGCGCCCGGATTCGTGTCTGACGCAACTGGATCACTGAATCGCTCCTGTTGCATTTTTAATCTTCTAGGCCAAGCGTGTGACAATAAATAACCATTTTATTTTTAAAGTCACAAAAATGCTTGCTGTTGGAATGACTTAAATTGGTATACTCGCTGTGAGGGTTCAAAAACATAAACCCTTCACATACAAAACAGGCTGGAAGAAAACATAAATCTGTCTGTGATGGTGGTTGACATTGCACTGGATTTACACTCCATTCAAGTGTGAAAACTCAGGGGGAACCTTATGCTCTCTATTGTGGGGTGTTAGAGGCAGAGAGAGCATTTAATCAACCTGGAGTAGGAAGGCCTGTAGACGGACTTCCCGCGCAGTGGCCAATTAATAACCGCTTAAGGGCCTCATCCCACCGCCGCAGGCCTGTCACCATTTGGGGAACATGACAAGCAGCCATGCAGGCTGCTTGTGGTCTCCAGTGAAGAGGGGAGAGAATGGGGGGTATGCTGACTGCCAGCCTGTCCTTGCTGCCAATCCCCTCCCCTGCGACGCTTATCTTGGGAAACCTCTCCCACCAAATCTTACCTCTGGCCTGGGCTGCTCCTCAATCTTGGACGTTGGGTGGCTGTTGACCGGGCTGATGAACAAAAGAGTTGTTTCCTCTGATTGGCCAACACCATTTGGGGGTGGGATTTCAGCTCTGGGATCCTGGATCCCGGGGAAAGCCTACCTCTGACCACTGAATACCAGCGGGTCTTCGCAGAGGAAGCAATGCTGGGCATC
This sequence comes from Scyliorhinus torazame, assembly GCF_047496885.1. NCBI lineage: Eukaryota > Metazoa > Chordata > Chondrichthyes > Carcharhiniformes > Scyliorhinidae > Scyliorhinus > Scyliorhinus torazame. The sequence goes on from NC_092715.1 coordinate 139,488,223, forward strand.
TGCTGGCTCGAAGATCCCGAAGCTCCATAAAATCCCCGCTCATAAAGTTTGCCACGGCATGTTACAGCAAGTGTCATTTTTTGCCTCTTTGGAGTCAGGTTAGTTCCTTACTCCAGATTTGGAGCAGGATTTGCATGAACAGGTTGATTTACAGAAACTTCTATTTTCCTTTATTGAGGAGCAGATCTTTCTTTTCATCTCCTGTGCCAACAAAGTGGAGGCTATCACCTTGGGCGGGATTCTCAGGTCCCCCAGCTGTGTGTTTGCCAGCAGCGTGCCGTTTGCTGGCGGCAGGATTCTCTCTTCCCACTGCTTGTCAACGGGATTTCCCATTGAAGCCACCCCACGGCATTGGGAAACCCAAAGGTGGGTGTGCTGCCAGCAGGAAAAGAGAATCCCAGTGGGTGGAGCATTCGCGCCCTTGTCTTTTTAGGCACAAAGGGTAGAATTCTGTGGGCTTAGGCCCAGCCGAAATGGTGTGACCATTTGTGGGTCAGGAACCCTAATGGCGGAGGAGAGGGCTTTGCCATTGATTTTCTACTTCCCCCAACTCCCACCCACTCACTGTTTCTTCCCACTCCTCACTGCTCCTCCCCTCTCCCTGAAGGACATGAGAAACGGGAGCGAGCAGGGGGTGGACACAGAATGGCGGGAGAAACCCAGCACACGCCGGCAAACGGTATGTGCACCGTGTTCTTGCTGATGGCGGGAATTACAGTGATCAAATTAATGTGTGTGAAACTTCAGCCACCTGTTTCTTCTCCCAGATAGGGTATTTCTCTGGAATATTCTAGTTTATTGACAGTATCAAAATACAAGGACAATACAATGAGGACGCCAATCACTTGGCACCCATGTCAATATCAAAATACAATACAATGAGAGGGTAGTTCAGTGGACCCTGGAATTCAGTCTGTTGTCGGCACAAATTGAAATGCCTGATTAACTTGAATCTCCTGAAGCAGGTTTACTTTAATATGCACTAAGCAGTAGGAAATGTGTTGTTCATTTGTCCTCCAGTACAATTTTTGCAAACCTTGCTGTAGTTCTTTTGGCTACCAGGCTAAATATGTACGGCATTGCTCCTTGTTAGTTGCCTCTAGCTGCACTTCGTTATATCACTTAACTAAATATCTGTTATTCAATTAATAAGATAAAATAGTGAAGGATCTTGCATGCTCTTAATTCCCTTCCTTTTATACAGCATTTAACTGGGAGTGTTTGGCATGCCCACCCACTACCGGTTTACATGTAGAAATTTAGTACTGTGCAATTGGACACGGAGCACCATTGTTCATCCAGGACAAAGACCCCTCAGCCCAAAACACTTTTATCTATAAATAACTAATGCAAGTGAAATTGGTGTTTTTTCCACGTATGCAAAACGATCGTAAATTTTCACCGCCTTGTGCAGTCTGTCACTGAAGAAAAACATGTTTTTGTAGTCAGTCTTTATTTGCCTGTTTGAAAGCTGAACAGACTTGCCAGTCTGCATTTTTTTCATAAAGCTTTATTTGTCTTGACATTATCTAAATACTGAGAAGCATTTAGGGTTGTTTGGTCTGCGAGCTACGGAATGATTCCTTACTGCACTCCACTGCTAAATTTGTCAGGGGGTGAACAGACTGGGAAGTGTTGAGTGGAGGAGCTCTGACAGGGCCTCCAGTGTATGGTGTTAGTGGCTGTAATTTAACAGTGTAATTTTTTATGAGTCCTGTGGTTAAAAGGGCATGGCGGCATGCGGCATGCTTCAGTAAACCCCCAGCAGAAAAAAAAGGTCAGAGGCTGTTTACGTGAAGATGTTTGGAATTCCAGAGCTGGCACGGCTCCTTCAACAATAAGCGGCAGCAGGTCTGCGGCCTTCTTGTGGAAAATGTACCATTTGCATAAGGTGCAGCCATGGTGGGTGCCCGTTCACCGTTAGCTGCGAGGGGGGAGAGATGTTAATTTGATGCGCGGTGTTTTTTTTGGGGGGGGGCAGCAAGCTCCTAAATTGAACTATAATCAGCCAGGGGACTGGTGCTTGATTTGATTCCGAAAGGGACCAGGGCTGCCTTTCAGTCAGGGATGAACACTGACAGTTTTAAAAAAATTGATTTCTTTGCAGGCTCTGATTTGGATTCTTTCGAGTCACTGGAAACATAGAATTTATCAGAGAATTTACAGTGCAGAAGGAGGCCATTCGGCCCATCGAGTCTGCACCGGCTCTTGGAAAGAGCACCCTACCCAAGAACACCTCCACCCTATCCCCATAACCCAGTAACCCCACCCAACACTAAGGGCAATTTTGGACACTAAGGGCAATTTATCATGGCCAATCCACCTAACCTGCACATCTTTGGACTGTGGGAGGAAACCGGAGCACCCGGAGGAAACCCACGCAGACACGGGGAGAACATGCAGACTCCGCACAGACAGCGACCCAAGCCGGAATCGAACTTGGGACCCTGGAGCTGTGAAGCAATTGTGCTATCCACAATGCTACCGTGCTGCCCCCATGTATATGTATATATCTCGCTTTGTAGTGCTGCAGTGTTGTCTCTCTCGCTTTGTGGTGCTGCAGTGTTGTCTCTCTCGCTTTGTGGTGCTGCAGTGTTGTCTCTCTCGCTTTGTGGTGCTGCAGTGTTGTCTCTCTCGCTTTGTGGTGCTGCAGTGTTGTCTCTCTCGCTTTGTGGTGCTACAGTGTTGTCTCTCTCGCTTTGTGGTGCTGCAGTGTTGTCTCTCTCGCTTTGTGGTGCTGCAGTGTTGTCTCTCTCGCTTTGTGGTGCTGCAGTGTTGTCTCTCTCGCTTTGTGGTGCTGCAGTGTTGTCTCTCTCGCTTTGTGGTGCTGCAGTGTTGTCTCTCTCGCTTTGTGGTGCTGCAGTGTTGTCTCTCTCGCTTTGTGGTGCTGCAGTGTTGTCTCTCTCGCTTTGTGGTGCTGCAGTGTTGTCTCTCTCGCTTTGTGGTGCTGCAGTGTTGTCTCTCTCGCTTTGTGGTGCTGCAGTGTTGTCTCTCTCGCTTTGTGGTGCTGCAGTGTTGTCTCTCTCGCTTTGTGGTGCTGCAGTGTTGTCTCTCTCGCTTTGTGGTGCTGCAGTGTTGTCTCTCTCGCTTTGTGGTGCTGCAGTGTTGTCTCTCTCGCTTTGTGGTGCTGCAGTGTTGTCTCTCTCGCTTTGTGGTGCTGCAGTGTTGTCTCTCTCGCTTTGTGGTGCTGCAGTGTTGTCTCTCTCGCTTTGTGGTGCTGCAGTGTTGTCTCTCTCGCTTTGTGGTGCTGCAGTGTTGTCTCTCTCGCTTTGTGGTGCTGCAGTGTTGTCTCTCTCGCTTTGTGGTGCTGCAGTGTTGTCTCTCTCGCTTTGTGGTGCTGCAGTGTTGTCTCTCTCGCTTTGTGGTGCTGCAGTGTTGTCTCTCTCGCTTTGTGGTGCTGCAGTGTTGTCTCTCTCGCTTTGTGGTGCTGCAGTGTTGTCTTCCTCAGGCGCCCCGATCTCTTTGTGCTGCAGAGCTGAGGGAAAGCCAATCCACTCGCCGTGCTCGCAGCGGGACTCGGCCAATAAAGCGGCTGCTTGGGCCCGGCCGGCCGCGCAAAGCCCTGGAGGGAAATACTTTAAACAAAGGCTTTCACTGCAGACAAATGTGAAGCGTCTCCACTGCTCTTTCGTCTTCCGCTATTTTATTGCAGCGGCAGCTCTGAAAAGGGCTCGCTTGTCCCCTTCTCTTTACAAATCCTGAAGCTTTTTTTTTTGTTGTTTAGGCATTTTTAATGACAGGTTTGTCTGTCTCCCCTCCCCCGGCCACAGCTGCTGCAGTCACTTGTGACTGGAACTCGCAATCTCTGGGATGGGAGAGAGAGACCAACAAAAACAAACCCTCTGGCCATACAGATGCATTAGTGCTGTAAATATTGTTGACATGTTGAAGAATTTAACGCAGCCGAGAGGTCCGCGGTGCCGTAGTGTTGTGAGAGGAGTTTGAGCTGCCCATCAGTTCAGACATTTTCCAGATTGGGGGGGAGTTTCTCTCTGTGGGAGGGAGTTTGGGGGGGGGAGTTGATTGCAGACACCTTGTTCCAGGTCCTTGTGGCATGGCCTGTGCTCGCCCTGTGCTGCTTCCTCACCTCACCACACGCAGCAGTGTGACCCCGAGAGCAAGACGCGGGTGTGTGCACGGGCTCTCCCCCACAGCAGCATTCTGGCAGCTCTTTGGGGATTTACATTGCGGGATGGTTCTGTTCACAGGCCTTTGGGGACCTGGGCGAGCTGGGGAAGGTGTTGGCCGCTTTCCCCGGGACTGCAGCGGAGGCGAGGCGTTTTGTGGCCTTTGTTCAGTTCTGGATGAAACTCTAGGACTGAAGGCTGCGCAGGTGAACAGCTCTGAAGTTCAGCTCTGATAAGATGCAGACTTTCCGCAGCAGATCAACTTCTAAATATCTCTGCTTTCAGACTGAATAAGGGGGAGAGAAAAAAAGGAAAACCGTTGTAAAATATAAATTCCTCATGAGGAGCGCAGTACATTGGGTTGCGAGTATCTGTACCCTGCAAGCGTGAAGATAGGAAAACACTGATGAGAATTCAGCAGGTCCTTGAAATGAATATTTTTCTTCTTTAAAAGAGGTCCATCTGTCCGCTGTCGCCCCGCCTATGTTGCTAAGAGAAAGATGAATGAAATGAGAAATAAACCATATGAAATGATACGTAATTCTAATTTAGTAGGCGAAAAGGACACATGCACGGTAGCTACTTGATGACAATTGTACAAAGCAAAACGCCGGGAGGAGGATGTGGGAACCAGCAGCAGAGCAGCATTGCATGCAGACTGAAGGCATAGAGAAAGAGGTCCAGTGATGCAGCTTGCATTGGATGCCATTTAATCACACTCCCAGAATTGGGCATAATGGCGCTCACGCATTCAATTTAAATCCATTAGTTTGAAAAGGAAGTTATTTTGTGTTGAGTAATGGACAGTAGTAATTTGTGCGGAAGACCATATCAAATCATTTCACAATTCAGATGGTTGCATTGATTTTGCTTGCGGAAGGGGGAAAAAACTTCGACAAGAATTCAGGCGAGGAAGCAATGAGATGTGAATGAGAGCTGAGAGATGGAGTTTGATTGGTGTGAATCTGCTGTGGAAAGGCTAGGGGGTTGATCTCTCCCCTCCCCCATCCACCTTCACTAAACATCAGAAAGGAGAAGTTCACAGATTGCTCATGGTCAGCGCAGAAAGAGCTTTTTAGTTCTGCAGACGAGCTCAGTGTGTGCTGGCAGCTTGCCAAGCAAAAGCAATTACGTGTAATAATAGCAAAAATTAAGAGGTGAGTGTTGCCGTTTTACAGCAGGACGTCGCAAGAACCATTTCCTTCTGTCAGCCGTATCTCGATTACACACGAGAAAAAACAATTTCCTGTCGGTCTTGACTTGAGGTCAGTGAAGCCAGAAAGAGGAAGAAGGCAAAACCACAGTCCTAGAAAACAAATGTGTATTAAGTGCATTGCAGAAAAGTACAGAGGACTCCCAGGGCCAGTTTTACACATTCCACCCCCAGCGGGGAAGCGTGACATTGCATAGACCCCGCCCGTCCGCCACTGGAAGCAATTTTACGGTGGGGGGGGCGCAGGGCCTGGGAATATTTTTTTTGGGGGGGAGAGGGGGCCTGGGAATATTTTTTTTGGGGGGGAGAGGGGGCCTGGGAATATTTTTTGGGGGGGAGAGGGGGCCTGGGAATATTTTTTGGGGGGAGAGGGGGCGCAGGGCCTGGGAATATTTTGTCTATTAAACAGTAAACATTACAATTGGAGGGTGGCATGTGGCGCAGTGGCTATGGCGTTCCAATTCCGGCCCTGGGTCGCCGTCCGTGTGGAATTTGCACATTCTCCCCATGTCTGCGTGGGTTTCACCCCCACAACCCAAAGATGTGCAGGTTAGGTGGATTGGCCACGCTAAATTGGGGAAAAAATAATAATTGGGTATTCTAAATTTATTTTTTAAAATTACAATTGGACAAAACCAAACGGTACAAGCATTAAATCACAGCAGTTTAGTTACACAAATAAAACCAAATAGGTGTTGGAACAGTAAACAGGCAGCAACAACACAATGTTGGCAGCAGGTCACAACATTCCTGCAATATCCTCATCTAGGTGGGGCAGGGCCTGGGGGATTGGAGAAGCCTGCCCTTGCCCCAGTTAAGGCCCTTAAGTGGCCATTTAATCGCCACGTAAGGACCTTTTCCTAACCAGACTAATTTTTTATGCTGGCGGGGTAATGGCACTTTTATGGGGAGGGGGTGCTGAGTGCCTCCATCAGAACCCCCCCTGACTGGGAGCACCCAACTCTCGCAAGGCCCAGAGATCCCCAGAACTCCCTCTCGCACCCCAGAGGCCAAGACCTCCCCAGATGTCCTCTGCTCTTGGTTCCAGCATCTTCCTATCATTGCAGCATTGTGCCTGGAGGTGCTGGAGAGCTGCCAGCTAATCTGATTGGCTGGCAGCTATCAAGGTGATACTTCCACCCAAGTGAGAATGGAAATTCTGCCTTCTGCCAATCAACGTTTGTTAGAGCGTGAAGTGACAATTGGTTTGTCAGAGTGGGTGGGGATGTGTTCTTTACCAGCACTCACAAGCCTTTAATCTGAAAAATTCAGACCCAAATGTAAAGATCATTTAAAAAAAAATTTTTTTTCCTTTATCTCCTGCAGGTGTTCTGGTGGTAAATGTGACCTGGCGAAATAAAACATACGTTGGGACACTTTTGGACTGCACAAAACATGACTGGGCACCTCCAAGGTAAGCCAACTTTGGGCGCACTTGAAATCCTCCTGTAGACCAGAATAATTGCAAAATAACTTTGGAATTCTACATGCAGGACCTGAAATTGCACCAACTTAGAAGCGTTATATTGCAGTAAATACACTAAATGGAAAAATGTGTTTCTTGGTATTAGTTTCTATGGCTTCAATGGAGCATGATACCAAGCTTGCGTTCCTGGTGTCGCAAAGATAAATGCAGATCAGATAGGCCATTCAGCCCATCTAGCTCATTCTTCCATAGGAATATTTATTATTAATAATCAATAACAATCAATCATCTTTATTATTGTCACAAGTAGGCTTACATTAACACTGCAATGAAGTTACTGTGAAAAGCCCCTAGTCGCCACACTCCAGCGCCTGTTCGGGTACAGAGGGAGAATTCAGAATGCCCAATTCACCTAACAAGCACGTCTTTCGGGACTCGTGGGAGAAAACCTGAGCACCCAGAGGAAACCCACGCAGACACGAGGAGAACGTGCAGACTCCGCACAGACAGTGACGCAAACGGGAATCGAACCTGGGACCTTGGCGCTGTGAAGCAACAGTGCTAATCACTGTGCTACTGTACCTGGATCGCCAGGTGGTGAACAATAGAATGCTGGTCTTTAAATAAGACCTTATTGGGAAATACAGTGACACACATTGCATACTGAGTGCCTCCAAAAATCACTTTCATCTGTAAAAGCACTGATGAGTCGCCAATTAATGCCCCCCCACCTGAATGCAGTTTATCTAATTGATGTTCAATTAACACGCGGTCTTAACTGCTTTTTAAGCAATGCCAAGAGTTCTGACTTCACTTTCCCACCTAGGAGATATTTTACTGAGAAGTGCTCCTTGACATCAGTCTTGAAATGGTCTTTTCCTTGTTTGTACCTTTGTCTCCCTGCTCTGCAATCCTTCAATCAAATTGTACTCGGGGTTCACCTTTTCTAATCCATTTTGAAAAAAGATATATAAGTCCCTCTAAATGGTCTTCTCCCATTTTGTTTCCATTGAAGGTTGATGAATTCAAGCTGTTGTAGGTTGGCACACAGCTTATCCCTCTGGCACTGTAGTTTAACTTTGTGACTCTTCCATTTGAAGCACAATGACCAAAATAAGGTGCAACACTCAGGGTGTAGCCTGACTAGAGGACAATACAATTAAGTTTGACAGCCTTTGGGCATGATATACTGGCCTTGTCACACCCAACTCTGGAGTAAATCTCGTGAGAAGCTTCTCGTGAGATTTCAGCTGCTAGGGACTCCTCATGCGATCTATTGAGATCGCATGAGGCGTCGTGATCAGGATTTTGCCCTCATTGGGCGTGATCCAGATGTGCATATTCAAGTGAGTAATTAGTCTCACTTGAATATGTCTGCACCGGAGTTACTTAAGCCCGGGATCAAACGACTTTGCCTTGGAGACTTTGTCATGGCACGTTTAGCACTGGTTTCCACAAATGTGGACTAGGCATTACAGCACATGGGGGCGGAGGTGGGGAATGGAGTGGGGGGGTTCTCCAAGGCGATCGGAGGCACCTGGGTGCTTGGGCTCTGGGCAGGGTGTACCCTGACACTCCTTTTTTTTAGTGTATCTAATTCAGTTTTTCCAATTAAGGGACAATTTGGCATGGCCAATCCACCTACCCTGCACACCTTTGGGTTGTGAGGGCGAAACCCACGCAAACACGGGGAGAATGTGCAAACTCCACACGGACAGTGACCCAGAACCGGGATCGAACCTGGGACCTCGGTGCCGTGAGGCAGCAGGGCTAACCCACTGCGCCACCGTGCTGCCCGTACCCTGTCACTCCTGATGTCCTCTGTGTATCCTGGCAGTGACACCCAGGTGCCACCCTAGCAATCCCAGAGGGGGTGCCCAGCTGACATCTTGCCCGTGTTGGGGATCGGGCCCATGGGGTGCCCTGCCCATATGAGATGGGGTGCGGGGGGCTCGAGGACTCCCTAATTAGTAAGTTGAGGGGAGGGTCTGGAGACCACGGAATGGTGCCCCCATCTCACTGGCGAGCTGAGCGCGTTAGTGCAGGAAATGGGTCGAAGTGCGGCTTCGGCGGGGCTTTCCAAGCTGAGGCCCGGAAAAGAAGAAGAGCCCTGTTTGATAACGGGGTCATTCTCTGCCCTGCAAGCGCCGAGTACACCTCACTAAACACGGCCCAAAACAGGACTCTGTTTCACTTCCATTAAATTCCCTTTGTCTCACATTTATACTCTACAAATTAGGGCGATATAACTGAACATTCTACTTGTATTGTTTGTCTATGGCCCAGTCCAAGATTGTTTTCAGTCTCTCCGTTGGCTAGTTCTGCACCATAATTAAGCATGCATAGCTGCCAGTTTCACAGCAGCTACCAAAGTGTATAACAATTTGATGTTGTAAGGCAGTCCCAATGTTGAAATTAACCGGGCTCATTGGATAAGAACTCAACAAACGAGGGATCATTCATCGCTTCAGCATGACCTGGCTCTAAACCCAGATTTAAAGAGCTGGAAAGTAACCCTACCTGGATCTGACAGAAATTGGTAACTCTTTTGATGGAGCCATCACATTTTAAAAAATCATTGTATTATTGCAGACTGGCAGCCCACAGGAAGTATTTTATAATCTATTATGCAAGTTTATCTCAAAAATATGTGGCATTTTGCCAACATTTCCCATGGTACTGCTGAGCTCCTGGATTTAAAATTCTATCAAAAGTAACTTATCTATTTCTTAATAGTCTTCATTTACTGCTGACTGAGTTTCAACATGCACAACACGTACAGTTCAGGCTAATACTAATTGAAATGTTGTTTCATGTTCCTCAGATTTTGTGAATCGCCCACAAGTGACGTTGAAATGAGAGCAAGCCGAGGCCGGGGCAAAAGGGCACGGTCTGTTGCTAATGCTCCAATGAATGAAGTCAGTTTTACGGAGTCCAGGGGCATGCAAAGTAAGAACAGAGGCGGTGCCAATGGAAAAGGACGCCGGGGAAGTCTTAACTCGAGTGGACGTAGGACACCCCCGAACTGTACCATGGAGGATGTGAAAACAAGTCCCTCGCCCATCAACAAAAGGAAAAACAAACCCCCTATGGATTTGGACCTAAATTCCAGTTCTGAGGACACCAAGTCTGGGAAGAGGGTCCGCACAAATTCGAGAAGCACTCCAACCACGCCGCAGGGGAAATCTGAGGCTACTTTTGTGGAACAAGGCTGCTCTTCCCCAGTGTTAATTGACTGTCCTCATCCAAACTGTAGTAAGAAATACAAGCACATCAATGGTTTGCGTTACCACCAAGCTCATGCGCACTTAGACCCCGAGAATAAATTGGAATTTGAACCGGACATTGAAGATAAAATGTCAGACTGTGAAGAGGCTTTGAGTAATGTGGCAATTGGTGTTGAACCCGCTGAACCAGGAAATGGCACATTGGTGTCAGGTGGTGGATTGAGTTATGATCAGATAAAGGCACCGCCATCACCTATTTCTAGCACCCCAGGGACACCAAAGGGCCGCAAAGACTTGGTTAACAGCGCTCAAAGCACACTAGTCAACTCTAAATCCGGGAAGAATGCTAGTAGAAGGAAAGGTCTTAATAATGACTTGAATAACCTTCCTGTGATTTCCAATATGACTACTGCTTTGGAAAGTTGTTCAGTTCCCGATGGTAGCTCTGCTTCAGAAATGCCCAAACTTGAAGTAGAAGGGGTCATAGATAAGAAAAACATGGGTGACAAAGAAAAGGGGAAGAAGAACAGCAATGGAAAAGTGGATAAAACGTTATCAAAGCCTAAGACAACGAGACCAATTGCCCCTGCCCCTCCCCCACCACAGTTGATTGCTATTCCCACAGCAACATTTACAACCACTTCTGCAGGAACAATACCAGGGCTACCATCTCTTACTACAACAGTTGTCCAGGCAACACCAAAGAGTCCACCACTGAAACCTATTCAACCAAAGCCTACCATTATGGGAGAGCCTAGTGTGGTAAACCCAGCCCTGTCCTCACTCAAAGATAAAAAGAAGAAAGAGAAGCGAAAGCTGAAAGACAAAGAGGGCAAAGAGACAGTCAGCCCAAAGATGGACTCTAAACTAGGGAAACCTGAGGATTTAAAAGCTTCTGCAAAAGAGCTGACTTCACATTTTTTAAAAGAGCATCTCAATAAGAATGAAGTGCTTGCAAATGGTTTATGTGACTCTCAGGAGAGCAGAATGGCCAGCATAAAAGCCGAGGCTGATAAGGTTTACACGTTCACAGACAATGCACCCAGCCCTTCTATCGGGAGTGCCTGTAGGTTGGAGTGCGGCAGTCTGGTTAATGGACAATCTCCCATGACACCATTGCACGTTTTAACACAAAATGGTGGCGATGGGACTGCTACCAAAACAAACAGCCCAGCTTACTCGGACATTTCTGATGCCGCTGACGATGGAGGTTCTGACAGCAAGTCAGAGGGCACAAGGTCAAAGACTGATTCTCCTGCGGATACAATTTCCTCCAAGGAGACTATTGTAAAATCTCACTCCTCAGCCTCTTCTCAGCCAACACAAAGCAAAGAAACTCATTCACCTTTTTACCATGGTTACGAGCCTTACTATTCGCCCAATTACATGCATCCTAGTCAGGTTAGTAGCGCCACAACCGGGAACACTTCTTCATCGCAGAACATCAAAGTGAAAAAAGAGATAGAAGAAGGGAATGAGAAAAAGGACAAGGTGGAGGTTTTGGAAGTTAAAAAAAGTGACACAAATACAGTAAATGCTCAAGCTCAGCACCAGTCTGTTATTACACAGAGACATCCGGCACTTGCCCAATCGCTCTATTATGGACAATATGCATATGGCCTATGTTACGTTGACCAGAAGTCAATAATGACAAATCCTTCTTACAGGCAACAGTATGAAAAGTTTTACGAGGAGCAGCGATTTGCAGAACAGAAACTACAGCAGATAGGGCGAGATAGTGAAAGAAAAAGCGAAGGGCAGCAAAAGGAACTGGGAAAAGATGAATTAAAACAGAAAAATGTTCCAACTGCTACAATTTCAAAAGCCCCTTCTACCCCCGAGCCAAGCAAAAGTAGCTCAAAAGCGAAGGATTCGTTCTTGCTATCAGAATCCTCAAAGCCCGGGATTGTGAACAAATCAGATGAGCTTGTGAAATCACACATTCAACCTGTGTTGCAACAACAACTGACCATTGATGGGTTCAAAGCAAAGCAAATGGAAAATCATCAGCTCATCAAGGAGGCAGTGGAAATGAAGTCTGTTATGGACTCTATGAAACAGACAGGAGTAGATCCCACCATACGCTTTAAACAGGTAGCTAGATGTTTGTTGCCTGTGGGTGGTTAATGATATTGGGGCTAATAGCGTGAATAATCAATGCTAATGTCGTCAATTCTATATTTTCATATTTTTATTAAAAGAAAATATATATTGCCCTCCCCGTGATTAGTAAATGCACCTTAGGTATGAGGTTCTGAGCCCAGTAACAACATTTGTATTAGATTTTTAATGTTTACATCGAAAATGCCCTCATGACACTTTACAATATGATAAGAGAAAACAGATGAAGTTGCCAAGCCACGACGTGAGGGTTAGAAGAGGTGGCAGAACATTTGTTAAAGCTCTTTTTAAAGGGAGATAGTTAAGTGGGAAAACCGGAGTTTATTGAGGAAATTCTGCAACATGGGATCAAGGAATCATAGAATCCCTACAGTGTAGAAGGAGGCCATTCAGCCCATCGGGTCTGCTCCATCCTTTCGAATGAGCACACTACCCATTTACACCCCCGCCCTATCCGCATAACCCAGAACCTAACCTGCACATCCCTGGACATTAAGGGGCAATTTAGCATAGCCAATCCACCTAACCTCCACATCTTTGAGGAAACCCACACAGACACGAGGAAGAATGTGCAAACTCCACACAGACAGTCACCCGAGGTCGGAATTGAACCTGGGTCCTGGCGCTGTGAGGCAGCAGCGCTAATCACTGTGCCACCGTGCAGCCCTTAAACCTTTGACTCTAATGGAGGGACAAAGGGCGGATGGGATTTCAGAAAGGACAGAAGGTTACAGTTTTAAACCAAATTCTGTGCTGTTAACTGAATTTACCATTGATCGAGCTCCTACAAAAATAACGACACTTCGAGGAGGAGGACAAGGAGAATCATTCTCTCCTGTCTCAATTGCTCAACTTTTACAGGAAAGCATGCGTGTGACTGATGGTTGAAGAGAAGTTCAGGCTTGTCTTCAACACCTCCCCACTGTGGAGTCAACTACCAACAGTCCTCTAACATTTCATACTGTTCTGGGCTCACAATTCCACCAGTTATATCAGAGGGTCGGTGCAGCCTCGATTGGCCAACTGACCTCCTTCTGCACTGTAGGGATTCTATGATTCTAGCTAATTAAGGGAACTTGTCAGTGATGTCAATGTAGAGCGCTTGCAAATGAAGGTTGGTTAGTCTCCTGCCGCCTAAACTACTGGGTGAGATATTCAAATTTGCCAATGACAGAAAGATAGGCAACATTCTAACCAGTGTTGATAGAAGCATCAAACAATAAAGAGATATTAATAGATTAAATGAATGGGCAAAACTGTGGCAAATGGATCTCAATATAAACAAATGTGGAGGTCATTCGCTTTGTACGTACAAAGGGTGGAACAGAGCACTTTCCAAATGGTGAAAAACTAGAAACAGTGAGATACAAAGAAACTTAGAGGTCCATGTACATAGATCATTAAAATATCAGGAGCAGAAACAGAAAATAATCAGAATGGCAAATGAAAAACTGACCTTTATAGCCAGAGAGACTAGAAAGCCAGAGGGTGAAAGTCATGCCACATCTATACAATAACCGGGTTGAACCAAACCTGGAGGACTGAGATCATTTCTGGCCCACACCTTTGGGCTAGAGTTTAATGTTGGTTACAGGGGTCTCACCGATCCCCACCTCTTTTTGGGAAGGCCGGTGCCCATCGCAATAAGGCTAGACGCAGACCTACCTTGCGATCAAGGATCTCGGGTGGAAGTTCCGCCCTCTGATCGACCAGCAGCTCTTCATTGTTCGGCAATGCCACCAGGCAGGCAGTGGTTGCTGCTGTTGTCGGTTATGTGCCCACTCAAGGCCAAGGTTACCCAGTCCCCCGACCGGGGACTGGCTGCCTTTAAATGGGGTACCCCAGGTAACCCGCCAGCAACCCTAACAGAATTTAGTTTTTGGATTTTCTGTTTGGCGAGCTCCCCCACAAGTGCCGATGGATGAGGCTTAAGGGCCTCAATTGGCGGCGAAGCGAAAGGCCATTCATGAGTCTTCCTAGCATGGACTTAATCAGGGCTGAGGTGGGAAATCGGCGAGGCCCCCACCCACCACACTTCCATGCAATTAAATTCTCCCCTAGGATATATTGGCCTTTGTGGGAATATGGTGTAGATTTATCAGAATGGATCTAATTACACAGAGTGATGACTCAAACTAAGGCTGCATCCCCTGAGTTGTGATTTGATCGTTGTTTTCAAGATATTATAGGACAGTTTGAGAGAATCGATTTCTGCTGGTTAGGGAGTCCAGGCCCAGGGGACATGGGGCGCAATTCAGCGGCCTCGCCGCGCCTGACATAGTGTCTTGAAGGGATTTCCCAGGTCATTGGAGAACTCCGGGTGGTCAAGCATTGGGCAGAGTGGCACCTTGGCACTGCCATCTGGACATGGGTGGCATTGCCAGGATGCCCAGGTGGCATGCCAGACTAGAAGGGGCATTGCCAAGGTGCCAGGCTAACAGTGCCAAGGTGCCAGGTTGCCCATGCCAGGGGCCAGGCCTTGGGGGTTGGGGGGGAGGGGTTTGAAGACCCAGAGGAGGCAAGTTGGGTGAATTGCGGCGGGGGTCCAGAAGCAGAGACGGGGATTGAAAGATCGGGTGCCTTTACAAATGTTGCCCCGATCCCTGAGTAGTCCCCAGTGCAGGAAATGACGGAAGTGTAAATGTAAAGTCTCTTGACAGAGTTCCTCGGCGAATCCAAAAGAAAATGGCAATTGCCGCTGAATAGAAGGGTCTTTCTTGGCGCCGCTAAATGTGCCCGAAACTGGACTTAGAATTTTCTTGGTCGAATTGGCCCATGGTGTGGAAATTAACGCATCGATATACAAAAGGCGATAAACTTCGGAAAACCCTTCTGCAAATAACAATTATTCTAGATCGCTTGCCTTTTTAGAAAATGAGATTGATAGATTTTTGTTAACAAAGGGTGTTAAGGGACATGGGTAAAGCAGGGTGTATGGAGTTAGATGAGCCATGATCTCACTGAATGGCGGTACAGACTCAATGGAATAAATGGCCGACTTTGCTCTATTTCTGGAAGATCATGAGCACCAGCTGTACTCTAGAATGAATCAGAAAGTCCAGGATGGGGATATTCTTTGGTGATATTTTTTGTAATAATTGAAAATTTTGTAAACGAGCGATATGAAAACTTTGTTGAAATGATAATTTTAAACAATAGGTCAGCTAACTTTCTCGTGAAAGCAGACCCTAGCTTTGAGTTGATAATAATTGGATCACCCTTTAGCTGTAAAAGAACATGTAAACTCAAGTCTCATGGTTGTACTCTTCTGTAGTTTGCAGTTTCAAGGTATATTCAGAATGTTTATGGTTCTTCATGTAAAATTTTGCCCATGGAACCTTTAAGGTATATGTTGAACAAAGCAGCTACTCATTGATTCTATTCTGCATGGAAGAAAAAAATTATAATGGGAAAAAATCATCTCAGATTGAATTTTTCATTGACATCTTCGAGAGATTGTTTCAAGTGCATCTCCTGATAATTCCTTTGTGGTCCAAAGTCCTTCATTGGAATTTTGTTAAGGCATTGGGGTCTTGCCTACTGACTGGAGAACTGATGAGAGACCTCCGCTGCCTCATTTCAGCAGGTCCCACCAAACCACATGCCAATCAGGCAGGCGTGAGGCCAGCTATGGGACTTCACCTGGGACCAAGGCTCTGGAGGCAGAATCTCGCCTACTGAGAGCTGCAGATAAATCAGAGGCTGGCAGTTTCGTGCTCACTGGGGAGGCCATGGCTGCTGCCGGGAGGACAGGCACTGGAATCCCAAGATCTTGGGAGTGACCAAGCCACAGTATGCCCAGTCCCTCGATCAGCACTGAGTGCTTTTGATTGAAGGATAATCCCTCGGAGAGAATAAGTTGACCATACAGTTTTAGTCGTCATGCCTGCCACATGGCAATAGTCCTACCTGTAGCTGGGTTTAAACCAGCAGTGGTAGGATGAGGCCCAAAAGTGATAATTAATTGGCTACTTAAGGGCCTCAATTAGCTGTGGGGTAAGTAAATTAACCAATGACCTTCCTGCCCACAACTTAATTCTGACAGAGATGGGAAAGGGTTCAGGTACCCCACTGATTCACTGAATACCCTTCCGACCTCCAAACTCACCACCAGAGAGAGCAGGAGATTCCATCCCTTTTAAGCATAGTGTGATTGCAACTTATTTAGAAATTAATATGAGCAACACCCAATTGCAAGTCAATTGTGTCAAGCCTGTTTAAAGTATACATTTGTGTGAATTAACGCCATAGAATTTTACTGCACAGATTTTATGAGATCCTGGAATGTGAAATCTAAGTAACCTGTTCTCTGATTGTCCACAGGAGTCAGATAACCGGGCATGGCACCATTATGTTTATCAGCCCAAGTATATGGAGCAGCAAAAAATAGATGATTTTGAACGAGAGAGAAAACAGAAAGAAGACAGTCCAATTAAGGCATCCAGCAAAGAGGGAAATGTATCTAATATTCCCATGGCAGTAACTAATATTAAAGAGGAGCCCAAAGATGCCAAACGGGCTGAATCCCAGTCTCTGACAGTGGAGGAGCATAAAAGTAAAACTGATGATCGTAAGACTCCTGTCATTGCGAAGGAATCTCGAGCAGCTCGTGTTGCCGTCTCATCACCAATGAATCAGCATCAATCTTATATTCAGTACCTGCACGCTTATAACCCTTATTCACAAATGTATGACCCAGCCTACCGAGCAGTGTCTCCAGTGTTGATGCATAGCTACCCAGGTAGGTCATCCTGATGTATGTGTGTGTGTATAGGTCCATAGGAGAGGAATCAAAGAGAACAAAAATAAGTTTTGAGTGATAATAGTTGACGTCATGAGACATGTTCATTTTGCATGTGGAAAGACAGGTATAGAGGATAGAAGAGAAAGGAAAAGTCAGTAGCTCTTTCACTCTCCGCTACTCTGTCTCTAGATATTAAATAGAGAAATATGGATGACTGAAATTGTCTGATTGTTGTCTGTCTGTCTGATTATAAAGAAAAACCCAAAACAATCTTGACAGATGATAAATTTACTGTGCAGTATGTAACTGAGAATTACAAACCAGGCAGATCCTGTGTCGGCTCCCAGTCAGTGCTGAGCTAGGCAGATCTCGGCCAGGTAAAAGTAAAGACGCTGCAACTAGCCTTACTTTTCCTGGACTGGTGATGATTAATACTACTGGGCTCTATCCATTGGATTTTGAGTAGAGACAGGATTGCACGGTGCTTTGATGCCCTCACTTTTAACAGCCAGCTGATGCTTGATGTCGAGGCTAATTTGATGGCTATGGGCCTAGGCACTGGTAGGATGCCAGATCCTGGGGTCATGTATATCCAATATGAGCCAGTGGCTTCAGCAGGGATCAGGTGAAAAGGAAACAATATGGAAATGAGAGAGTTGTGCATGCAAGATAGAGTCCTGGATTTCATGAAGACAGACCCAGTAATACATAGAACATAGAAAAATACAGCACAGAACAGGCCCTTCGGCCCACGATGTTGTGCCAAACCTTTGTCCTAGATTAATCATAGATTAACATTGAATTTACAGTGCAGAAGGAGGCCATTCGGCCCTTTGAGTCTGCACCGGCTCTTGGAAAGAGCACCCTACCCAAACTCAACACTTCCACCCAACACCAAGGGCAATTTGGACATTAAGGGCAATTTATCATTGGCCAATTCACCTAACCCGCACATCTTTGGACTGTGGGAGGAAACCGGAGCACCCGGAGGAAACCCACGCAGACACGGGGAGGACGTGCAGACTCCGCACAGACAGTGACCCAAGCCGGAATCGAACCTGGGACCCTGGAGCTGTGAAGCAATTGTGCTATCCACAATGCTACCGTGCTGCCCTTGAGAACAAATAAATCTACACTATCATTTTACTGTAATCCATATACCTATCCAATAGCTGCTTGAAGGTCCCTAATGTTTCCGACTCAACTACTTCCACAGGCAGTGCATTCCATGCCCCCACTACTCTCTGGGTAAAGAACCTACCTCTGATATCCCTCCTATATCTTCCACCTTTCACCTTAAATTTATGTCCCCTTGTAATGGTTTGTTCCACCCGGGGAAAAAGTCTCTGACTGTCTACTCTATCTATTCCCCTGATCATCTTATAAACCTCTATCAAGTCGCCCCTCATCCTTCTCCGTTCTAATGAGAAAAGGCCTAGCACCCTCAACCTTTCCTCGTAAGACCTACTCTCCATTCCAGGCAACATCCTGGTAAATCTTCTTTGCACCTTTTCCAAAGCTTCCACATCCTTCCTAAAATGAGGCGACCAGAACTGTACACAGTACTCCAAATGTGGCCTTACCAAAGTTTTGTACAGCTGCATCATCACCTCACAGCTCTTAAATTCAATCCCTCTGTTAATGAACGTGAGCACACCATAGGCCTTCTTCACAGCTCTATCCACTTGAGTGGCAACTTTCAAAGATGTATGAACATAGACCCCAAGGTCTCTCTGCTCCTCCACAATGCCAAGAACTCTACCGTTAACCCTGTATTCCGCATTCATATTTGTCCTTCCAAAATGGACAACCTCACACTTTTCAGGGTTAAACTCCATCTGCCACTTCTCAGCCCAGCTCTGCATCCTATCTATGTCTCTTTGCAGCCGACAACAGCCCTCCTTACTATCCACAACTCCACCAATCTTCGTATCGTCGATATACATTGATATATGGGCAGCACGGTGGCGCAGCGGGTTAGCACTGCGGCCTCAAGGCGCCGAGGTCCCAGGTTCGATCCCGGCTCTGGGTCACTGTCCGTGTGGAGTTTGCACATTCTCCACGTGTTTGCGTGGGTTTTGCCCCCACAACCCAAAAATGTGCAGGTTAGGTGGATTGGCCACGCTAAATTGCCCCTTAATTGGAAAAAATGAATTGGGTATCTCAATTTTTTAAAAAAATACATTGATTTATATGCGTGGCCTGTGACACAAAATCTCGATGCTGGTCGCATCCAAAACAGGTGGTTCTTCGAAATTTAAGAAGGGCTGCAATAATGTTTCTTTTTATCAATCCACAGGGGCATATCTATCTCCAGGGTTTCATTACCCTGTCTATGGGAAGATGTCCAGCCGAGAGGAGACTGAGAAATCAAGCACAAGTCCCAGTGTAAACACTAAACCAGCAGCTGAATCAAAGGCACTCGACCTTCTTCAGCAGCATGCCAACCAGTACCGCAGCAAGTCTCCTGGGGTGAGTAGGGTGACCAGAGCTCTACCAAGATTGTTCAAGCTTGGGAAACAGAACAGACCAAAGGCTTGCTGCATCATAAAAAATCAGCAGTGCAATAAACCTGGATATAAATCTAGTAATTTATGATTTGCTTTGACAATGTGTTCTATGTGATGTACCACATTTGTAAAAACTTACAGGCAAAGATGTCCATAGTGAGCACGTGAAATAAAATCTGAACTGGCCACTATAAATTATCAACATGTGGCTTTCCTTTTTGTTCCTAATTTGTGTTTCGAATGTTTTCCCACACTTTTGGACAGTGGTTATTGATGAACATTTTTCCAAATGTTGAAGAAACATCCATAAAGACATATAACCGAGCTGCAAATTGACTGTTTTTTTTGGCTGCTTCAGGTTTTAGTATTGTTAAGGGATTTCAAAATATCGGGTCCTCGAGTGGGAACACCAACCTTTGCACAGTAAATCACAGCCACATGCTCCACAAATAGATGCCTCCTTTTTATCCTGTTATGATTTTGTTAAGAGAAAAAATACATGGATTTCTGGTTCCTTTTCAAGCTTGTTCCTGCTGTTTTGGCACATGTGCAGAATATTAAGTTGTGCATCTTAATTAATGCATATGAGCTAAATATTTAGTGCAATGAGCCAGAGATGGTAATTTATATTGTAATTAGTTTAATTCTGCAGAACTACACTTTTTTCTGAAACGTTGCCATTTTTTTCAACTGTAGCCTGCCGAAAAAGCGCCACCTGAACGTGAAAGAGAAGCTGAGCGAGAGCGAGAAAGAGAACGCCATTCACCTTTTGCACAGCGGCATGTACACACCCATCACCACACGCATGTTGGAATGGGCTATCCACTAATACCAGGCCAATATGACCCATATCAAGGTACTCATCTGATTGATTTTCCATTTTGTTAGAGATGTGTATTGGATAATAAAGGTTGAAATATGCTGCTAACAAATGTTCTCTTTCAGTTCAATCTCCATTTTGTACTGATCATAGAATCCCCACAATGCAGAAGGAGGCCATTCGGCCCATCGAGTCTGCACCGATCCATGTCCCACCCTATCCCTGCAACCCCATAACCTAACCTTCACATCCCTGGACAATAAGGGACAATTTAGCATGGCCGATCCACCTATCCCTTTGGACTGTGGGAGGAAACCAGAGCACCCGGAGGAAGCCCACGCAGACACGGGAGAATGTACAAACTCTACACCGACAGTCACCCAAAACCAATATTGAACCGGTCCCTGATGCTGTGAGGCAGCAGTGCTAGCCACTGTGCTACCATGCTGCCATTGTCCTGTCAGTTTTTCCTGTTACGTTGATAATAAAAAAATATTATTATCTATTCCTCCAACAATTTTTAAATTTGGTGCATGTTGTACTTTTGGGACAGAGGGGAAAGATGTGGGTTTTGATCTCTAACTGCACAGAGTTTCTGATCTTAATTGTTGTAGTTTCTGAGGTGCCATGGTGGGGGAAGGCAATCTTACTCTCAGGCACTTCGAATACATCCAAATTGCTTTTTAAATATTTTACATCTTAGGTTTTTGATAGTTTAAACTTCAAGTGAGTACCCAATTTTTCTTTCTTCCAATAAGGGGCAATTTAGCGTGATCAATCCACCTAACCTGCACATCTTTGGGTTGTGGGGGTGAAACCCACGCAGACACTGGGAGAATGTGCGAACTCCGCACGGACAGTGAGTCAGGGCCAGGATTCGAACCCGGGTCCTTAGCGCCGCAGTCCCAGTGCTAACCACTGTGCCACATGCCACCCGCCCCGACCATGAAATCTTAAGCACAAACTGTCATTTTCCGTCCATGGATATCTCCTCATGATGGACCCAGGATGGAAGCACCAAAATGGAGAATGTATCTTTTACCTCAGCGAATGAGCGAAATATTTGGTGCTAAATATTTGGTTCAATGAGCCAGAGGTGGTAATTTATATTGTAATTAGTTTAATTCTGCAGAACTACACCTTTTCTGAAATGGTGCAATTTTTTTCAACTGTAGCCTGCTGAAGAGGCGCCACCTGAACGTGAACGAGAAGCTGAGCAAATAATACAAGCTCAGTGCTATCACACTTAGTCTTATTCAGAAGGTGCAATTACACACAGTGGTTTAATCAGCAAATCCTCAATCGGTCTCTGTTTTTATGCTTTCTGTGTTACAGTTCTTGTCATTTCTAGCTATAGTATTTGTTGCATGTGAGCTATACGTTCTACTAATTATAAATCATGGCTTCTACTTGTATTGAATTATTTTAGGGCTGGCATCCGCTGCCATCGTTGCCGGTCAGCAGGTGGCTGCGCAGGCTTCTGCATCTGCCATTTTCCCTGCACAGAGAAGGTGAGGTACATTTTTAAAAAAATCTTTGCATGTGAAACTATTAGAAGTACTGGTTTGGAAATGTGGTGATGCTACGAATATTTGTGGTAGTGTCCACATTCTGCATCCCCTGTCATATTGCTATCTGCTGAAGTTCATGTTTCTGGGGCCTGCGCTTGAAGCACACATGAGACCGTTTGCACATTCAAATAGGTGACCTAACACCTATTTCAGGCCTCCTTCCCAGACATCAGGATAACCAAATCTACCTACCTGTGCCCTAGTCGGCATTCCTTAAAGGGAGTGCTGGAGGCAGCCAGCGAGAAGATCCGTTTTTTTAAACGCTCATCTGGATGTAAAGTTTCCAAAGTTCTATGGATGTGGTGCTGGGAAGGTCTGCAGTCCCAGAAACTGTCGCAGGCTCTAATTTAGTTTCTTCTTCATTGTCCTTGCCCTCATGTTTGCTGCATCTCATCCCAATCCCACCCCCACCATCAATCGCCTCTCACCTGCAGAAGCGGTCCACATTTTACATCAGACTCACCAATCTTAACACAAATTTAAGTAAGACCCAAGGTCGAGTGTGCCTCAGGCATTTGCGTTCCAGCACAGTTCCTTGCACCCAGTTCGTGCTGGTGGGCCGGCCCTATTTAATTTCGCCATAATTCAGTTAGAGTTCAATGGAAAACTGAAAATATGATAAATATTATTTCAATCTTCCTCAAGCGCACACATGTGGCAGCGAGGAACCTAAAGTAAAAGACTTCCAGGTCAAGTAGGTTAGATAGGAAGCCTGAGAGGAGCCAGTTCTTGTGATCAGGTTATTTATTTCATTTCTGTTTATGAAAGGTTGCTGTGCCAAATTGGAAATTGATACAAAAAATACTCTATAAAATAGTTTTTCCAATCTTTTCAAGAAGCAAATGATTCTTTTGCCAATTTTCACTCCCCCCATAACCCTTTTTTTGTGATGACATCAACTCCCGATGGCCTACAGTTCCTTGACCATCAAGAATTCTCCTTTGCCTTGGGCAAGTGGCCATTATTCACGTACAGACGTGAATAGCTATTTGGCCACAGCTGAAGCTCAGTCTGCCCTCGTGCAATGTCTACACGTGTGTTATTTTGGGAAGGTTCGGGCGGCACGATGGTGCAGTGGTTAGCACTGTTGCCTCACGGCGCCGAGGACCCGAGTTCGATCCCAGCCATGTCTGCGTTGGTCTCACCTACACAACCCAAAATGTGCAAGGTAGGTGGACTGGCCATGCTAAATTACTCCTTAATTGGAAAAAAAACTCTTTTTAAAAAATTTGGCAGGGTTTACTAGAAAATGATAAGGACCAGCAATCCTAACTGACTCTTCTCTCCTTAACCCAGGGGTGGTGAGGCTGACTGTAGTACCTCTGGGAATACTTTTGACAAGAACAGCAATTGGCACAGACTCAAAATCAAACCTGGGATTTGTCTCGCTTTTTTAGTTACTGGATAAACATGCTGACACATCCCCAGAAGACATGTAAACTTTTCTAACATCTTGTTTTGTTTTATTGCAGGGAATGATGGCATCATGAGTGTATATTGAATCATAGTCATGTGACTGGATCACATGAAGAAGAGGTTTATACAGACATCAGTTCCATGGTGTTGATTTCAAATGCCTTGATGTCAGGCAAAACCAGTCATTTCATATTTGTAAATTGCAAATTTTATAACTGAGTTACAAATGTTGCTGTAATTAAACTTTTGTTGAAATATATTCTTTTTGTTTATTGTTTTTTTTTGTATCAGTAACCAGGCTCACACAAGCAGGGTCAATTATTGTTGGCAGTTGTCACAGTACTTTGCCATTTCCTGAAAGTGTTAGCAACAAAAGAAGACAATTGCTTGGTTTTGTAGAGCATACTGTTCTGGGTAGGTGTTCCCTTGAATTGAGTGTTGCATTTAGACCCTCGGAGAGGCTAACTGTGACAGTGACACTTTGGTACAGTGTTTACGTGTACTTGGTGGCTCCTTGAAAACACTTAGACACTATTTAAATGCATCTGTGTGCTAACTGTATTCACATGTCCACTGCATTGTTGTTTATTGTGAAGATTATACATGCAGAGGACTTCTGAGGGTTGTAAGAACGCCCATTGTGATTGTGTGTGTGTATATAATGTACAGGTTTGAAATGGAAAATAATGAGCATCTGTGAATATAAAATGTCTTTATGATATTGAATGGCTGATTACCCCATAGCCGACATAACCCCCTCCACCCACCCATACAAAAAGACATCTGTGATTGTTATTACTTGAACTAGTTCAGCAGTTTTAAATGTTTACAATTATTCAGATTTAGGAAGAAATTGCTCAGTTGCCTGGTTACTTGTTTTATGCTGTAATCTAGTTTATTTTATGTAAAGTGTATATTGAATGCTTTCATTTTTTATACTTGCCTTAAATAATTCGGCAATCAGAATAAAAAAAAATGTTTTTGTATTTGGCGTTGAGTCTTTTATTATCCTATATTTTGATCTTATTTCATGCTTTTCCCCGCTCAATAGGAATTGTTTATTTGTTGGCTTTTGCTGCTGCCGTGTACAGCAGCAAATTGCAGCCTGTTCTTACTTTGCACTTGCAGCTGGAGTAACCCTGCTACTTGGTGATCAGTTTCATATCCACAATTTGCAGCGTTTCTTTTAACACTATTGTAAGCTAACACACTGTTGACACTGCAGCCAATGTGTCAACCAGGTTGGTCAGCAGCGCCATGATTTCGCCTTGTCACATCACTGTCTCCTTGTTGCCTAGAGGTAAATTGATTGAGGCATCAAAGATGGAATCCTGGGTCATGTTTGCACAACAGTGATGTTAATACCATACGCACAAGTAAAGATGATGCGAGTTGTATCAAAGCAAGAGGGATTTGCCAACTTGATAGCATGGAAACAGGCACTGTAGACCAAGCCAGTCCCATCTCCGTGTATTACTGTACAAAATTAGTTGTAGTTTTCGTTTAATCTGTGGTCTCAAAGAATTTTGAACAAATTGCATTTACAGCAATCAATGCAATATTATTTTGTCAAGCCGACATGCGTTCAAATGTGCAGTGCTATTCCTTCTGATGTATCATGTAGATTGGAAAAAAACTGTGACAAGAGCCCTCAGTATTGATTTTTGTTAATTATCTTTGCTGAGTTAAATCTTGAGTTGTTGTGCTGCTTATATATGCAGAGCTGAAGGCACAGTTAAATACATCATCAGTTATCCTTGCCTGGAACTGCTGACAATAACAGTACTGTTCATTTTAAATTAAGACTTTGGTGAAGCTTTCAGCATTCCATCAAGTCGACACCTAATTCTTCATGTAAGACGTACTGACAGATTAAATTAACTGAACAATGGCCACAACCCCATTGATGCCCATGTACCATTAAAGCCATCTAATTTTCTTTATAACCTGATATTTCTGAATATTTAAAGAACCAACAAATTGCTTATTGTTGCAGTAGATTTGAACACTGCACCATTTTAAAAAATTTAGTGTACTCAATTTTTTTCCAATTAAGGGGCAATTTAGCATGTTCAATCCACCTACCTTGCATATCTTTGGGTTGTGGGGTGAAACCCATACAAACACGGGGAGAATGTGCAAACTCCACACGGACAGTGACCCAGAGCCGGCATCGAACCTGGGACCTCGGTGCCGTGAGGCAGCAGGGCTAACCCACTGCGCCATCGTGCTGCCCTATGAGGCAGCATTGCTAACCCACTGCGCCATCGTGCTGCCCACACTGTGCACCATTGATGTAGACTGAAACGAAAGAGAAAATGCTGGAAAATCTTAGCAGGTCTGGCAGCATCTGTAGGGAGAGAAAAGAGCTAACGTTTCGAGTCCAATGACTCTTTGTCAAAGCAGCTTAGCCGGAAGCTAATAAAGCCGTTAGTGGTTGAGACAGTCAGAAAAAGACTTGGCATTTATATCACAACTTTCATGACATCAAGACATCTTTTGACCAATTAAGCACTTCTGAAGTGTAGTCACAATTGTAAAGTAGAAATTGCTGCAGCCAATTTGCACTCAAAACTACCCCAAAACAGCCATGTGATAATGACCAGATCATCTGCTTTTCTTTAGTAATTGACCAGGACATCCCTGCTCCTCTTCAAAATAATGCCATGGAATTGTTTAGTTTCACCTGAGACAGGGGACGCGATTCACCGATCGCGGGACTAAGTGTCCGCGCCGTCGTGAACGTCGTCGCGTTTCACAACGGCGCAAAACAGGCGTGGGCAGTAGGGATTCTGGCCCCCACAGGGGGCCAGCACGGCGCTGGAGTGGTTCACTGGGGGCGACGCCAACCCGCGCCTACACAGTGGCGAAGCGTCAACTGACGCGTGTGCGGTAGACTCACGGAACGCTCCAGCCCCGACGTAACATGGCGCGGGCGTTCTGGGGCCGGAAGCGGAACAAAGTCGGCCCGGGGGGAGAGGCCGGCCCGCCGATCGTGGGCCAGACCCTATCAAGGCCCCCCCCCCCTCCGGTGAAGGAGCGCTTTTCCCCGCCCCACAGGCCGCCCCCCAACCCTTTGTGCAGAGTTCCCGCCGGCAGCAACCAGGGGTGAACAGCGCCGGCGGGTCTCTGCCGTTTCCGCTCGGCCCATCCGGGCCTGAGAATTGGCGGCCCGGCCGCGAACAGCGGCCAGCGACCGGCGCCGCGCCGGCGCAAATGCCGCCGATTCTCCACCCCCTCGGAGAATCGCGCGCCGGCGTCCAGGACGGTGTGGCGCAGTTGCGGCGATTCCCCGGCGCGGGGCTGGGAGAATCGCGCCCAGGGTCTTGGTTTAACATTTTACCCATTCTAGGAAGAGCACCTGTAGCAGTTCAACATTACCACAGTATTGCACTAAAGCGCTAGCCTAGACTTTATGCTCAAGTCCGTGTACTGGGATTTGAACCCACCATTTTCTGACTAAAACAGAAATGCTACCACCTGAGCTACAGCAGGCACTGACACTGTATGGCTACTGATGGCCTCAGTGCTCCTGATTGTTATCCAACGACTGCTGCTAAAGTGCACGGGTGTGTGGATGTTGGGATAAGATTATCCCTCTCCTCCAGGTGAATAGCTGGGCAATACTTGCTGTTACAATATAAAGAATGCCCACTTTGGTCAATAGCAAGTGAGCAGCTGTCTATGCAATTATACCTCTGTAAGGCAGAAAAAAGGGGAAATTAAAGAAGAATGGTTCCCTTAAGATTCTGTTGCATGCTTGATTTGTCACGACAGGGTGAGGAAAATCCCAGGTTGATCCCAAGTCTGTGCTAAATTAATTGACCTAATCCAGGAATAATAAGAATGTAACAACTGGCCTCAATAATTCTGTGTGGAAAATCACTACACTTGAAAAGTGTATGTTTTTTGACATTGAATGAAGAAAGGACTGGTTGGGCTGCGAATTCAGCTAGTTCTCACTCATTAGGCCTTGATATGAAAAATGAAGCAGGGAAGTCTTCTACTAATTGTTAGATTGTATCCCAATGTGGGTCCCCAGCTTCAGGACAAATGGGGAAAATCAGATAACCCATGTTTTCTAAGTCACCATCCAGCTGAGTTGAATACTTAAACTGGGCAAAAGAGGATGTCGGTAATCTCCATGGCAGTTTCCCCAATGGCCTGTTGTAACTGCATGGAACATTGTAAAAATGGCTGAAATAACCTTTCCATCAATATGAATTCACGAACCTTCTGGTAACTTGAATGACAAGAGTTTTATACAAAGGCCTTTCTGGCCTGATTATATTGCATGCTGGTATAAACAAAAGCTGTTCCACTGAGTAATTTAAGTATGGGGGTGAGTGACAGTTGTTACAATTAGCTATACCCTACAACTGCCATTAGTAATTAATAAACAAAAGGTTTAATATGCTGTGATTGTTTTATTTTCCCAAGACTATATGTTTTGTCGTTTTGGTTGACATATAAAATATATCCCATTTTGATGCATTCTTCAGGAACATGGATTTCTTTCATTTGTCAGTTTTCATTAACCAAACCCATCGGCTTCCTTCAGTTACTCTTAACGAGTACTACAAAATGCATGGAAACCTTCTGCTGGTAATTCTCCCTCTAATTTTCCTTTAACTGTGCAGAGAGAGTCTTTCTTTGCACTTGCCTCCCTCAACACCTCCCACAAAAGTATGACGGAGATGAGTCAGTCCGCACAAAAAAGGAGGAGGGGAGTTTATGTTCCTCTGATGCCATGACTCCTGCATTACTACCTGCAAATATGTACCTCCAAACCATGCTGCTGGCTGTCCAAACCTTGCAGCTTTTTATATCAAATCCAATCTGGAAAATGTGGAGAGTTTTTTTCCAGTTCTGTACTTATAATCTTTTTTGACATGCGGTGCGGTCTAACGGGCCCGTGCACCTGACCCGGGGCGCAACGAGGCCGGTAAATCTTGCAAGAGGCCTCTCGCGAGACCTATGAAGCTTGTTACGCTTCGTGAGATCTAACGGGGCCATGAGAGGCGTCGTGGTCTGCACCTCACCCTCAATGGGCATGAACCAGATTAGCATATTCAAGTGGGTAGTCAGTCTCATTTGAATAAGTCTGTGCCGGAGTTATCCAATGCACTGGATCAAACAGCCTCGCCTCGGAGACCTCGGCCCTGGGCGCCGTTGGGTGGGATCTGGAGACTGCGGTGGTGGGGGGTCGAGAGATTGGGCGCTATTTAAAAATGGCATCCCATCTCTTCCTCCACTGGCGAGCTGAGCTCATTAGTGCAAAAAATGAGTCTAAGTGCGGCCTCTGCGGGGCGCTCCTCACCGAAGCCAGAAAAAGAAGAGTCCCATTTAATAGCGGGGTGGTTTTCAGCACTGCAAGTGTCGGGAAACAACCCACTAAACGCACCCAAAACAGGACTCTGTTCTTTCCATGAAATCGCGCCTATGATCTCTTAAACTGGTCGTATATATAGAATTTGTAGTGGCCAATGCATGGTGATAAATATCTTCACTTGTGAGGTTGGCCATGACTCACTCACAAATTATCCGGTCTGGTTCACTGCTAAAGATACTTTGAACTCTCTGGTGTTCATGACACAATATCTATAAATTGTGCACTCATAGTGTTGAACTAGAGCTTTCCCTGGTGTCCAGTTCTACAGATGTTGATTTTTTTTTTATCCTCATGGAGCTATTTTTGGCAATCACTAGAGGGGAGTGAAATCATGCCAAATGAATGTCTCTTCTCCCTTGTAATTAATGGCCCACTAACTAAATCACATTCTCACAAATCACACGCTCCCATAATTTCCTTACAGGGTCAGTAATTAGGTGGAGGAAAGAGGCATCCTGCTCATTATTAGGAGAATTTTCAAATGTAGAATCAGTTCTGAGATTTTGAAACGTGCTGCAGGAACTAAAGTTGCACATTTTCATGTTCAAAGGACATGCCTTAAGACACGAACATATGTATAATAAATTATCTCATTTATGAAGATATAACAGATGTGAAAAAGTTAATATTGGTCATCTGCACAGAATGTTTTGTCATGATAAAAGCAATCTGACTCGTGAGTATCTACTACTAGCTCCAAGGATAAATACACGGATGGTGTAACATTGCACCATCAGCTAAAGTAATTGGCTGAGATCAGTTGTTCACTCCACATAAGATAGAATGTCAAATCTGAAACCTTCCTGGGCTTAACAGTTTAGTAACAAGTGCTTATCTATGAAGCCCTCAATGTTGAACTGTCATTGTTTAATTTTCATGCCCATAACATACTTTATAAACACTCCAAAAAATGAGTGTCGATAAAAATATGTATGAAACGTAAAGACAGAAAATCTAAATAATGGATTTTAAAACTTGAAGACTGTTGTTTGGCTGTGAGATTTCATGGTTTCACTAATGAAATGCTATCAGGAAAGCTGTACTGTATTGCTATTTTATAACTGGCGTTAACAAATTTCCCCAATTACAGAGTCCATTCTGTAAGCAATGAATGTGTAGCTACCAATTAATCTAGTGTACCTCCAGGCAAAGGTCTAAATCAGCTGGATACAGCTAAAGCAATTTGTGCACAGCTAAAAGCAAATTGGCGAATAAGTGTTCCATGCCACTGCCTAGATTTCTGAAGCTACTTTGCAATCGGTATTCCAACAGTAGATTCAAGCCATGTTATTTGCAACTATCAATTTTAATTATTCCAATATTGATTACTTTGAAAAGTGAATAATTTAATGTTCACACTTGCCTAATCAACTTCTGGAATGAAGTTGCTAGTTAGCCAATTATCAGAATTAGATGAGTTCTGAGATCAGGTTGCGTGTAGTTAGCTGAGCTTTTGCTTTTTAAAAAAAAAAACGTTGTTTATGTGTGATTGTTTAATTTTTCTGTTCATTTACCTGCCTTAAAAACGCCAATTTTTTAAGCAGTTGAGCAGAGTCTGAGTAAGCGCTCTGTGTTTTTGTGTGAACAGCAATAAATAACAGACGTTCAATATATTTTCATCCACAGTATATACTCTGTAGTCACTGTTACTCTCATTAAGTTGCTGTCGGAGACCATGATGACCAGCCTAATGTTTAACACTGACTTTTCGTATATTTTTTGTTCATTGATTAATTTTTTAAAAGTGTACTGTAATACAGTATACAGGGAAAATCATTAAATCGAAAAGCAAAATGAAAAAATACAGATGTCAAGTTCTAAGAAAGTATGTTTCTTGCCTGAACCACTGAATAAAGTACCAGATACAGGATTACTGTACGATAGAGGATCATATTTGGCAAATGGGTTATATGTGTACACATAATAGAGTAATAGCAAACTTTTCACATAAATGTCATTCATTATTTCATAATGACTTTCACTAATGCACTACACAATTATTAATTATAGTATACAGCCTTGGACACAGTTGACCACACCGTCCCCCTCCAACGCCTCACCACTGTCATCCAACTGGGTGGTACAGCAGTCACCTGGTTCTATTCTTGTCTACCTAATTGTAAACAAAATATATATTTAAAAATAAATTTAAAATACCCAATTCTTTTTTTCCAATGAAGGGGCAATTTAGTGTGGCCGATCCACCTACCTTGCACACCTTTGGGTTGTGGGGGTAAGATCCACACAGACACGGGGAGAATGTGCAAACCCCACATGGACAGTGAGTCATGGCCAAGATCGAACCCGGGTCCTCAGCGATGCAGTCCCAGTGCTAACCACTGTACCCCTCAAGGATCTATCCTTTGCCCCTCTCATTCCTCCTGCCGGTCAGTGACATTCTCTGAAAATATTAGTGTTAATTGTCACATATATGCTAACAATACCCAGCTCATTTTCACCATCACGTCTCTCAACTCCTCTGCTGTTACTAAATGTTCAGATTACTTATCCGATAACCAGTACTGAAGAAGCAAGCATATCCTCTAATTCTGCTTCAAACTCGGTTTCCTAGCTGCTGACTCCATCCTTGTCCCTGACAACACTCTGAGACTGAACCAATCTGTTTGTAACCTTTGTGTCATATTTGAACCTGAGATGACCTTCCAACTACGCATTCACGCTTTCACTAAGACGGCCTATTTTTGCCTTCGTAACATTGTCCAACTTTACCCCTGTCTCAGCTCTTTGCTGTTGAAACCCTCATTCATACCTTTATTCCTCCTCAAACTTGGGTCGTTTTATGAATAGCATCCATTAGGCCCCCAAGGTTCAACAGTTAAACTGCTCAATTCCTGCTGCAAGTGGGTGGATCCTGCATCGCATGTACTCCATCGATTTATATGGGAAAATTACAGCTAGGGACCGACAGCCATTTCAGTTAAGCAGCCCTCCACCTTTTCCAGGTGGATGGGCAATTCACAATCTAGTGATCTTCTTTAAAATTGCCTCATTCCATTTGGAATGAATGGGGTGGTTGAGATACCACCCTTCCTGCCCCCACACTCTCCATTCTCAATTGCTGGCGAGCTGTGCCTTAAGGTCAGTAACATGCAGCTGGCAGTTGTGAACCACTAATCCGGTAAGGAATCAGTGCCTTCAGGAGAGCTAAGAGGAAAATTTGTGGATGCCCCCTTTGCAATGTTGATTATCAGATGGTAGCTGCTCTGTTTTAATTACCATGAACTGCACAGCAAGAAATAGTCCTGTTGGAACAAAGTAATAACTAATAACTAAACAGATTAACTAAAACAAATAATAAACGTGACAAAAATGTAATTACGAAAATAATTAACTATTATTAGCAGATACTGTGAAGCAGTCAATTGTTTTTTCAGTCAGCAGTTGGTTGGTAATGTCGACTTTATTCTCACCCCGTTGCCTCTATCAATTAGATATAATCCATGTATGTTCATGTTGAAGTAGAGCTGGAAAACAATCATTTATTTATTCTAATATTCCCTTTATTCCACCCTTATCCATGGTTGAATAATTTTTTTTGTTTTTCTTTTATCAATCTGTCATTTGCTTTCACAGTATCCTTCCATCGACAAAAGTTGATGGACACACAGCAAACAATCCATTTCAGTTGGGGTGTCTTCACATGTGCAGCTTTGCTGACGGCTGAAGAGGCCAATCCATCAGAGACCGATTCTGTCACAGGTGCCGCACATGAATCAGCCAGGTATTGTCGTGGTTTGTTGTTTTTGGCATTGGTGTCTGTTGCCAATCCACTGTAGTCGATGGTCATCGTGGTGGTGCATGCCAGCCCACAGTAGGTGTCATAACCTTCCTCTGTCATCAGTCGGTGTCTCCCAGATTAAATAATCAATGTTGAAGACCTTCATGTCACACTTGCAGGAATCCTTAAAGCTGAGTTTTGAGGACCTTACTGGTTGACTGGCTCTGGCAGTGCCAGGGTGCCAAGTTGGTACTGCCAAGGGTTAGGGTTTGAGGGGGGCCATGCCCATTGAAAGAGGGGATGAAGGGTTGGGGTGAAGGGGGGGTTCTGAGAGGGAATGCACAAAAGGTGGGAGCCCTCAGCGACCCCATGGTGGGGGGGGGGGGATGCTCACTTGAGGGTGGAGGGGTGGAGGGGTCCATGTCTGCAGGGAGTTGCATGGTCCTTGGGTGGGAGGCCCTCAAGTTCACTTCGAGATCGGGGCACCATTTCAAAATGGCGTCTCAGTCTCTCAGGAGCCGATTGCACCAGCAAGTTTAGTGTGGGCTAGGCCGGTAAGAAACTCCGCAAGGCCCAAAAAAATGAATAAGGGTGGGATTTCCCGGCCGCTCACGCTGGCGTAAAATTTCAATCCCACACCAGAACACAGGTTTCTCAGTGATGAAGGGTGCTGTCAACAGGAAATCCCGTTGACAATGATGGGACCGGTAGATCCCTCTGGCGGGCCGCCTCTACTGCTAAAAAACACACGGCGAGTTGATAAGGAAATCCAGCCGTAAGTGTAAGAGAATCCAAGTCTGGATCTCACCCAAACAGCTGCCGGGAATCACCCCCCAAACTCACCCAAAATGATACTTAAGGCGCAATTCAGCGGAAAAGGGTTAAAGTCTGCTTTGAGCACGTTTGGCAGGGCGTTTCTCAGTGGCTTCCTCACTGAGATTCAACCCGCTATTCACTGGCACTTTGCTGGTATTTTGTGCCTGAGGGAGTTTATCCCCGCTGAGGCCAAAGACTTGCACTGGCGAGCTGATCTCGCCAGCAGGACTGGCTCCTCGCACTGGCTGCCCCGATCTCTAGACATTTCAGTCTGGCAGAGTCCCTGGAAACTGGCAGTGAAACACAGTCACCCTGACAGTGCCAGGCTGGCAGTGCCAAGTTATCTATTTTCCACGAGGAGCACCAGAGTACCCCCGCCCTGTCCCCGATCCATCGAGGTGCCATTACGCCTGATCGTGCCAGTTCTAAAACAGTGCTAAATGAGCCTAATGGATGATGACAACCCACTCTGGGATGAGCTCTGGTGCTCCGCATCATTTGACAACGTCTGACTCCTGCCCACGGTAACACTTTCCACCATCCACCTGGGTGATCCCTGCAAGTGAGCTGGCCTTTGCAATACGAGGGTCCCATCGAATCCCTGAGGGAGTGGTGGTGGGGACGGTCAGGGTGGGTGGGTGGGGAGCCCAGGCCATCCACCCCCGTCTCCACACTCTCTGGCCAGCGCAGACCCGCCCATCCCTCACAGCCATCTGACAGAGCATCAAAACAGGTTGTAACGGCGTGAACAGGTGTTTAATGTGACAATGTATATACAGATTTGTGCCCTGACCCCTATAACTAAACTGTGCCCTGCACCCATGGCAGCTTAACTGGTCACAGTAAGGAATCATATTACACCAGGTTAAAGACCAACAGGTTTGCTTGGAGTCACTAGCTTTCGGAGCGCAGCTCCTTGATCATGTGGTAGCTGCAGGGAGATGAGACACTCTGGGTTTGCCACAGGCAACCTATTGACTGTGTCAGCTGGTTGCTCATTGTGAAGCCGACACCACGCTCACAGTGCTTCAGCAGTCTTTTCATGGCAGTATAACATATAATTAGCCTCACAAATAGAGCCTGTATCGACTAATCTGGTTTCTTGTAGAGCAGCAATGCTGACACCAAGGCTGTGTAGCTCAAGATCAATCAGTGTTGTCTTGTGTGCACTTGCTGTGGTATGTGGGTTGTTCATGCCAGGATGTATATTCCTCACATTCCAGCTTCCAAGCTGAAAGGTCGCCTTTCTTTGTTTGCTGTGCAGCCTAGGCATGTTTTTTGGAGATGCAGACATGCCGAGGATCTCTACTCTACCCCACCACTCAACCTCACATATGTCTGAGTCCCAGTCAGTTGCAGGAATTGAGGGAAATACCAATCGCTTAATGAGCGTTAAGCACTGGTTCACACAAACATGGACCAGCCGTAACGGCACCCCGGGGGGGTCTCCAGTAATTGGAAACACCTGTGTGGTCAGGGACAGGGTAGTGTGGTACCCTGGCACTCCCCCTGGCACCTGGGTATCTTGGCACTGCCAACCTGGCACCCTGGCAGTGTCACCTGGGCACCCTGATACTATCAGGGTGTCATTCTGAGAGTGCCAGGGTGCCCTGGTGCCAGGTTAGCACTGCCAGGAGTCAGGCCCAGGGTGGCCTTGCCACCAGGAGGGGGTTCCCAGTGGACTCAGCAAGGGGGGGGGGGGGGGGGGGGTGCGGTTGATATAACGAGGTGGAGGGCCTGAAAAGTGGGGTGGGGGGGAATGTCGGGGCTCGCCAGCAAGAAATCAACTACAGTGTGACCTCGGCAGGGAGAAACTTCCCATGGCCAAAATAAACGTCTGCAGCTGCTGAGAAACACCCCCCTAACACGCTGAGGGCGAACTTTAACATTGGTCCACTGAATCACGCCCTTCATGTTGGGTTCACCCCTAGCCATTAACCCTGCGAGCATTTGCAGGTAATTAAGTCTTTACAGACCCAGAGAGAGGTGGATCCCAGGTTAAAGAGGTGTGAATTGTCTAAAACCAGGACAGTTGGTAGGATTTCGCAAGCCCAGGCCAGATGGTGGGGGATGAATGTAATGCGACATGAATCCCAGGTCCCGGTTGAGGCCAAACTCACGTGTGCGGAACTTGGGTATAAGTTTCTGCTTGGTGATTCTGCGTTGTCGCGCGTCCTGAAGGCAGCCTTGGAGAACACTTTCGGAGATCAGAGGCTGAATGTCCTTGACTGCTGAAGTGTTCCCCGACTGGAAAGGAACATTCCTGCCTGCCGATTGTTGCGCAATGTCCGTTCATCCGTTGTCGCAGCGTCTGCATGGTCTCGCTGTTGCCAGGCACCGAGGGTTTACATCATGTCAGGTTCCCTGGCCACTCTCATGGTGGTCAGTCCCCCATCTCTGGTACTTGCCAGTGAAAACTAGCTCCACCACTGACCACCCCAGATAGAGTCTCCACTTCAGCAAATTAAATTAAATCAAGTTAAATTAGATACCCTCAGTAGCCCACCACCTCAGTAATTTCAGTAAAATCCACACTTCAATAGGAAATCACCTCAGTCTGTCAAACCACCTTATCACAGCACTAAAACCTCTCAAGAGGCCCCAACGCAGCTCAAACTCTCCCAGAAGCTTCTTACCACAGTACTAAATACCCCAATAAGCCTCTCTAAATACCCCAAAAGTCCCCCACCATAACACAGCATTAAATCCCCTGGCATAAAGCTCACCACAGCATTAAGCCCCACCAAATAAACCCCTCACCACAGGAATCAATCCCCAACAAAATCCCTCATCCCTATATCTCCCTAGAACAATTCCTCCCCACAGAAAAATCATCCCAAAATAAATCCCGTCCCCGCTCATTATGACACTAGGTGCTCTCAATTAGCCCCTCACTCAGCACTAAAACCATGTCAGAACGTATTCGGCCTTGTGAGGCCTCACCCAGCCACATGAGGCCCGTAGGGCAGCCAGTTGGACTCTTGGTGACCGGGGAGCAGCTCTCGGTGTTGCTGGAGTGCTGGAGGGAAGGGCCCCCTTCCCAGACCTTCGAGAATGGATCCCAGGGCCATTGCAACTGCTCACTACCTGTGGCTTCTAGCCAATCACAAACCCCGGCCTGATATTCTACCATGCTTTGCAACCTCCCCCCGTCTGAAGAAAAATCTCACTTAAAATCGGTCACCACCAATGTCATGATTTGGTGGCCTGAAGATACAGCGATTCCCCAAGCCACCTCTTGGCCTCTTGAGCTGGGGGTTAGGGTAAACATGGTCCATTAGTGCCGAGCACAACAGCAGGTTGTTGGAGTCGTTCGCCATGGCTCCTCAGCTGTCCGTCGCCTTGCCTCCCTTATTCTGACTGAAACCATATTACACAGTTGGTTTTTCCAGAATTTTGCAGTGCTTAATTGGACAGCTGAAGTCATTGTATGAGAATTTAAATGCACACATGGTAATACCATAATTTTGTTTTACATATTGCTATATTCAGCTGATAAACAATTTGAAACGGACATATACCACTATAAGATGAAGCTGAAGAAATAATCCATCACAAAAAAGGTTATAATGCGTATTTCATATAGTTGTCCCAGTTATACTGTGCACAGCTGGCTGCAGAACGTGCTGTTTTGGGAATTTGCCAGGAAATTGGAAATACTTGTTTTTCTACATTCGGACTGCAAAGAATTCCCCAGTAGCTAGAATACAATGCAGAGCAAAATATGTTTTCATAGTAGAATTGAGTGATGGTGCAGATTTAGGAAATACCTCCAATTCTAAACGATTACGTGATTGGATAGCTAGTCGGAATTCTCTAAGCTGCATTAAAAGTTGGTTTCTTGTGTGAATTAGAGTTCAATCTGAATCTTTACTTTTCCTCAATGATCCACTTTGCTTTTATTTTTGTGCACTGAGCCATTTGACAAGCTCATATAGACCTCAACTTGTGGCTAGTGGCGGAAAGCCACAGGGCCGCCGATTCTAAGATAGAAAAATGCCCACCTACCTGCGCTCGGATATCACGGCAAATCTTCCTCTTTGTAATGCAGCCTCGGGCCTCCAGTCTGTGCAAGCTCCAGCGCGGCACAGGAGGAGTGCAGCCCTGCCGTCTTATGTCGGGGCCAGGTTGGGAACTCCCAATAAGGGCAGGAGTTTAAACTGCAGATTTATATTCAAGACACAGGCAACATGTTTAATAAGTTTTTAAAAGGTATGTAGAAGATTTTAAACAGTTTTTTGATCTTTCTTTTATATAGGTATTGCTGTTGTTATTGGTTCTTTTAAAGTAATTTTTAATCTTATTTTTAATGGTCAAAGGTGATTATTTATAAGTGAAGATAGGTTTGGTTATCGTTTTAAATCTGTGAAACTATTTAAATCTGCACTGTATTATTCTGTAACTTTGTATGTAGCATGCTTAAAAATGTTCATATGTTTTAACTTAGATTATGGTCATAAGATTTTAAAAGCACCTCACTTTGCTGTCACTGTCCTTGTAATATCTGATTTCTTTTAGTTTTGTAAAATAAAGCAAACTAGCGCGGGCAAGAAAAATGTAATGCATATAAGCAACAACTGTTGATAAATATGAGAAAAGCCAACAAAAAGATTTAAAAAAAACAAAACATAGAACATTACAGCGCAGTACAGGCCCTTCGGCCCTCGATGTTGCGCCGACCTGTGAAACCACTCTAAAGCCCATCTACACTATTCCCTTATCGTCCATATGTCTATCCAATGACCATTTGAATGTCCTGAGTGTTGGCAAGTCCACTACTGTTGCAGGCAGGGCATTCCACACCCTTACTACTCTCTGAGTAAAGAACCTACCTCTGACATCTGTCCTATATCTATCTCCCCTCAATTTAAAGCTATGTCCCCTCGTGCTAGACGTCACCATCTGAGGAAAAAGGCTCTCACTGTCCACCCTATCTAATCTTCTGATGCCTCAATTAAGACACCTCTTAACCTTCTTCTCTCTAACGAAAACAGCCTCAAGTCCCTCAGCCTTCCCTCGTACGATCTTCCCTCCATACCAGGCAACATTCTAGTAAATCTCCTCTGCACCCTTTCCAATGCTTCCACATCCTTCCTATAATGCGGCGACCAGAATTGCACGCAATACAGCTGCAACATGACCTCATGGCTCCGAAACTCAATCCCTCTCCCAATAAAAGCTAACACACCATACGCCTTCTTAACAACCCTCTCAACCTGGGTGGCAACTTTCAGGGATCTATGTACATGGACACCGAGATCTCTCTGCTCATCCACACTACCAAGAATCTTATCATTAGCCCAGCACTCTGTCTTCCTGTTATTTCTTCCAAAATGAATCACCTCACACTTTTCTGCATTAAACTCCATTTGCCACCTCTCAGCTCAGCACTGCAGCTTATCTATGTCCCTCTGTAACTTGTAACATCCTTCCGCATAGTCCACAACTCCACCGACTTTAGTGTCATCTGCAAATTTACTCACCCATCCTTCTACGCCCTCCTCCAGGTCATTTATAAAAATGACAAACAGCAGTGGCCCCAAAACAGATCCTTGTGATACACCACTAGTAACTGGACTACAGTCTGAACATTTCCCATCAACCACCACCCTTTGTCTTCTTCCAGCTAGCCAATTTCTGATCCAAACTGCTAAATCACCCTGAATCCCATGCCTCCGTATTTTCTGCAGTAGCCTACCATGGGGAACCTTATCAAATGCTTTACTGAAATCCATATACACCACATCAACTGCTTTACCCTTATCCACCTGTTTGGTCACCTTCTCAAAGAACTCAATAAGGTTTGCGAGGCACGACCTACCCTTCACAAAACCGTGTTGACTATCTCTAATCAAATTATTCCTTTCTAGATGATTATACATCCTATCTCTTATAAACCTTTCCAAGACTTTGCCCACAACAGAAGTAAGGCTCACTGGTCTATAGTTACCGGGGTTGTCTCTACTTCCCTTCTTGAACAAGGGGACAACATTTGCTATCCTCCAGTCTTCTGGCACTATTCCTGTAGACAAAGATGACTTAAAGATCAAAGCCAAAGGCTCAGCAATCTCCTCCCTAGCTTCCCAGAGAATCCTAGGATAAATCCCATCCGTCCCAGGGGACTTATCTATTTTGACACTTTCCAGAATTGCTAACACCTCCTCCTTATGAACCTCAAGCCCTTCTAGTCTAGTAGCCTGAATCTCAGTATTCTCCTCGATAACATTGTCTTTTTCCTGTGTGAACACTGACGAAAAATATTCATTTAGCACCTCTCCTATCTCCTCGGACTCCCCGCACAACTTCCCACTACTGTCCTTGACTGGCCCTACTCTTACCCTAGTCATTCTTTTATTCCTGACATATCTAGAGAAAGCTTTAGGGTTATCCTTAATCCTACCTGCCAAAGACTTCTCATGTCCCCTACTGGCTCTTCTTAGCTCTCTCTTTAGGTCCTTCCTAGCTAACTTGTAACTCTCGAGCGCCCTAACTGAACCTTCATGTCTCATCTTTACATAAGCCTCCTTCTTCCTCTTGACAAGTGTTTCGACTACTTTAGTAAACCACGGTTCCCTCGCTCGACCACTTCCTCCCTGCCTGACAGATACATACTTATCAAGGACACGCAATAGCTGTTCCTTGAACAAGCTCCACATTTCCATTGTGCCCACCCCTGCAGTTTTCCTCTCCATCTGATGTATCCTAAGTCTTGCCTCATCGCATCATAATTGCCTTTCCCCCAGATATAACTCTTGCCCTGCGGTATATACCTATCCCTTTCCATCACTAAAGTAAACGTAATCGAATTGTGGTCACTATCACCAAAGTGCTCACCTACCTCCAAATCTAACACCTGTCCTGGTTCATTACCCAGTACCAAATCCAATATGGCCTCGCCTCTCGTTGGCCTATCTACATACTGTGTCAGGAAACCCTCCTGCACACATTGGACAAAAACGGACCCATCTAAAGTACTCGAACTATAGCGTCTCCAGTCAATATTTGGAAAGTTAAAGTCCCCCATAACAACTACCCTGTTGCTTTCGCTCCTATCCAGAATCATCTTTGCAATCCTTTCCTCTACATCTCTGGAGTTTTTCGGAGGCCTATAGAAAACTCCTAACAGGATGACCTCTCCCTTCCTGTTTCTAGCCTCAGCCCATACTACCTGAGTAGACGAGTCCTCATCAAATGCCCTTTCTGCCACCGTAATACTGTCCTTGACTAACAATGTCACCCGTCCCTCTCTTTTACCATCTTTCGTGAGCTTACGGAAACATCTAAACCCTGGCACCTGCTACAACCATTCCTGTCCCTGCTCTATCCATGTCTCCGAAATGGCCACAACATTGAAGTCCCAGGTACCAACCCATGCTGCAAGTTCACCCACCTTATTCCGGATGCTCCTGGCATTGAAGAAGACACACTTTAAACCACCTTCCTGCCTGCCGGTACACTCCTGCAACTTTGAAACCCTATTCATGACCTCACTACTCTCAACGTCCTGTATACTGGAGCTACAATTCAGGTTCCCAAGCCCCGGCTGAACTAGTTTAAACCCCCCCCGAAGAGCATTAGCAAATTCCCCCCCCCAAGATATTGGTACCCCTCTGGTCCAGGTGTAGACCATCCTGTTTGTAGAGGTCCCACCGAACCCAGAATGAGCCCCAATTATCCAGAAATCTGAAACCCTCCCTCCTGCACCATCCCTGTAGCCACGTGTTCAACTCCGCTCTCTCCCTATTCCTCGTCTCGCTCGCACGTGGCACAGGTAACAACCCTGAGATAATAACTCTGTCCTAGATCTAAGTTTCCACCCTAGCTCCCTGAATTCCTGCCTTACATCCCCATCCCTTTTCCTACCTATGTCGTTGTCGTGAAAGCAAGGGCACTGGCCCCCTTCCCCATGTGTAACTCTGGCTGCTCGAATACCCTGAAGATTGCCACTATTGGGCATGGCTTCACCCTCACCCCCACAACCTTGGACATTGCCTCGGAGAAGGCTGTCCAGAACCCAGCAAGTTTGGGACAAGCCCAAAACATGTGGGTGTGGTTGGCCGGGCCCCTCTGGCACCGTTCACATTTGTCCTCCACCTCCGGGAAGAATCTGC
Source organism: Scyliorhinus torazame (assembly GCF_047496885.1). Taxonomy (NCBI): domain Eukaryota; kingdom Metazoa; phylum Chordata; class Chondrichthyes; order Carcharhiniformes; family Scyliorhinidae; genus Scyliorhinus; species Scyliorhinus torazame. The sequence continues at coordinate 139,529,456 of NC_092715.1, forward strand.
TTATTCGGGTTCTGGTCAGGTGCACTCTGTGCACCACTTTGAGCTGCATTAGGCTGAGCCTTGCGCAGGAGGAGGTGGAGTTCACCCTGCTCAGTGCTTCGCTCCAGAGTCCCCATCCTACTTCTGTCTCCAGTTCATCCTCTCATTTTTGTCTGGTCCCGTCCAGTGGAGTCCGGGCTCTGTCCAGTAGCTGTCTGTATATTTTCCCACATAGCCCCCCCCTTCTCGTTGCTTGTGCCTATCAGGTCCTCTAGTTGTGTGTTTTCTGGGGCCCCAGGGTACCCTACTGTCTCTTTGCGGAGGAAGTGCTTTATATGGAGGTGTCTCAATTCCTGTCCTTTTGCTTGTTTCCACTTCCTCGTTAGTTCGTCCAGTGTCACCAGTCTGTGCCCTACATAGAAGTCCCCGACCGTCAGTGTGCCCCCGTCACGCCTCCATCTTTTGAAGGTGGTGTCTAGCATGGCTGGGGGGAATCTGTGATTGCCGCAGATGGGGGCCTTAGGGGACATTTTGGTTATCCCTGATGTGTTAGGCAGGTTGGTTCTGTGTGGACTGCACTTGATGCAGCGATGCGAGAAACAGACCTCCAACACTGTACAAGATCCAACACGGTTTTATTGAACGATAGAACTAACCTACATATTTAACTGTGGGTCGACACTATACTGAACTGACTGGAGATCTTGTACTCGCCTGACCAGACTTACGAGCTACCGCATGGTGTTTGCACTGTGCTAGCTCGTGGACTCTGACTGTCTCAGTGGCTGGGTCCCGAGAGAGCGGGAAACCTAGTGCCCTCTGGCTTTATAGTGGTGGTGTCCTGTCTGGTGATTGGCTGCACTGTGCTGTGCGCTTACTGGTCATCCTGTGTGTCAATCACTGCCTGTCTGCACTTCATTATATACATGCGTGGATATTATGACATCTACCCCCCCCCCTTTTTAAAAAAATTAAATACTAAGGTGTGGATGCTTATAAATATATATATATATATGTACCTGACTATATACAGAAAGGTGTCTAAACGAATGTATATACATAGGGAGGTTGTGATAGTGCAGATACATGGCAAACAAAACGATGTTTACAGAGGTCCGATTGGTGAAATCACAAAAATGTACAAAAGCTCAGTCTATAGATTTAGACTTTGTGGTGGGCGACAAATTCTTGTTGATCGCCGCAGAGGCGGATCAGGAGCTGCCTGCGCTTGGAGAGGTGGGATCGCTGGCATCGCGGTGGGCGCGTGGACCGGATTGCTGGTAGATCGGTAGCCTCGTGGTAGGGTACGTCCGGAGGAGGCATCGTAGGCGGGCGGGGCACTTCGGTCAGGTAGATGGCGTGGAACTCTTCGCAGTTCCCATCTGTTGCGCCGTAGCAGGGAACCATCAGCCATGCGGACAAGGAACGATCTTGGGGCCACTTGTTTGAGCACAACAGCTGTGGCTGACCAGCCACCCTCAGGCAACTGGACACGAACATGATCAGTTGGGGCCAGCTTGGGCAGATCCGTGGCATGGGCATCGTACGTGGCTTTCTGTTGGGCCCGTGACTGCTGCATTTTCTGTAAGACCGTGAGGTGGTCAAGGTCTGGAACATGGATGGCTGGAACTGTGGTCCTCAGAGTGCGATTCATGAGCATCTGCGCTGGAGACAACCCAGTGGACAGTGGGGTGGCCCTGTATGCCAGCATCGCCAGGTTAAAATCGGAGCCTGAATCTGCAGCTTTGCACAACAGCCGCTTTACAATGTGGACCCCTTTTTCGGCCTTCCCGTTTGACTGCGGGTAGTGGGGACTGGAGGTAACGTGACGGAAGTTGTAGGACTGTGCGAAGTCAGACCAATCCTGGCTGTAAAAGCAAGGACCGTTGTCGCTCATTACCGTGAGCGGTATCCCATGCCTGGCGAACGTTTCTTTGCAGGCTTTGATTACCGCCTTCGATGTGAGGTCGGACAGTTTCACTACTTCTGGGTAACTGGAGAAGTAGCCGACCAGGAGTACGTAGCCACGCCCCTTGGCGTGGAAAAGGTCTACACCTACTTTGGACCACGGAGAGGTCACAATCTCGTGCTGCTGCAACGTTTCTTTGGGTTGAGCTGGCTGAAACTTCTGACAGGTAGGGCAGTTGAGGACTGTGTCGGCAATGTCCTGGCTGATGCCCGGCCAATAGACCACCTCCCGAGCTCTGCGTCAGCATTTCTCGACCCCAAGGTGACCCTCATGGAGTTGGCCCATCTCCATAGCACGCATACTCTGAGGAATTACAAACCTGTCGAGTTTCCGAAGCATTCCCTCCACCACCGTCAGGTCGTCTTTTACGTTTTAAAACTGGGGACATTGTCCCTTCTGCCAGCCATTGCCGAGGTGCTGCACACACGCTGCAGCAGAGGATCCTTGGCTGTCTCCTCACGAATTTGGACCACCCGTTCGTCAGAGGCCGACTGGTTCAAGGCACACAACTGCACTTGGACTTCTATGTGGCAGATGAAGTCACTTTGTTCATGCGGTGTGGTAATGAACCTGGACAGGGCATCTGCAACGATGAGCTCTTTACCTGGCGTGTAGACCAGTTCAAAGTCATAGCGGCGTAGCTTTAGAACAATACGCGTAACCGAGGTGTCATGTCCTTTAAATCCTTCTGAATTATATGGACTAGAGGCCTGTGCTCTGTCTCTACCGTGAATTTCGGCAGGCCATAAACATATTTGTGGAACTTGACTATCCATGTTAGAAGGTCCAGACACTGCATCTCAATCTGAGCGTACCGTTGCTCAGTGGGCATCATGGCCCTGGAGACAGACGCCACTGAGTCCAGGACGCGGAGTCATCCCGCTGAAGGAGCACCGCCCCAATGCCGTCCTGTCTTGCATCAGTTGATATCTTGGTTTCCTTGGTTGGCTCGAAGAACGCTAGGACCGGGGCTGTCGTGAATTTTGCATTCAGCTCGTGCCATTCCTCTTCATGCGTGGGCAACCACTGGAATTCCGTCGACTTTTTGACGAGATGGCGAAGGGCCGTGGTGTGGGATGCCATATTGGGAATGAATTTCCCGAGGAAGTGGAGGACCGCCTTTTTGTCCTCCGGGGGCTTCATGGCGTTGATCAGCGAGACCTTGTCGGCGTCTGGCCGTACGCCGTGCTGCGAGATGTGATCACCTAGGAATTTGATCTCCGATTGACCAAATGAGCATTTGGCCCTGTTGAGCTGAAGACCATGTTCATGGATTCTTTGGAATATCTGCCTGAGGTTAGCGATGTGTTCCTGGGGCGTTATGGACCAGATAATGACATTGTCAACGTACACTCGCACCCCCTCGATGCCCTCCATCATCTGTTCCATAATGCAATGAAATACTTCGGAGGCAGATATGATGCCAAAAGGCATCCGGTTGTAGCAGTAACGACCAAACGGGGTGTTGAATGTGCACAACCTGTGACTGGACACGTCCAGTTGTATTTGCCAAAAACCCTTGGAGGCGTCGAGCTTAGTAAAGAATTTGGCATGAGCCATCTCACTGGTCAACTCTTCTCGTTTTGGTATCGGGTAATGCTCCCTCATGATGTTGCAGTTTAGATCCTAGGGTCAATGCAAATGCGAAGCTCCCCTGACGGCTTCCTGATGCAGACCATGGAGCTGACCCAGTCTGTGGGCTCTGTAACCTTTGATATGATGCCCTGGTCTTGGAGGTCCTGTAATTGCTTCTTCAGACGATCCTTGAGGGGCGCCGTCACCCGGCATGAATTACAGGGGTGCCGTTCGGCTTGAGCAGGATATTGTATCGGTATGGGAGCGTGCCCATTCTGTCGAACACGCTGTGGTACTGCCTAATGATGCCATCTATGTCGGCTTGCAAGTTTCCATCGGGCGAGGCCGTCGCCGGTGATGATGACATGGTGTGGACACGTTGAACAAGGTTCAGGAGTTTGCAGGCTCGAGCACCGAGCAGAGATGCTCTGTCAGGCCCAACGATTTCAAACCGCAGCGTCGCCTTGATCGCCTTATTGGATATCCCCAGTTGACACGAGCCACTGGCAGCTATGGCGTTGCCATTGTAGTCAAGGAGCTGGCGGGCCGGTGGAAGAATGCTTGGTCTGGCGCGGATGGTGTCGAGGTCGGATTTCGAGTTGAGGTTCGCCGATGCGCCGGTATCCAGTTTGAACCGGATGCGGGCCTTGTTCACTGTGAGGACAGCAGACCACTCGTCGTCGGGGTCCACACTGAGGATCGAGAGGCGTTGCGTAGGTGTGGTGGAAGGCAACGCATGTGTAGTTATGATGCCCACCCGGTATGGGGACTTGAGGCACTCAGCATCAGGGTCTGTTGGGCTGTCGGGATCGGAATCTGGCATGCCTTGTTGTATTGAGCAGACACTTCTGCGCCGCAGCTGGGATCGCTGGCTGCTGAGCGGTGGAGCAGACCTGCAAAGGGCTGCGTAGGGCCAAGCTTGTCACACTGCAGGCACCGGCGTCCTTTTGCCGGACATTGGCACTTTAAGTGGGCAGAGCCACAATTCGGACACGTCATGACGCCGACGTCAGCGGGTTCCATGCGCCATCGCGCATGCGCAGTGCGGTCGGTTGATGTACGCACCTGCGCAGTCGGGTTGTCGGGCTCGTCGTTCACTCGGTCGTGGCGCGCATGCGCAGGGACCCGGGAAAAGTGTGCGAAACGGCCACTCTCCTCGATGCTCAGGCCCTGCATTTCTGCAATGGCCTGCACCCGTTCCGCCTCGAGGGAGGCCAGCTTCGCAGTTTCTGCCACCCTGATGTGGGAGTAATGATTCTTAGCATGCTCACGGACAACGCACATCTCGATAGCGACAGAGAGGGTTAACTGTTTGACTTTCAGGAGCTGCTTCCGAAGGGAGTCGGAGTGGACCCTGAAAACGATCTGATCCCGGATCATGGAATCAGCCGTCGAGTCATAGTTAAATGACTGCGCTAGGATGCGGAGATGGGTGGCGAAGGACTGAAAAGGTTCATCCTTACCCTGAAGCCTCTGCTGGAAAACGTACCGGTCAAAGCTCTCATTCTCCTCAATGTCGCAGTGGCTGTTAAACTTCAGCAGGACTGTTTTGAATTTTGTTTTGTCTTCGCCGTCAGCGAACGTAAGGGAGTTGTAGATGTGGATGGCGTGGTCCCCGCGGTGGAGAGAAATAGCGCGATCTTCCTGGCATCCGATGCTGCTTCGAGGTCGGAGGCCTTGATGTACAAGAGGAACTTTTGCTTGAAGAGCTTCCAATTTGTGCCGAGGTTGCCAGAGATGCGGAGTTGCGGAGGAGGCTGGATGTTTTCCATGTCACCGAATGGCTGTTTGCTGGTCAATGCTGATTCACTCGAGGTAGGTCTGTCAATTTTCAGTATCACTCCGTGGTACCATGATGCATTGGGCAGGTTGGTTCGGTGTGGACTGCACTTGATTCAGCGATGCGAGAAACATGCCTCTAACACTGTAGAAGATCCAACACAGTTTTATTGAACGATAGAACTGACATACATAGTTAACTGTGGGTCGACATTATACTGAACTGACTGGAGACCTTGTACTAGCCTGACCAGACTTGCTACCTACCGCATGGTGTTTGCACTGTGCTAGCTCGTGGACTCTGACTGTCTCAGTGGCTGGGTCCCGAGAGAGCGGGAAACCTAGTGCCTTCTGGCTTTATAGTGGTAGTGTCCTGTCTGGTGATTGGCTGCACTGTGCTGTGCGCTTACTGGTCATCCTGTGTGTCAATCACTGCCTGTCTGCACTTCATTATATACATGTGTGGATATTATGACAATCCCGAAGTGTTGTCTCAACTGGGTCCACGTTCTCAGCGTGGCCGCTACCACTGGGCTTGTTGTGTACCTTGTTGAGGGGGATGGGAGTGCTGCTGTGGCCAGGGCCCGGAGGGTTGTTCCTTTACAGGATGCCTCCTCCATTTGTACCCAATCTGTGTCGGGTTCTTGTACCCATCCCCTCACTTTTTCTGCCGTGGCTGCCCAGTGGTAGTAATATAGGTTCGGTAGAGACAGGCCCCCTCTGACTTTCCCTCTTTGCAGTGTCGGTTTGGGAATTCTCGGATTCTTACCCCAACACAAACGCCATGATTAGATTGTCTACGTTTTGGAAAAAGGCCTTGGGGATGAAGATCGGGATGGATCTAAACAGGAAGAGGAACCTTGGCAGTACGTTCATCTTGATCGTCTGCACTCTTCCCACCAGGGAGAGTGGGAATGAGCCCCACCATTGAAGGTCTTTTCTTATTTCCTCCATCAGGCTGGTCAGGTTCCACTTGTGGATCTATGTCCAGTCTCTGGCTATTTGATCCCCAGGTAACGGAATCTGTTCTGGGCTGTTTTGAACGGGAGCCCCGAAGCCCTGTCCCTCCCCCTTTTGGGTTCACTGGGAATGCCTCACTTATGAACATGTTAAGTTTGTAGCCCGAGAAGGTTCCAAACTCTTTCAGTATTTGCAGTATTGCCTTCAGTCCCTCCTGTGGCTTCGATACATATAGGAGCAGGGCATCTGCATAGAGTGAGACTCTGTGCTCTCTTGCCTCCTCTCCGGATTCCCTTCCAGCTTTTTGTGTCCCGGAGGGCTATCGCCAGGGGTTCGATCGCTAGCACGAACAAGAGTGGGGACAGGGGACAGCCCTGTCTTGTTCCTCTCTGCAGCTGGAAGTATTCAGAGCTGGTGGTGTTAGTTCGGACACTTGCTTTGGGAGTGTTGTACAGGAGCCTCGCCCAGGCGGTGAATCCCGCTCCTAGCCCAAACAGTTCCAGCACCTCGAGGAGGTAGCTCCATTCGACTCTGTCAAAGGCCTTTGATATCACCTGTGGTATTCTTTCCCCGGCGGGGGGGGGGGGTCTCCCAGGTCTATTGGTGCTTCCAGCTCCCCTTGTCTGTCTTTCCCCACCACTGGTGGTTCCAGTCATTCTAAGGACTGTTTCATTCCCGCATCCCCGTTGGGGGGCTCGGAGGTGTACTGTCCCCGGTAGAAGGTCTCGAATGGCCGATTGACCTCCTTTGGCTCTGTTACCAGTCTGCCTCTGCTATCCTTCACCTGCGCTATTTCCATCGTGGCTGCCTGCTTTCTCAGCTGGTGAGCCAATAGGCGGCCAGCCCTGTCTCCGTGTTCGTAGAAGGTCCCCCGTGTCTGGCGGAGTTGGTACACTGCCTTCCTGGTGGATAGCAGGTTAAAGTTAGTTGTGTTTTTTAAATATAAATTTAGGGTACCCAATTATTTTTCTTTCCAATTGAGGGGCAATTTAGCGTGGCCAATACACCTACCCTGCTCATCTTTGGGTTGTGGGGGGAAACCCACGCAGACACGGGGAGATTGCACAAACTCCACACAGACAATGACCCAGGGCTGGGACCGAACCGAGGTCCCCAGCATCGTGAGGCAGCAGTGCTAACGACTGCGCCGCAGTGCTGCCCATGTGATATGTGTTTATAGAGTCATAGAATCACTGCAGTGCAGAAGAAAGCCATTTGGCCCATTGAATCTGCACTGACGCACCAAAAGAGCATCATATCCAGGCCCACGCACTCCTGCCCTATCTTTGTAATCCCACCGAACATTTGGATATAAATGGGCAATTTAGCATGGCCAATCCATCTAAACTGCACACCTTTTGACTGTAGGAGGAAACCGAAACACCGAGAGGAAACAGCCATGGTGGCACTGTGGTTAGCATTGCTACCTCACAGCGCCAGGGACCCAGGTTCAATTCAGGCTTTGGGTGACTGTGTGGAGTTTATACGATTTCCCCGTGTCTGTGTCGGTTTCCTCCGGGTGCTCCGGTTTCCTCTCACAGACCAAAGATGTGCAGGTTAGGTGGATTTGTCTTGGGAAATTGCCCCTTAGTGTCCAGGGGCGTACAGATTAGGTTCTGAGGATAGGGCAAGGTAGAGTGGGCCTAGGCAGGGTGCTCTTTCAGAGGGTTGGTGCAGACTCGATGGGCCAAATGGCCTTCTTCTGCACTGTAGGAATTCTATGGTTCTCTTCTATGGTTCCAAGTAACCCATGCAGACAAGGGGAGAATGTGCAGACACCACATAGTCACCCAAGGTCCAAATTGAACCCGGCGTTGTGAGGTAGAAGTGCTAATCAGTGTGCCACCGTGTTACCCGTGTTATTATGTTTCTGCCTTGTTTTCTTCAATTATCCGTTTATAATTATCTCAAAATTAAATGTTGTGTTTTGATGTTTCAGTAAGACATTTGTAGAAGCTTGCAAAGTTTAATAGAATTCTTTGAGGTTGTAACTAGTAGAGTACGAAGTCTTACAACACCAGGTTAAAGTCCAACAGGTTTGTTTCGATGTCACTAGCTTTCGGAGCGCTGCTCCTTCCTCAGGTGAATGAAGAGGTCTGTTCCAGAAACAAATATATAGACAAATTCAAAGCTGCCAGACAATGCTTGGAATGCGAGCATTAGCAGGTGATTAAATCTTTACAGATCCAGAGATGGGGTAACCTCAGGTTAAAGAGGTGTGAATTGTATCAAGCCAGGACAGTTGGTAGGATTTCGCAGGCCAGATGGTGGGGGATGAATGTAATGCGACATGAATCCCAGGTCCCGGTTGAGGCCGCACTCATGTGTGCGGAACTTGGCTATAAGTTTCTGCTCGGCGATTCTGCGTTGTCGCGCGTCCTGAAGGTTGCCTTGGAGAACGCTTACCCGGAGATCAGAGGCTGAATGCCCTTGATTGCTGAAGTGTTCCCCGACTGGAAGGGAACATTCCTGCCTGGTGATTGTCGCGCGATGTCCGTTCATTCGTTGTCGCAGCGTCTGCATGGTCTCGCCAATGTACCATGCTTCGGGACATCCTTTCCTGCAGCGTATGAGGTAGACAACGTCGGCCGAGTCGCATACATACTCATTGGCCGAGTGGTACATACTCGTGCGACTCGGCCAATGTTGTCTACCTCATACGCTGCAGGAAAGGATGTCCCGAAGCATGGTACATTGGCGAGACCATGCAGACGCTGCGACAACGAATGAACGGACATCGCGCGACAATCACCAGGCAGGAATGTTCCCTTCCAGTCGGGGAACACTTCAGCAATCAAGGGCATTCAGCCTCTGATCTACGGGTAAGCGTTCTCCAAGGCAACCTTCAGGACGCGCGACAACGCAGAATCGCCGAGTAGAAACTTATAGCCAAGTTCCGCACACATGAGTGCGGTCTCAACCGGGACCTGGGATTCATGTCGCATTACATTCATCCCCCACCATCTGGCCTGCAAAATCCTACCAACTGCCCTGGCTTGACACAATTCACACCTCTTTAACCTGGGGTTACCCCATCTCTGGATCTGTAAAGATTTAATCACCTGCTAATGCTCGCATTCCAAGCATTGTCTGGCAGCTTTGAATTTGTCTATATATTTGTTTCTGGAACATACCTCTTCATTCACCTGAGGAAGGATCAGCGCTCCGAAAGCTAGTGACATCGAAACAAACCTGTTAGACATTAAACTTGTGTTGTAAGACTTCGTACTGTGCTCACCCCAGTCCAACGCCGGCATCTCCACATCGTAACTAGTAGAGTTGGAGGGGGAGCCAGTGGATGTGATTTATTTAGATTTTCGGAAGACTTTCAACAGATTCCTGCCTAAGAGATTAGTGTGTAAGATTAAACCGCATGGGATTAGGGATGGTGTTTTGAGATGGATAGAAAACACGTTGGCAGACAGGGAACAAAGATCAGGAATTAACAGGTCTTTTTAAATTGGCAGGCAGTGACTATTGGGGTACTACAAGGATCAGTGTTAGGATCCCAACTATTCACAATATATATTAATGATTTAGATGAGGGAATAAAATGTAATATCTCCAAGTTTGCAGATGACACCAAGTTGGGAGACAGGATGAGCTGCGAGGGGGATACAGAAATCCATCAGTATGATTTGGACAAGTTGAGTGAGTGGGTAAATGAATGGCAGATGCAGTATAATTTAGATAAAGGCAAGAATTTTCACTCTGGTAGCAAAATCGAGAAGGCAGCCTATTATGTGAATGGCCATAAATTAGGAGAGGGGAATGTACAATGAGACCTGGGTGTCCTTGTACACCAGTCACTGAAGGTAAGCATGCAGGTAATGAAGGCAAATGGCACGCTGGCCTTCATTGCGAGAGGATTCGAGTACAGGAGCAGGGATGCCTTGCTGCAATTATACAGGGCCTGGTGAGGCCACACATTGTATCCAGTTTTGGTCTCCTTAACTGAGGAAGGATATTTTTGCTACCGAGGGAGTGCAGTGAAGGTTTACTAGACTGATTCCTGGGATGGCGGGACTGACGTATGAGGAGACGTTGAGATGGTTAGGATTGTATTCGCTGGAGTTCAGAAGAATGAGGAGGGATCTCATTGAAACCTATACAATTCTTACAGGACTGGACAGGGTAGATGCAGGAAGGATGTTCCCAATGGTGGATGTGTCCAGAACCAGGGATCGCAATCTGAGGATACGGGGTAGACCATTTAGGAAAGAGATGAGGAGAAATTTCTTCACCCAGAGAGTGTTGAGCCTGTGGAATTCGTTACTATTGGAAGTAATTGAGGCCAAAACATTATATGTTTTCAAGATGTAGTTAGATATAGCACTTGCGGTAAAGAGGATCAAACGGTATGAGAGGAAGGTGGCATTAAGCAATTGAGTTGGATGATCAGCCATGATCATAATGAATGGCAGACCAGGCTCGAAGGGTCGGATGGCCTCCTCCTGCTTCTATTTTCTATGTTTCTATTAATTAACAAAAGTTATTTTCTAAATACCAAACTTTGAAACCAGTTTACGTTTAACTTAACAGTTAACTTTATCAGCTGAACAATTATATTTTGTGTAATAACCTCAACTTTTACAAATTTCTTGCAATAAAATATATTTTCTCACTTAAACACAAAGGTTCTATCTATTTGTAATGGGGAGGGGAAGGGGAGAGAAGGAGGGAGTGAGATGAGGAGGGAGAGAGGGTTCAGACCAATCAGTTGTTAATTTTACAAGCTCAAAGTTCGACAGCAGCAGCTGCTGAAGCACAGTATCCTGGCACACATCTCCTCTGACATCATTTTGGGATGTCTTTTGTCTGTACACTTCCTCACCAGGTGGATATGTAGCCTGACTCTGCCTCTCAAGATCCCTGCACCTATGTCAAAGCCTCAAAAGCAGTTCAAGGATTTTAAGTGTGATTCCCCAGTGGAGGTGAAGCATGATTACAGATTTTGAATCTGCACTGGATTCACTGCAATACCTGTCAGAGAGGTAGTTCACATTAGCTCATAGGAGGCTTGTGTACATCAACTAAGTCATTAAACTTTGTTAAAGCATTTGAAGTAATCACTGAAGCTTGTAAGAATGAACATTACATCAGGGAGACTCTTAAACAACACAGCTCAAAATACATTGTAAAATCCAATGTACTTTAGCTCTGAATCAGCTGGGAGGGCAGGCTTGCTACCATTGGTGTCCTTGAAGAGGTCAATAGCAGCAGTATCGAGGCCATGATCATCTGAAACTAAATCCGCTGGGCTACCACACGCTTAGGATGTCAGAGTCCCGGCTGCCAAAGCAAATCTTCTTCACCCAGCTCAAGGAAGGATCCCAAACAAGAGGAGGACAAAGGAAGTTCTTCAAAGACACCTTGAAGGCTTACCTCAAGAAATGGAACTTAGACATCAATGCCTGGGAGACCTTTGCTCAGAAGAGACATACTTGGAGGAACCTTCTAATTGAAAGGACCCAAATCTTCAAGGACACCCAACAGCAAGAGGAGACCTGGAAAAGGAGCCTGAGAAAGGAATGCTGTGACCTCGCATCCAAGGGCCGATCCCACCTTTTGGGAACTCCTGCCAAGTGAGTGATTGAAGATGCGGCTGTAGGATCAAGCTCATCAGCCAAGCTAGGACCCACAGTGGCCAGTAACGCGGAGTATCTTAGATTGACATTCATTCTCGTTAGCTATTCATCCACTCCAAAACCATTTTATCCATTATAGTTCCTTTTTAAAAAAGAATTTAGTGTATCCAATTCATTTTTCCAATTAAAGGGCAATTTAGCATGGCCAATCCACCTACCCTGCACATCTTTGGGTTGTGGGGGCGAAACCCACACTAACACGGGGAGAATGTGCAAACTCCACACGGACAGTGACCCAGAGCTGGGATCGAATCTGTGACTTTGGCGCCGTGAGGCAACAGGACTAACCCACTGTGCCACCGTGCTGCCATCATAGTTCCTTGAATGGAATAACATCCTCATGACAAACCGAAGTTCAAAAAAATCTTTCTTTCACTTTCTGTGATTCCAAGCTCACTTTATACAGTAAAGTACCTTTTTTTCCTATAAATTTAGAGTACCCAATTCATTTTACCAATTAAGGGGTAATTTAATGTGGCCAATCCACCTACCCTGCACATCTTTTGGGTTTTGGGGGCGAAACCCACGTAAACACAGGGAGAATGTGCAAACTCCACATAGACAGTGACAGAGCCGGGACCGAACCTGGGACCTCGGCGCCGTGAGGCGGCAGTGCTACCTACGGTGCCACCGTGCTGCCCTGTAAAGAACCTTTTTAATGGAATTAACAGCCTCATGACAAACCAAAGTTTTAAAAAAACAATACATCTTCCTTTCACTTTATTAGCCTTTTAAACATATTTTTGAATGCTAAACACTAATAATATAAAACATGAGCCTACCAAACAAATGGGTCCTGATGTCTCCTGCCTCTGCTCGATGATCCTGGACTGAGAAATAAAAGGGCAAATAAAAAGGCGTAAAATCTTACCGAACATCAGGGCAAGTCGACCAAGTTAGCGCTGTCCCTGGATTTTTCATTGAGCAGGTCCAGTGCGGTGCATGAGTTCAGTCTATCAAAAAAAACATCCGGGAGTTTGAACGCTGCGCGCTTCTAGCGCACATGCCTGTGCGTCCGCACTTCCACATTGTCGTTCCACGCATGGGGTGCAGAGGTCCAGTGACTAAGTCGGGGATCCTACTGGAAGTTAAGGGACATAAAGCTTCTTATGAGCTTTCTCAGTGACTCAGAGAGCTAGACAGTGTTGCACAAATCAGAAAGGTCCCAGGTTCTATCCCCACTCTGGCCGAATATGTCTATTACATTAGTGCTGTTATTTGGCCTCTTGACCTGGGGGTTAGGGAAGGAAAATTCCTTAAGCTTCTTATTCCTTATCACTAAGCAACAATCACTCACTCAGTGCGTGCTGTGGAACAGAATTGGAAGTTAGCTGGTGCCACCATCCTGCCTCCCCCTCAAGTGCCCCGACAGTTAGAGGGGATGAACCCCTCCAGAGGGATCTTGCACTTGGATGATGAAAGGGCTGTGGAAATTCTGGAAAAAGGTGTAAATGCCTTTTCTCCAAAGATGCCTCAGCCTTTTTTCCAAAGTTAACTGTACTTCCTGTCTAGACTAAATTCACACATGAATGAGGATAACGTGGATGAAGTCCCCATAGGCGCGCAAACGTCTGTGGAATTATACCCCTGCAATTAGCCAAAGCCTTCAGGAGAGACAAAAAGTATTGACATGAATTAATAAATAAAAACAAAGGTTATTAGGGCGACTAACAAATATTAGAGATACATAAGCAAACCAAAATATACTCTTCAGCCAGGAAAATAAGTATAATAAAACCAAGCATTCTGAAGTAACAGCATTAAACAGACTTTGCAGTCATAGTCTACTCATGAATACAACTTTTATCTTCCAGTGTTGAAGCGATTTGAAACTAATACCTGCTTCATGAGTAAGAAGTGGGGGTTGTGAAATCTGCCCTGTTCACATTACACTTAAGTATGCAATGTCCTTCAGCTCACAAGGCAGTTTGACCCTAAATCATCAGGAAAGCAGTTTCCAATGAAAGTGGGATTTTAACTGGAGAGGTCAGGCAAAAAATTCTTTAAATTTTACAGAGGTCAGGTCCTGTTGGAAAACGTCAGTATAACTTTATCCACAACAGAAATCTGTAACTTGAATACCAGATGTTTGAGTAGAAAAAATCCATACAATCAGCACGTTAAAATATGTCTGAAAGCATTTACCATTCTCTTGACATTTGTCTGACATCAAAATTTGTCAATGTAAACAGTCCAGTGTCAGGCTTAGTCACTTAAGGGTTTACAGATATCAATTTTGCAAATATTTTACTGGACTAAGATTGCTGCAATGTAAATGGGACTCTCGGGTCTTAAAAAGCCGTTATGTTCCATAAATCCTTTGAGGAAATCATAAAACATATACTCAAAATCTGTGCCTTACTGATGGCTCAGTCACTAAATATTCTGTCCTGTGTCAGATCAAATTGCGCGGTGGCACGGTGGTTAGTACTGCTGTGTCATGGCGCTGAGGACCCAGGTTCGATCCCAGGTTTGCGAATTCTCCCCGTGTCTGCATGAGTCTCACACCCACAACCCTAAGATGTGCAGGTTAGATGGATTGGCCGTGCTAAATTGCTCCTTAATTGGAAATAAATAATTGGGTACTCGAAATTTTAAAAAAGAACAGATCAAATACAGGCCTTGATGATTCGAGGTGCAAGTTACATTGTGTGCCGATAGAACTGTACCCCATCACGTGAACACAGAACAGGAGCAGAGCAAACTCAGGAAAAGAATGTCCTTATTTAAAACCGAGTGAATAAAGCACCACTAAGAACCAAAGCTCAACATTCCATCAATTACAGCAAACATTTTTGAGATGTTTTGTCATTTTTCAATATCAGTTCATGGGATGTGGACATTGACAGTGATCACTGGCAAGGCCAAGATATATTGCATATCCCTAATTACCCTTGAGAAGGTAGTGAGCCATCTTTTTGAGCTGCTGCAGTCCGTGTGGTGAACTTAAATCCACAGTCAGGGTGGCGTGTGACTTGGAGGGGAACTTGTAGATGCAGTGTTCCCTTGTGCCTGCTCAACTTGTTCTTCTACAGAGATCATGGGTTTTGGAGGTGCTGGTGAAGAAACCTTGGTGAATTACTGCAATTCACCTTCTAGATAGTATACTCTGCAGCTTCTTTGCACCGGTGGTGGAAAAGTGTATGTTGAAGGTGGTGGATCGGGTGGCAAAACCTGGATGGTGTTGTGTTTCTTGAATGTTGTTGGAGATGCCTTTATCCAGGCAAGTGTGAAGTGTTCCTTCACACTTCTAGTGTGTGCCTTGTAGATGGATGAAAGGCTTTGGGGAGACAAGAGGCAAGTAACTCACCTCAGAATTCCCAGCTTTTGATCTGTTGCTGTAGCCACAATCTTTAGATGGCTGCTCCAGTTAAGTTTATGGTCAATGGTAATCCTCAGGCTGTTGATGGTGGAGGATACAGTCATGGCAATTCCATTGGATAGCAAGGGAAGATGGGTAAACCCTCTTGTTGGAGATGGTCATTGTGTGGCACATGTATGGTGCAAATGTTTTTTGCCGCTTATCAGCCCAAGGTTTAATATTGTCCAGCTCTTGCTGTTTGTGGGCATGGACTGCATTATCTGATGATTGCAAATGGAACTAAACTTTGAGGGAAGGTAATTGATGAGGCAGTTGAAGATGGTTCGACCTACACCACTTCTCTGAGGAAATCTTGCAGAAATGGCTTGGACTGTGTTATTGGCCTCCAATAACCAATAGTGTCCTGCTTTGTGCTAGGTATGACTCTGACAAGTGGAATGTGTACTATTGACTTCAATTATATTTGGGCTTCTTTATGTCACATTTACCTCAGGACTGGACTTCAGCTCTTTTGTCCATGCCAAGATCCTCATGCAATTTTTATTTATTATATTCCGGGATATGGACGTCGCTGGCTCGGCCAGCAATTATTGCCCATCCCTAATTACCTTTGAGAATTCAAACTGAGCATTGGTGAGCTGATTATTGCAGGGTGAGTGCTACTTGGTAGCAGTATTGACAACACCCTCCATCACTTTGTTGATGGTTGAGAGTATAGACTGATTGGTAATTGGTCAGATTGGATTTGTCCTACTTTTTGTGGACATGACATACCTGGGCAATTTTCCATGTTGTTGGGTATATGTTGGTGCTGTAGTTGGATAGGAGCTGTTTGACTAGGGGCACTTATCATTATGGAGTACATGTCTTCAACATTACAACTGTGATGCTTTCAAGGTCCGTAGCATGTTTTGATATTATGTGGAGTGAATTAAGTTATCTGAAGACTGGCATCTGTGATGGCAGAAATGTCAGGAGGAGAAATGTCAAGATGGATCATCCATTCAGCACTTCTGGCTGAAGATAGTTGAAAACACCTCAGTCTTGTCTTTTGCACTCATGTGTTGGGCTCTGCCATTAATAGCTTTGGGGATCTTTATGGAACCCTCTGCTCCTATTCAGTGTTTAATCATCCATAACCAATCACAAATGGATGCAATAGGATTGTAGAGTTTTTATTTGATCCACCGTTTGTGAGATCACTTATCTCTGGCTGGCAAACATGTAGTTTGCATCTTATTTTTGGTATGTCTAGTATTGCACCTGACATGCTCTTTTATATTCTTCATTGACTAAGGGATGGTCTCCTGGCTTGATAGTTCTAGTGAAGGATATGCTGGGTGATGAGCTTACAGTTTATGGTGGAATACAATTCTACCACTACTAATGGCCCACAGCACCTCATGGGTGCACAATTTTGAGCTCCTAGACTTGTTCTGAATTTACTGATTGAGCACAGTGGTAGTGACATGCAACATGTTTGAGGGTATCCTCAGTGTGAAGATAGGACATCATCTTCACAAGGGCTATGTGGTGGTCACTCCTATCAATACTGTAATAATGGATGCATCTTTTGCAGATAGATCGGTGGTGATGGGATCAAGAAAGGTTTTCCTATATGTTGGCTATTTCACCACCTGCCACAAGCCCAGTCTAGTAGCTATGCTGTTCAGAACATGGCCAGCTTGGTCAGTACTGGTGCTACTGAGACATTCTTGGTGATAAACACTGAAACCCAAACCCAATATACATTCTATGCCCTTGATACCCTCAATGCTTCTTCCAAGTGGTGTTCAACATGATGACCTTGTGGAAAAATGTTGCCTATTGTCGGTATCCCTTGGTGACCTTTGTTACCAGGACTAATATTTAATTATTTTTAAATAGTCACAGTGACAAAGAAGCATTCTCTCCTCACCCGCTAATTCATTGTATCGCGTTTCAACTTCTCCCAACAAGCACTCTTCTTCTCTTCTATTCGCGGAAGCAATCTTCTCTGATTCATGCTCTTTCGTACTGGTACTGTGAACCTCTGATTCCTCCTGTCCAGAGAGAATCAGCTCGGCTGCATACTAGTGGTGGGAATTCATAATGTTACAAAACTATTAAAAGGTGAGAACATTCCACCTTCACCGTAACAAAGAATTTTGATCTTCCAAATTATTATGTTTTTATTGGGTTTTGAACAAAGTATATTTACAGTTATGTACACAGAATAAAAAATATATATATATAGAAGAGAAGAAAAAAATACAAAAACAAATGGTAGGACATTGTGTACTAGCTCAACAACAGCAACTCCGTACAGTTAGCAATATTATTTTTAACACATAAGTGTTTGTGGGGGGGGGAAACTGGGGGGTACATATACATTTGTGCCGGAGAAACAATTACATTACATTACATTAGTTATGTCCAATACAGAGAGGGCAACACGAGAATGGATCTGGTGTTGGTGTTGTTACTTGCTTCTCCCGGACGGTTTTCGCTGCCATGTTCGTCGCGCGTTCACCTCCGCTTCGCCCGTTTTTTCCTTGCTCTCTGTTACTGTATTTGCCAAGTTTGTTGTTGTTTCCCGTGCTCTCCTTCCGGCTATCATTCCCTTGCCTCCCCCCCCCCCACCCCTCTCTGATTCCCCTCTATTGTTCCCTGTCTCTTCCCTATTCCCTCTTCCCCTCCACCCCCCTTCTGCCCCTCTTCCCCCCTCCCCTTCTCCTGTGGTTCGCCTTTCTTTTCTCTTGGGTTTAGCTGTTCTATCCCCCTTCCCCCTGGTCTATCCCTCCCTCTCATGCCTTGGCTACTTTCCCCTGATTCTTGACTACCTGGCTATTCTTCTGCTTGTTCATTGGCTACAAACAGGTCCCGGAACAATTGGGTGAATGGCTCCCACGTTATGTGGAAGCCGTCCTCTGGCCCTCGGATGGCGAATTAGATTTTCTCCATTTGGAGAGATTCTGAGAGGTCGGACAGCCAGTCTGCAGCTTTGGGTGGTGCTGCTGACCGCCAGCCGAACAGGATTCTATGCCGGGCGATCAGGGAGGCAAAGGCAAGGGTGTCCACCCTCCTCCGAATAGATCTGGCTGGTCTGATACCCCAAAGACCGCCATTTTCGGACATGGGTCCACTC
This sequence comes from Scyliorhinus torazame, assembly GCF_047496885.1. Classification (NCBI taxonomy): domain Eukaryota; kingdom Metazoa; phylum Chordata; class Chondrichthyes; order Carcharhiniformes; family Scyliorhinidae; genus Scyliorhinus; species Scyliorhinus torazame. The sequence goes on from NC_092715.1 coordinate 139,547,815, forward strand.
TCTTCCCCACCATTTTGGACACTGCCTCAAAGAAGGCTGTCAAGTACCCCGCAAGTCTGGGGAAAGACCAGAACATGTGGGCATAGTTGGCCACGCCTACTTGGCACTGTTCACATCTAGCAGTTCTGGTCGCCGCATTATAGGAAGTATGTAGAAGCATTGGAAAGAGTGCAGAGGAGATTTACCAGGATGTTGCCTGATATGGAGGGAAGATCTTATGAGGAAAGGCTGAGGGACTTAAGGCTGTTTTCGTTAGAGAGAAGAAGGTTAAGAGGTGACTTAATTGAGGCATACAAGATGATCAGAGGATTAGATAGGGTGGACAGTGAGAGCCTTTTTCCTCGGACGGTGATGGCTAGAACGAGGGGACATAGCTTTAAATTGAGGGGAGATAGATATAGGACAGATGTCGGAGGTAGGTTCTTTACTCAGAGAGTAGTAAGGGCATGGAATGCCCTGCCTGCAACAGTAGTGGACTTGCCAACATTAAGGGCATTTAAATGGCCATTGGATAAACAAATAGATGATAAGGAAATAGTGTAGATGGGCTTTAGATTGGTTTCACAGGTCGGCGCAACATCGAGGGCCGAAGGACCTGTACTGCGCTGTAATGTTCTATGTTCTATATGTTCTATCCTCCACCTCCGGGAAGAACCTATTCATTCGGGTTCTTGTTAAGTGGACTCTATGTACCACTTTTAGTTGCGTCAGGCTGAGCCTTGCGCACATGGAGGTGGAGTTGACCCTATGCAGTGCTTCGCTCCAGAGTCCTCACCCTATTTCAATCCCCAGGTCTTCCTCCCATTTCTTTCTTGATGCGTCCAGTGCGGTGTCGGCCCTTTTTACCATTCGCTCATAAATGTCGCTACTGTTCCCTTTATCTAGGATGCTTGCGTCCAGTAACTCTTCCAGTAATGTCTGGCATGGCAGTTGTGGGTACGTCCTTGTCTCCTTTCGTAGGAAGTTTGTGAGTTGCAGGTACCTTAGCTTGTTCCCCCTGGCTAGCTGGAATTTCTCCATCAGTTCGTCCAGTGTTGCGATCCTGCCGTCCGTATACAGGTCCCTAACTGTCAGTGTCCCTCCGCCCTGTTCCCACTTTTGTTTCTTCTTTTTTATAAATTTAGAGTACCAATTCACTTTTTCCAATTAAGGGGCAATTTAGCGTGGCCAATCCACCTACCCTGCACATCTTTGGGTTGTGGGGGCGAAACCCACGCAAACACAGGGAGAATGTGCAAATTCCACACGGACAGTGTCCCAGAGCCGGGATCGAACCTGGGACCTCGGCACCGTGAGGCAGCAGCACTAACCACTGTGCCACCATGCTGCCCCTGTCCCCACTTTTTAAAAGTGGCGTCAGTCAACACTGGTGTGAACCTATGGTTGTTGCAGATGGGAGCTTTGTCCAACATTTTGGTCAGGCCAAATTGCTGCTGTAATTGGTTCCAGGACTGGAGGGTGGCTATCACCACCGTGCTGCTGGAGTGTATTTTGGGTGGGGTTGGGAGTGCGCCCCCCTCCCCCCCCCCCCCCCCCCCCCCCGCATATGAACGCCATGATTAGTGCTTTGAAAAAGGCTTTGAGGATGTAGATCGGAATGGATCTAAGTAGGAAGAGGTACCTGGGCAGCACGTTCATTTTGATCATCTGGACTCTCCCCGCGAGGGGTTGTGGGAGTGTGTTCCATCTTTGCAGGTCCTTTTTTACTTCCTCCATCAGACTGGGGAGGTTCCATTTGTGGATCCCTTTCCAGTCGGGGCTATTTGGATCCCCAGGTAGCGGAATTTGTGTCGGGCTTGTTTAAACGGCAGTCCTGTTAGTGCTGCCCCACCTACTTGTGGGTGTACAGGGAACATCTCGCTTTTGCTCATGTTGAGTTTGTATCCCGAGAAGACGCCAAACTCTTTCAGGAGCGCGATGATTCCGTCCATGCTGCTCTGTGGATCCGAAATGTGGAGGAGCAGGTCATCTGCATAGAGTGAGACTCTGTTCTCTCTGCCTCCCCTTCGGATCCCCCTCCAGCTTTTTGCTGCTCTGAAAGCAATTGCTAATGGCTCGATCTCGAGAGCGAACAGCAGCGAGGACAGTGGGCATCCTTGTCTGATGCCCCTGTGCAGCTGGAAGTATCGGGAGTTGGTGTTGTTGGTCCGTACGCTCGCCATGGGAGCGTTGTATAGGAGCTTTACCCAGGAGGTGAAGCCTGTTATCTTCCAAATTATTAGCTTCGGGTTGGTGTGAGGGGAAATAATTGAGTAGTGTTGATATCCGCCTGTGTAGTTTTAGCCCTCATCTCCACTTTCTGTACAATTTCACTCCCAATTCCTTCTTGGTCTCTCCATGCTCATCTCATCTATGGCAATAATCCCCTCCGTTTGCTCAATCCCCTTCATAGTCAACTCCTGACCACACAGCTTTCCTCCAGGTAATCATGTTGGCTGATGTCCAAAATCCTCCAGTCCAACTCCTGTCTTTGTTCACAGCCTGGAAACAACTCTAATTAAAGTCATGAATTACACCCTCTATGACTGCAACAGTGGCATATGAAGTCTCCTCATCCTCTTCGACTTCGTCGTGGCATTCAACACAATGACCATACTATTCTTCTCCAACACCTTTCCTAATTTGCAAGTTTTGTGGGATTGTCCTTGCATGATACCATTCCAACTATTCAAATCTAGCAATATATCTCTAACATTAATTTCTCACTTCCCTCCTGCACAGTCACTTCCACACTCGCTTAAGGAACTTTCCTTGGCCTCTCCCCTTAATTATTTATATGCTTTACATGCTGCCCCTCAGTAGCATTAGTAGCATCTGCCACAGGCATGTGCAGGCCTCCCCTCGGTTACTATTAAATTTACGTTGCGGTGCCAATTACGTTTTCAGTCCATGACTCTGCTGTTAACCAGGCTTCCGCTTGCCTCATTGGTGACCAGATTTCCGCACTTGAAGATTAAAACGTGTGGGAAGAAAGTCAAGTTGAGATCAGGTTGCATGATCCACCAATTTTCACAACCCTCACCAACCTTCCCTTGCCAAGTGCAGGTTAAAATTAAGGCCAGAGGGCATCACGGTGGCACAGTGGTTAGCACGCTGCCTCACGGCGCCGAGGACTCGGGTTCGATCCCAGCCCCTGGTCACTGTCCATGTGGGGTTTGCACATTCTCCCCATGTCTGTGTGGGCCTCCCCCCACAACCCAAAGATGTGCAAGCTATGTGGCTCAGCCACACTAAACTGCCTCTTTATTGGAAATTTAAAAAAAAAAATTAAGGCCAGAGTTCAACCTTGACAGCACTCTGTGTTGTGATTGCTTGTCCAATATCCAATCGTGGATGATTCGTAGCTTCATCCAGTTCATCAGAATGAAGATCAAAGCTGTTGTTACTGATATCTGTCTCAAAATGTGTTCCCTTCCCTCTTATTCCATCCTCTTCCCTGGCCACTATCACAAGCTGAACCACAATACCAGGATATTGCAACCTTGGCAATCTGTTCTTCTCCTTTTTTCCTCATCCTTCCACCATCTTCCTTACCCTAATCTGGAATTTATATCTTTCGTTAGCTTGTCTCCCACCTTATATTCGCTCAGTGTTCATCCTGTCAATGAGGACAACTTCTTATGGGTGGCATGGTGGCACAGTGATTGGCACTGCTACCTCACAGTGCCAGGGACCCGGGTTCAATTCCAGCCTTGGGTGACTGTCTGTGTGGAGTTTGCAATTTCTCCCTGTGTCAGCGTGAGTTTCCTCCCACAGTCCAAAGATATGCAGGTTAGGTGGATTGGCCATTCTAAATTACCCCTTAGTGTCCAAAAGGAAGGTGGGGTTACTGGGTTATGGAGATATGGGTCTGGTAGGGTGCTCTTTCAGGTGATCGGTGCAGACTCGATGGGCCGAATGGCCTCCTTCTGAACTGTAGAGATTCTATGATTCTTGTTCCCAAACTGTTGACACATCATCTTCCCTTCAGATTCTTATGTAGTTTGTTTTGTTTTTTAAATAAATTTAGAGTACCCAATTATTTTTTCCAATTAAGGGGCAATTTAGCATGGCCAATCCACCTAACATGCACATCTTTGGGCTGTGGGGGTGGAACTCACACAGACATGGGGAGAATGTACAAACTCCACACGGACAGTGACCCAAGGCCGGGATTCGAACCCAGGTCCTCAGCGCCGTAGGCAGCAATGCTAACAACTGTGCCACCATGCTGCCCATTCTTATGTTAGTTGATATTGTTAACAGTTCTCTCCCCTCAGGTAGTCCTCACCTCCTTCAAACATGCGTTGCCATCCTTTTCCACCAAGAAAAAACAGTACTTGACCTCTCTGTCCTTGCTGGTGAGCTGCAGGTACCAAACTGCTGCCCTGCTACAACTCACTGATTGCACTAAGGCTCAGCTAGTGATCCTCTTAACTAGCTGCCAGGAGGTAAGCCAAGTAGGGATAATGCTAATCACCAGAGTAAACAGTCTGCACCTTTCTCTGAAAACACTATCGCATGTAATTTCACAGCAGGGCTACATTCAGTAGATAAGGCAGTTACTTTCCAGTTTTTATAATGATGCGAGTGACTCAAAGCATTAACCTTTTTGGCTCTGTTAATTAAAACATGTGCCCTCTGTAAAGTCCTGAAGCATCAGAAAAAATATATTGTACTTTATTGCCACTTGTAATTTGAAAGAGTTCCAATTACCCAGCTTTAAAATTCATAGGTTTAAAACATTTTCTGTCCTCATTTTCTAAAGGCCGCTGCGGCGCATGTAGGTTTGCAGCAGCATCAGTATTCCGCAGCACTTCACCCAAGTAGCTTCAGCTTTGGGTAGGATGTGGGTATATCACAGCCATGCCCAATTGTGCCATTATCCAATTATAATTTGGTCTCTTTCCTCTTCTTCCATCCCCTTCCCTGACCATTGTTTCAAGCTGACACACATTGCCAAGACATTGCAATCTGTTCTTTTTTCTTATCTTTCCTCTATTTTCCTTCGATCTGCACTCACTGATGGAATAACTGAATTGTACTCTGGATTGGAAATTGGTCTAAATTCCCCTCCCACCTACATTGTGAGGATGTTGGGCGCGATTCAGCAGCCTTGTCGTGTCCAACTTGGCGTCGAGCCGAAGTCGTTGGATCTCACGGGAGGCCTTCAGCGAGATTCACGATAATAATTGAATGTCTGGTGAGATTCAATGGAATCCCTCAGCACGTTGTGATTTGGATCTCGCTGGGCGAGATCCAGGCACGCATATTTAGATGATCCATTAGGCTCATTAAAATATATGCTCCCCAAATTCGCCTGGGGCCCAGGATTCATTGGTCTTGCCAGTGAGGCCTCAACCGGGCGTTGTTTGGTATTGGTTCACAAAGTCGTGAACCAGTCGTGACGGTGTCGAGGGTGGTAGGATCCAGGGTCAGACCGGGCTGGGGGCTCGCAATATTTGGGGTCGCTGGGGAGTTGAGGCCCCCGGGTGGTTGGACACGGGGCAGGTTGGCAAACTTACACTCCCCCGACACCCGGGCACTTTGCACTGTCAGCCTGGCACCTTGGCAGTGCCACCTAGGCACCCTCGTAATGGTGCCCAGGGTGTTCAGGTGGCACTGCCAGGGTGCAGGGGCACCGTCAGGATGCTAGTCTGGCAGTGCAAGGGTGCCCATGTACCAGCTTGTCCGTGCCAGGCATTGGGCCAGGGGATGGTTTTGTCCATAAGAGGTGGGGTGAGAGGGATGAAGTGATACGTATATGTGTTGGTATTTAAAGAGTTAACAATTACATTATAGTATAAGACAATCACTAGATGGCAGCACTAGATTCATGTAAAAAAAGTGAACTCAAAGGATCTTGGGTCCCTTCGGACCAGGAGTGACTAGTCAGCAGTTAGAGAGAGATATAGCTTAGTTAATACTTATAGTTAAATACAGTTAATACTTATTCTGATTTACTTTATCACCAGTGATAGTTCTGTAAGAGCGAACAATCTCTATTTAAATAATTTTTTTATTAAAGGTTTTCATAAAATATCAATAACAAAATGAGAAAGAAAAAAGAACCCAACAGGGTTAAGTACAAAACACAATCTAAAAAAGCAACCCCTCAAACCCCCCCCCCAGTACATAAATAATAAATTAGCATTAACACCCCGACTTAACACAACAGGTGTATACACCCCCTCAGACCCTCCAGTGTAAATAACATAAACAAAAATAAAGTAAACCCCCCCCCCGAGCTGCTGCTGCCATTGACCAATGTCTATCGTTCTGCCAGAAAGTCTAAGAACGGTTGCCATTGCCTAAAGAACCCTTGTACCGACCCTCTCAAGGCGAATTTCACCCTCTCCAATTTAATGAACCCTGCCATATCGCTGATCCAGGATTCCACGCTTGGGGGCCTCGCATCTTTCCACTGAAGGAGAAGCCTTCGCCGGGCTACCAGGGACGCAAAGGCCAGAATTCCGGCCTCTTTCGCCTCCTGCACTCCCGGCTCCTCTGCCACCCCAAATATTGCGAGCCCCCAGCCCGGTCTGACCCTGGATCCTACCACCCTCGACACCGTCCTCGCTACGCCCTTCCAAAATTCCTCCAGCGCTGGGCATGCCCAGAACATATGATTTGCTGGGCTCCCTGAGCACCTAACACACCTGTCCTCACCCCCAAAGAACCAGCTCATCCTTGTCCCGGTCATGTGTGCCATGTGCAGCACCTTAAACTGTATGAGGCTGAGCCTCGCGCACAAAGAGGAAGAATTCACCTTACCTAGGGCATCTGCCCACGTCCCCTCTTCGATCTCCTCTCCCAACTTTTCCTCCCACGTACCTTTCAACTCCACCATCGAGGCCTCCTCCTCATCCTGCATCACCTGGTAAGTTTCCGAGATCTTCCCCACTCCCACCCACCCCCCCCGAGAGCATCCTGTCCTGTACTGTGTGTGGCAGTAGCCGTGGGAATTCCACCATCTGCCATCTGGCAAACGCCCTTACCTGTAAGTACCTGAAGGTGTTCCCCGGGGGGGAGCCCGTACTTCTCCTCCAGCTCACCCAAGCTCGCGAACTTCCCGTCCACAAACAGGTCCCCCAACTTTCGTATGCCTGCCCTGTGCCACCCCGAAAACCCTCCACCTGTTCTTCCTGGGGCGAACCGGTGGTTCCCCCGTAATGGGGTCCATGCTGAGGCCCCAACTTCCCCCCTATGCCGCCTCCACTGCCCCCAAATTTTGAGGGCCGCCACCACCACCGGGCTCGTGGTATCCCCTAGCTGAACTACGACAGGGGACACCACTGCAACCGAAAGTACTCGGACCTCCTCCTATTTGTGGCCACACTCGCCATCGGGATCTCATACAACAGCTTAACCCACCTGACAAACCCCTCCCCAAACCCGAACCTCTTCACCACCTCCCACAGGTACCCCCACTCTACCCTATCGAAGGCTTTCTCAGCATCCATCGCCACCACTATCTCCGCCTCCCCCTCCCTCGCCGGCATCATGATAACATTCAAAAGCCTCCGCACATTCGCGTTCAACTGTCTTCCCTTCACAAACCCCGTCTGGTCTTCATGGATGATCTGCGGCACACAATCCTCAATCCTCGTAGCTAAGACCTTCGCCAGCACCTTGGCATCTACATTTAGCAAGGAAATCGGTCAGGGGATCCTTGTCCCGCTTCAGGATCAAGGAGATCAGTGCCCGGGACATCGTCGGGGGTAAAGCCCCCCCCCCCCCCCCCTGCCTCATTAAAGGTCCTACCTAACAGCGGGCCCAACAGGTCCAAGAGCGAACAAACTCATTAAAATTTAATTTGTTATTCATTCAACCTATTTTGCTTTGAATTGAAGATTGGTAGTTTCCCTGAAATCTAACCCTCAAATCATTCTGGAAGTAAAGCAAAGAGTAACGGCATATTAACAAACAAGTAATATAACATGGTACCAGGATTTGGCTTCAGTAAACTAGCTAGAGTAATATAGACTGATCAGAAAAAGAAGAAAACCTTAGCAGCTATTCAACTCGAGAAGCATGACAGCAAACAAAACCTTTGAAGACAAATGCCTTGATGGACCACGCTCAAGCTCCTCGACACCCAAGGATAACCGGTAATTTGAATGCAAACTGAAAGCTGCTTAAACAGCAATTTCAAATTTATCTGGAAGCAACAGATTTAACTAAAGCAAACGATGCTCGAAAAATTTCATTGCATTTAACTATGGCTGGTCAACATGCGATAGAAATATATAACTCTTTTCAATATTCTGCTGGTCATGACAAAGCTAGGTTTGATGTTATTCTAAACAAATTTGACGACCACAGTAAGATCCATACAAATGAGACATTTGAACGTTTCATCTTTCATAAAAGATTGCAAAAAACAGAGGAATCGTTCAACTGCTTTGTAAATGACTTAAGACTTCTAGCACAATCCTGTAATTTGTCAGCACTGCATGCTTCGTTAATTCAGGACCAAATAGTGTTTGGTTTCAATGATGAGCACTTCAGAGATAGGTTACTGAGACAAAAGGATTTAACGTTAGAAATAGCGAACAAAAAATGCCTTGCACATCAGCAATATAAGAATCAGTACCAAGAGTATTATATCCATGAAAAAGGTGTGAAGATCCACCACAAGGTTGAGTGTGTAAAAGCGGTGTCGCAATTGAGAAGATGCACATTTCGGACGGCAGCCATGTTATGCGCATGCACTCAAACCCTGCACATACGCACATCGTGAAAAAATGCAAGACGGACGAAAGCAGATCTGCGCATGCACAAAGAAGCATCATGCGTAACAACGTCAATGTCATGACATGTTCAAGGTGTGGAACCTCCCACTTGAAAAAAAAATGCCTTGCGAATGGAAAATAATGTGGCAAATTAAACCATTTTGCTGCTCAGTGCAGATCTTCATTTGCATTTAAATCTGCCAAACATAATCATAGACAGATTAATGTTCGCAATGTGGAATCAAAAGAAAAAGAAGAAGAAGAGAACTTTTCATCCGATACAGATACCTACTCACTGGAAAACACGTTCTTTGTTGGGATAATAGAGAAATGTGAAGAATCCAATGAAGTCACAAAAAATCCTCAACAAATTAATTCTGTAAATTCTGATAATGAATGGAACACAGTTGTAAAAGTTAATGACTGTCCAATTCAATTTAAATTGGATATTGGTGCTCCAGCTAACCTGCTCTCAAAGCTGGATCTCAACAAGCTTCAACATGCACTTGAGATACTTCCAGCAGCCTGCAGACTGAAGGACTACAACGGAAATTTAATTTCTTCAATAGGGTCATGCCACTTAACAGTCTCCAATAAGACAATTGAAAAAACTCTAAGATTTGAGATTGTCAAGGCAGACAAATCGTCACTCTTCGGTGCACAAGCCTGTAAGGAGTTACACCTAATACAAGAAATTTATACTGCAACTTCGTCTCAATCAATATTGGATGATGATATCCAGAGCATTTTGAATCAATATACAGATGTTTTAAAAAGGCATGGGTACACTGCCATTGCAATATAAAATCCTATTAAGGAAGGATGCCAAGCCAGTGGTACTTCCGCCTCGGAGAATTACTGCTCCTTTACGAGAAAGTTGAAGCAAGAATTAGAGCGACTTCAGAGCCAAGGGATAATCTCACGAGTCACTAAACTGGGTCAGTTCGATGGTTTGTGTGAAGAAAGATCTATGCATCTGTATTGATCCCAAAGATCTCATTAAAAACATCAGGAGGGAACACTATCCCATTCTGAAACGAGAGATCATCAGCGAGATGGCAAATGTAAGCATATTCACAAAGTTAAATGCAACGCAAGGATTTTGGCAAATGCAACTTGACAACTCGAGCACACAACTCTGCACATTTAGCACACCCGTTGGAAGATTTTGTTTCAATTGTATGCCTTTCGTTATCATATCTGCATCTGAGATATTCCACAGGATCATGTAACAAATGACGGAAGGAATAGAAGGTGTTAGGGTATATGTTGATGACATCATAATCTGGTCAACGACACAAGAAAAGCATATTGAGTGACTAAAGCAAGTGTTTCAATGCATCAACAAATATGGCCATGATCTGATTGAATAGCAGAGCAGGCTCAAAGAGCTGAATTGCCGACTTCTGCTCCTAATTCCTATGTTCCTATCTTATGTTAAAAAAGATCATGGGCTGGCCGGGGCAACACGGTGGCAAAATGCTTAGCAATACTGCCTCACGGCGCTAAGAACCCGTGTTCGATCCCGGCTCTGGGTCACTGTCCGTGTGGAGTTTGCACATTCTCCCCGGGTTTGCGTGGGTCTCACCCCCACAATCCAAAGATGTGCAGGCTAGGTGGATTGGCTACACTAAAATTGCCCCTTAATTGGAAAACAAAAGAATTGGATACTCTAAATTCAAAAGAAAAAGACCATGGGCCGGATCCTCCATTGGCGGGATCCTCCGCTTCGCCGGCAGCGCACTCACGGCCGCAGATTTCCCGACAGTATGAAGGTGCCCACCATGGGAAACCCCATTGGCTGGCTGCTGGGAGGGAGAATCCCGCCCCATGGCCGAAATCGTCTGTCCTTGTTCGCAAGTGGTAGACTTAAAAAGGAACAGGCTTGGAGACCTTGCAATGTTGCATCACCAGTCTTTTTTTAAATATAAATTTAGAGTACTCAATTTACTTTTTCCAATTGAGGGGCAATTTAGCATGGCAAATCCACCTACCCTGCATATCTTTGGGTTGTGGGGACAAAACCTGCAGTCACCAGTCTTAACACATAGATGTTACTGCCATTGCTTCTGTTGCTGTTTGATGCAGTGTTGTTTTCAGACTGATTGGTTTCAACCTGGTGCTCAGACTAAGTAATATCAGTTAATTGAAGACAGTTTTGATTAGGTGACCACAGGATAAATACTTCTATTGTCGACCCAGAATGTTTTTTTTGTTTGTTTATTTTTTATAGATTTAGAGTACGCAATTATTTTTACCAATTAAGGGGCAATTTAAAGTGGCCAATCCACCTACCCTGCACATCTTCGGGTTGTGCGGTACCCAGAATGTTTCAAAGTTAGAATCCATTGCCCTGCAATGGGGAAATTATGTTGACCATTCATCCCTACTTATGATAAATTGGTTTCAACAGAGCTTTCTCTATCAAGTCTTGAACTTGGAGACAATGAATCAAGGTTTTCATAGATTTTGTGTTTTGGGTAAGTTTCCAAACAATAGTGTGAGTTCCACCTATGGTATGTCCACTCCATGGAGCTCATTAAGTAAGAGCTTTCTGGAGACTTGAGATAGTTACGAGTTTGAGCAGAAATTGCAAAAGACCCTTGACAGCCATCTTAGTGGCCTTTTAGTGACTGTTTTTAAAGAAAAGACATTTCCAGAAAATTCTATAGTGAATACAGTTCATGTTTAAAGTTATGGATAGGTCATCTTTACTGGGTATGACACTGTCCCTGCTTCAATATTAGCTTCCTTGGGCTGTCTGGTGTGTTCATCTTTTCCTCTACTATAAAAACTGATGCAAAGTAATTACTCAACGCATCTGCCATGTCTTATTTTCACTGACAACATCACCACTGTTTGTTGTCAAGGGGCTCATGTTGATCATGACCATCCTTTTCTCCCTCTAATATATTTGCGCTGATTTTGATATTGCTTGCGAGTTTCCTTTTTAATATATATTTAGAGTACCCAATTCTTTTTTTTCAATTAAGGGGCAATTTAGCATGGCTAATCTTCCTATCCTGCACATCTTTGGTTTGTGGGGGTGAAACCCACGCAGACACGGGGAGAAAGTGCAAACTCCACACGGACAATGACCCAGGACCGGGATCGAACCCGGGTCCTCCGCGCCATGAGGCAATAGTGTTAACCACTGCACCACCGTGCTGCCCCTTGCTTGCAAGTTTCTGTCCAGACCCCCTTTTTGTAGTTCTTCTTCACAGCTTCGTTGCTCTTTGCTGGCCTTTGTATCTTTAACATTCACCAAGATCTCTGCTATTTGTTGCATTTCTGTCTGCTTTTTCTTCGACTTGTTATGTTATCTCCTAACTCCTTAGTTGTCTTTTTTTGGCAAGTAGAGCTCTAATTCCTCTTACATAAATTGGTTCAGTAACACATTCAGTTTTTTTTTGAACAACTTGCACTGATCTGTTTTGCTTGAACCCACAATGCATTGACTCAGAGATTACTCAGTGTTACCATTGAGCCCTGGCTGACAGTATCAAGAAGTATACCTGAAGACTAATTGCTTCCAAGCTTCTTCAACGATCAGATCAGCAGATGAAAAATCATAGGCTTTAGCAATGGAATCAATTTTGTTGCTTGATCATCCAGAGGCCAATAAAGAATGTTTCAATTTCTCCTTGCTGTAGGCAGACACTTTTACAGAAAGGGAGAAAGAATCCCTGACATTTATCAAGGGGTTATCTGACAGATTTGTGGAAATGTAACTTGAGCCTATGCCTAAAACATATGGTGAAAATGTCTTTGCTCTTATATTGTTGTTCTGCACAAGCAGAAAGCGTCTGGTGTCCGTATTACTAACATATTTCTTTGTCATGATGTGGAGATGCCGGCGTTGGACTGGGGTGAGCACAGTAAGAAGTCTTACAATACCAGGTTAAAATCCAATAGGCCTGTTTTGAATCACTAGCTTTCGGAGCACAGGTCCTTCCTCAGGTGAATGAAGAGGTGGGTTCCAGAAACATATATATAGACAAAGTCAAAGATGCAAGTCGATTCTTTGAATGTGAGCCTTTGCAGGTAATTAAGCCTTTACAGGTCCAGACAGAGCAACTGGAGAGAGGGACTAGCCCAGGCCAGATGGGTGGGGAGGGGGGGTTGAATGTAATGCGACATGAATCCAAGGTCCCGGTTGAACGGAACCAGATTGAACATTATTTTATAGACCTTTACGAGATCTCCCCTAAGCCTCCTACGCTGCAGGGAAAAAGGTCCCAGCCTATCAAGTGTCTCCTTATAACTCAGACCATCAAGTCCTGGTAGCATCCTGGTAAGTCTCTTCTGCAATCTTTCTAGATTAACAATATCCTTCCTATAATGGGGTGACCAGGACTGAACACAGTATTCCATGTGATGTCTTACCAATGTCTTGTACAACTTCAACAAGACGTCCCAACTCCTGTATTCATTATTCTGACCAATAAAATCTAGCATGCTTAATTCCTTCTTCACCACCCTCTCCACCTGCGACTCCACCTTCAAGGAGCTATGAACCTGTACGCCGAGATCTCTTTGTTCTGTAACTCTCCTCAACTCCCTACCATTAACTGAATAGGTCCTGCCCTGATATGATCTACCAAAATGCATCACTCACATTTACCTAAATTAAACTCCTTTTGCATTCATCAGCCCACTGGCCCAATTTCTAAAGATCCTGTTGCAATCTTATATAACCTTCTTCACTATCCACTATGCCACCAATCTTGGTGTCATCTGCAAACTTACTAATCATGCCTCCTACATTCCCATCCAAGTCATTAATATATACAACTAATAACAGTGGACCCAGCACCGATGCCTGAGGCGGTCACCGCTGGTCACAGGCCTCCAGTTTGAAAAACAACCTTCCACAACCAACCTTTAGCTTCGGTTGCCACACAATTTTGTATCCAATTGGCGAACTCACCCTGGATTCTGTGAGATTTAACCTTTTGCAACAACCTACCATGCGGTACCTTGTCAAAGGCCTTGCTAAAGTTGATGTAGACAACGTCTGTTCCACAGTGATCCTGGCCCGCTTCACAATTATCCTGGTCTGTTTCACAGTGATCCTGGTCTGCTTCACAATGATCCTGGTCTGCTTCACAGTGATCCTGGTCTGCTTCACAATGATCCTGGTCTGCTTCACAGTGATCCTGGTCTGCTTCACAGTGATCCTGGTCTGCTTCACAGTGATCCCATTCTGCTTCACAATTGTCCTGGTCTGTTTCACAGTGATCCTGGTCTGCTTCACAATGATCCTGGTCTGCTTCACAATGATCCTGGTCTGCTTCACAGTGATCCTGGTCTGTTTCATAGTGATCCCATTCTGCTTCACAATTATCCTGGTCTGTTTCACAGTGATCCTGGTCTGCTTCACAATGATCCTGGTCTGCTTCACAGTGATCCTGGTCTGTTTCACAGTGATCCCATTCTGTTTCACAGTGCAGCCATCTGGGATGGCCACGTCCCGATTACAAAACGGACAATTGCAAAGAATGCAGGGAGAGTTGGACAATGCTAAGAAACAAGCAGGTGCAACCTCTGTCTGTTGATTAGAACCTTAAACTCTCAGACAGGACAGAAACAACCAAGCAATCTACATACTAATGAGTCATCTCATGGGACAAAAGGGAAACGTTTAGATACACAATGTTAGGAGAGACTCCCTGGCACCAGAAGAAGCTAAGACAAAGCAGACTAACAATCACCAGGACACGCCCAGCGATCAGGGAACCACCTCTCTATTGGAGGAAAATCGATACAGATGATTGGGAAAGACCCAATTAGTTGAGGCCAAGTTCAAGGCCCGCCCAAAAGCACGCAAAGCCCTTTTTAGCATAAAAGATATTCCCCAAGGGAGAATCTTCCTCCTTTGGCTTTGGCTCTCACCGAAGAGAGAGACCTGCCTAGCAGCTGCATCAGACCAAGTAAGTCCCAAGTCAACGCACGCTACGAGATAGACACTCCTAGTTGCTACCCTGCAAACTGCTCAACCCAGCAGCCTCAGAACCGAGCAACAGCCATTGTTCCTCTGACGGAGTGGGCACCCAAAGCTAAGTATAGGCTTTAGTAATAGTGGTAGTTTAGTTTGTAGAGTTTATGCATGAGTAGATTTGACTGTGTGTAAATAAATGAGCATTGCTTTTGAACTTACTAACTGGTGTATCGAGGCATTGATCAGTATTCGGTTCGGATCCTTGTGGCGGTGTCGAAAGACACCTGGCAACTCTTGAGCAAACGTGATTAAAGAGAGTCAAATTAAGGGCCAACCAAACATAAGCAACAACAGTGATACCATTCTGCTTCACAATGATCCAGGTCTGTTTCACAATGATCTTGGTCTGTTTCATAGTGATCCCATTCTGCTTCACAGTGATCCTGGTCTGTTTCACAGTGACCCTGGTCTGTTTCACAGTGATCCTGGTCTGCTTCACAATGATCCTGGTCTGTTTCACAATGATCCCATTCTGCTTCACAGTGATCCTGGTCTGTTTGACAGTGATCCTGGTCTGGTTCACAATGATCCTGGTCTGCTTCACAATGATCCTGGTCTGCTTCACAATGATGCTAGTCTGTTTCACAGTGATCCTGGTCTGTTTCACAGTGAGCCTGGCCTGTTTCACAGTGATCCTGGCCTGTTTCACAGTGATCCTGGCCTGTTTCACAGTGATCCTGGTCTGTTTCACAGTGAGCCTGGTCTGTTTCACAGTGACCCTGGTCTGTTTCACAGTGATCCTGGTCTGTTTCACAGTGATCCTGGTCTGGTTCACAATGACCCTGGTCTGCTTCACAATGATCCTGGTCTGCTTCACAATGATCCCATTCTGCTTCACAGTGATCCTGGTCTGTTTCACAGTGATCCTGGTCTGTTTCACAATGATCCTGGTCTGCTTCACAGTGATCCTGGTCTGTTTCACAGTGATCCTGGTCTGTTTCACAATGATCCTGGTCTGTTTCACAGTGATCTTGGTGTGCTTCACAATGATTCTGGTCTGCTTCACAATGATCCCATTCTGCTTCACAGTGATCCTGGTCTGTTTCACAGTGATCCTGGTCTGGTTCACAATGATCCTGGTCTGCTTCACAATGATCCTGGTCTGCTTCACAATGATGCTAGTCTGTTTCACAGTGATCCTGGTCTGTTTCACAGTGATCCTGGCCTGTTTCACAGTGATCCTGGCCTGTTTCACAGTGATCCTGGTCTGTTTCACAGTGAGCCTGGCCTGTTTCACAGTGATCCTGGTCTGTTTCACAGTTATCCTGGTCTGCTTCACAATGATCCTGGTCTGCTTCACAATGATCCTGGTCTGCTTCACAGTGATTCCATTCTGCTTCACAGTGATCCTGGCCTGTTTCACAATGATTCTGGTCTGCTTCACAATGATCCCATTCTGCTTCACAGTGATCCTGGTCTGTTTCACAGTGATCCTGGTCTGGTTCACAATGACCCTGGTCTGCTTCACAATGATCCTGGTCTGCTTCACAATGATGCTAGTCTGTTTCACAGTGATCCTGGTCTGTTTCACAGTGATCCTGGCCTGTTTCACAGTGATCCTGGCCTGTTTCACAGTGATCCTGGTCTGTTTCACAGTGAGCCTGGCCTGTTTCACAGTGATCCTGGTCTGTTTCACAGTTATCCTGGTCTGCTTCACAATGATCCTGGTCTGCTTCACAATGATCCTGGTCTGCTTCACAGTGATTCCATTCTGCTTCACAGTGATCCTGGTCTGTTTCACAGTGATCCTGGTCTGCTTCATAGTGATCCTGGTCTGCTTCACAGTGATCCTGGTCTCTTTGAAAATGAACCTGGTCTGTTTCACAGTGATCTTGGTCTGTTTCACAGTGATCCTGGTCTGTTTCACAGTGATCGTGGTCTGTTTCACAGTGATCCCATTCTGCTTCACAGTGATCATGGTCTGTTTCACAGTGATCCTGGTCTGTTTCATTGTGATCCCATTCTGCTTCACAGTGATCCTGGTCTGTTTCACAATGATCCTGGTCTGCTTCACAGTGATCCTGGTCTGTTTCACAATGGTCCTGGTCTGTTTCACAATGGTCCTGGTGTGTTTCACAGCGATCCCATTCTGCTTCACAGTGATCCTGGTCTGTTTCACAGTGATCCTGGTCTGTTTCATAGTGATCCCATTCTGCTTCACAGTGATCCTAGTCTGTTTCACAATGATCCTGGTCTGCTTCATAGTGATCCTGGTCTGTTTCACAGTGATCCCATTCTGCTTCACAGTGATCCCGGTCTGTTTCACAATGATCCTGGTCTGTTTCACAGCGATCACATTCTGCTTCACAGTGATCCTGGTCTGTTTCACAGTGATCCTGGTCTGTTTCATAGTGATCCCATTCTGCTTCACAGTGATCCTGGTCTGTTTCACAATGATCCTGGTCTGCTTCACAGTGATCCTGGTCTGTTTCACAGTTATCCCATTCTGCTTCACAGTGATCCTGGTCTGTTTCACAATGATCCTGGTCTGTTTCATAGTGATCCCATTCTGCTTCACAGTGATCCTGGTCTGTTTCACAATGATCCTGGTCTGCTTCACAGTGATCCCATTCTGCTTCACAGTGATCCTGGTCTGTTTCACAATGATTCTGGTCTGCTTCACAGTGATCCTGGACTGTTTCACAATGATCCTGGTCTGTTTCACAGTGAACCCATTCTGCTTCACAGTGATCCTGGTCTGTTTCACAATGATCCTGGTCTGCTTCACAGTGATCCTGGTCTGTTTCACAGCGATCCCATTCTGCTTCACAGTGATCCTAGTCTGTTTCACAATGATCCTGGTCTGTTTCACAATGATCCTAGTCCGTTTCACAATGACCCTGGTCTGCTTCACAGTGATCCTGGTCTGCTTCACAGCGATCCCATTCTGTTTCACCGTGATCCTGGTCTGTTTCACAATGATCCTAGTCCGTTTCACAATGACCCTGGTCTGCTTCACAATGATCCTGGTCTGTTTCACAATGATCCCGGGCCGTTTCACAATGATCCTGGTCTGTTTCACAGTGATCATGGTCTGTTTCACAGCGATCCCATTCTGCTTCACAGTGATCCTGGTCTGTTTCACAATGATCCTGGTCTGCTTCACAATGATCCTGGTCTGTTTCACAGCGATCCCATTCTGCTTCACAGTGATCCTGGTCTGTTTCACAATGATCCCGGGCCGTTTCACAATGTTCCTGGTCTGCTTCACAGCGATCCCATTCTGATTCACAGTGATCCTGGTCTGCTTCACAGTGATCCTGGTCTGTTTCACAACGATCCTGGTCTGTTTCACAGTTATCCTGTTCTGCTTCACAATGATCCTGGTCTGCTTCACAATGATCCTGGTCTGTTTCACAGTGATCCTGGTCTGCTTCACAGTGATCCTGGTCTGTTTCACAGTGATCCTAGTCTGCTTCATAGTGATCCTGGTCTGCTTCACAGTGATCCTGGTCTCTTTCAAAATGAACCTGGTCTGTTTCACAGAGATCTTGGTCTGTTTCACAGTGATCCTGGTCTGTTTCACAGTGATCCTGGTCTGTTTCACAGTGATCCCATTCTGCTTCACAATGGTCCTGGTCTGTTTCACAGTGATCTTGGTCTGTTTCACAGTGATCCTGGTCTGTTTCACAGTGATCCTGGTCTGTTTCACAGTGATCCCATTCTGCTTCACAGTGATCCTGGTCTGTTTCATTGTGATCCCATTCTGCTTCACAGTGATCCTGGTCTGTTTCACAATGATCCTGGTCTGCTTCACAGTGATCCTGGTCTGTTTCACAATGGTCCTGGTCTGTTTCACAATGGTCCTGGTCTGTTTCACAGCGATCCCATTCTGCTTCTCAGTGATCCTAGTCTGTTTCACAATGATCCTGGTCTGCTTCACAGTGATCCTGGTCTGTTTCACAGTGATCCCATTCTGCTTCACAGTGATCCTGGTCTGTTTCACAGTGATCCCATTCTGCTTCACAGTGATCCTGGTCTGTTTCACAGTGATCCCATTCTGCTTCACAGTGATCCTGGTCTGTTTCACAGTTATCCTGGTCTGTTTCACAATGATCCTGGTCTGTTTCACAGTGATCTTGGTGTGCTTCACAGTGATCCTGGTCTGTTTCACAATGATTCTGGTCTGCTTCACAATGATCCCATTCTGCTTCACAGTGATCCTGGTCTGTTTCACAGTGATCCTGGTCTGGTTCACAATGATCCTGGTCTGCTTCACAATGATCCTGGTCTGCTTCACAATGATGCTAGTCTGTTTCACAGTGATCCTGGTCTGTTTCACAGTGATCCTGGCCTGTTTCACAGTGATCCTGGCCTGTTTCACAGTGATCCTGGCCTGTTTCACAGTGATCCTGGTCTGTTTCACAGTGAGCCTGGCCTGTTTCACAGTGATCCTGGTCTGTTTCACAGTTATCCTGGTCTGCTTCACAATGATCCTGGTCTGCTTCACAATGATCCTGGTCTGCTTCACAGTGATTCCATTCTGCTTCACAGTGATCCTGGCCTGTTTCACAATGATTCTGGTCTGCTTCACAATGATCCCATTCTGCTTCACAGTGATCCTGGTCTGTTTCACAGTGATCCTGGTCTGGTTCACAATGACCCTGGTCTGCTTCACAATGATCCTGGTCTGCTTCACAATGATGCTAGTCTGTTTCACAGTGATCCTGGTCTGTTTCACAGTGATCCTGGCCTGTTTCACAGTGATCCTGGCCTGTTTCACAGTGATCCTGGCCTGTTTCACAGTGATCCTGGTCTGTTTCACAGTGAGCCTGGCCTGTTTCACAGTGATCCTGGTCTGTTTCACAGTTATCCTGGTCTGCTTCACAATGATCCTGGTCTGCTTCACAATGATCCTGGTCTGCTTCACAGTGATTCCATTCTGCTTCACAGTGATCCTGGTCTGCTTCACAGTGATCCTGGTCTGTTTCACAGTGATCCTGGTCTGCTTCATAGTGATCCTGGTCTGCTTCACAGTGATCCTGGTCTCTTTCAAAATGAACCTGGTCTGTTTCACAGTGATCTTGGTCTGTTTCACAGTGATCCTGGTCTGTTTCACAGTGATCCTGGTCTGTTTCACAGTGATCCCATTCTGCTTCACAGTGATCATGGTCTGTTTCACAGTGATCCTGGTCTGTTTCATTGTGATCCCATTCTGCTTCACAGTGATCCTGGTCTGTTTCACAATGAACCTGGTCTGCTTCACAGTGATCCTGGTCTGTTTCACAATGGTCCTGGTCTGTTTCACAATGGTCCTGGTGTGTTTCACAGCGATCCCATTCTGCTTCACAGTGATCCTGGTCTGTTTCACAGTGATCCTGGTCTGTTTCATAGTGATCCCATTCTGCTTCACAGTGATCCTAGTCTGTTTCACAATGATCCTGGTCTGCTTCATAGTGATCCTGGTCTGTTTCACAGTGATCCCATTCTGCTTCACAGTGATCCTGGTCTGTTTCACAATGATCCTGGTCTGTTTCACAGCGATCACATTCTGCTTCACAGTGATCCTGGTCTGTTTCACAGTGATCCTGGTCTGTTTCATAGTGATCCCATTCTGCTTCACAGTGATCCTGGTCTGTTTCACAATGATCCTGGTCTGCTTCACAGTGATCCTGGTCTGTTTCATAGTGATCCCATTCTGCTTCACAGTGATCCTGGTCTGTTTCACAATGATTCTGGTCTGCTTCACAGTGATCCTGGCCTGTTTCACAATGATCCTGGTCTGTTTCACAGTGAACCCATTCTGCTCCACAGTGATCCTGGTCTGTTTCACAATGATCCTGGTCTGCTTCACAGTGATCCTGGTCTGTTTCACAGCGATCCCATTCTGCTTCACAGTGATCCTAGTCTGTTTCACAATGATCCTGGTCTGTTTCACAATGATCCTAGTCCGTTTCACAATCACCCTGGTCTGCTTCACAGTGATCCTGGTCTGCTTCACAGCGATCCCATTCTGTTTCACCGTGATCCTGGTCTGTTTCACAATGATCCTAGTCCGTTTCACAATGACCCTGGTCTGCTTCACAATGATCCTGGTCTGTTTCACAATGATCCCGGGCCGTTTCACAATGATCCTGGTCTGTTTCCAGTGATCATGGTCTGTTTCACAGCGATCCCATTCTGCTTCACAGTGATCCTGGTCTGTTTCACAATGATCCTGGTCTGCTTCACAATGATCCTGGTCTGTTTCACAGCGATCCCATTCTGCTTCACAGTGATCCTGGTCTGTTTCACAATGATCCCGGGCCGTTTCACAATGTTCCTGGTCTGCTTCACAGCGATCCCATTCTGATTCACAGTGATCCTGGTCTGTTTCACAGTGATCCTGGTCTGCTTCACAGTGATCCTGGTCTGTTTCACAGTGATCCTGGTCTGTTTCACAATGATCCTGGTCTGTTTCACAGTTATCCTGTTCTGCTTCACAATGATCCTGGTCTGCTTCACAATGATCCTGGTCTGTTTCACAGTGATCCTGGTCTGCTTCACAGTGATCCTGGTCTGTTTCACAGTGATCCTGGTCTGCTTCATAGTGATCCTGGTCTGCTTCACAGTGATCCTGGTCTCTTTCAAAATGAACCTGGTCTGTTTCACAGTGATCTTGGTCTGTTTCACAGTGATCCTGGTCTGTTTCACAGTGATCCTGGTCTGTTTCACAGTGATCCCATTCTGCTTCACAATGGTCCTGGTCTGTTTCACAGTGATCTTGGTCTGTTTCACAGTGATCCTGGTCTGTTTCACAGTGATCCTGGTCTGTTTCACAGTGATCCCATTCTGCTTCACAGTGATCC
The DNA here is from genome assembly GCF_047496885.1 of Scyliorhinus torazame. NCBI lineage: Eukaryota > Metazoa > Chordata > Chondrichthyes > Carcharhiniformes > Scyliorhinidae > Scyliorhinus > Scyliorhinus torazame. The sequence continues at coordinate 139,569,318 of NC_092715.1, forward strand.
TGGTCTGTTTCATTGTGATCCCATTCTGCTTCACAGTGATCCTGGTCTGTTTCACAACGATCCTGGTCTGCTTCACAGTGATCCTGGTCTGTTTCACAATGGTCCTGGTCTGTTTCACAATGGTCCTGGTCTGTTTCACAGCGATCCCATTCTGCTCCACAGTGATCCTGGTCTGTTGCACAGTGATCCTGGTCTGTTTCATAGTGATCCCATTCTGCTTCACAGTGATCCTAGTCTGTTTCACAATGATCCTGGTCTGCTTCACAGTGATCCTGGTCTGTTTCACAGTGATCCCATTCTGCTTCACAGTGATCCTGGTCTGTTTCACAGTTATCCTGTTCTGCTTCACAATGATCCTGGTCTGCTTCACAATGATCCTGGTCTGTTTCACAGTGATCCTGGTCTGCTTCACAGTGATCCTGGTCTGTTTCACAGTGATCCTGGTCTGCTTCATAGTGATCCTGGTCTGCTTCACAGTGATCCTGGTCTCTTTCAAAATGAACCTGGTCTGTTTCACAGTGATCTTGGTCTGTTTCACAGTGATCCTGGTCTGTTTCACAGTGATCCTGGTCTGTTTCACAGTGATCCCATTCTGCTTCACAATGGTCCTGGTCTGTTTCACAGTGATCTTGGTCTGTTTCACAGTGATCCTGGTCTGTTTCACAGTGATCCTGGTCTGTTTCACAGTGATCCCATTCTGCTTCACAGTGATCCTGGTCTGTTTCATTGTGATCCCATTCTGCTTCACAGTTATCCTGGTCTGTTTCACAATGATCCTGGTCTGCTTCACAGTGATCCTGGTCTGTTTCACAATGGTCCTGGTCTGTTTCACAATGGTCCTGGTCTGTTTCACAGCGATCCCATTCTGCTCCACAGTGATCCTGGTCTGTTGCACAGTGATCCTGGTCTGTTTCATAGTGATCCCATTCTGCTTCACAGTGATCCTAGTCTGTTTCACAATGATCCTGGTCTGCTTCACAGTGATCCTGGTCTGTTTCACAGTGATCCCATTCTGCTTCACAGTGATCCTGGTCTGTTTCACAGTGATCCCATTCTGCTTCACAGTGATCCTGGTCTGTTTCACAGTGATCCCATTCTGCTTCACAGTGATCCTGGTCTGTTTCACAATGATCCTGGTCTGTTTCACAATGATCCTGGTCTGCTTCACAATGATCCTGGTCTGCTTCACAGTGATTCTGGTCTGTTTCACAGTGATCCCATTCTGCTTCACAGTGATCCTGGTCTGTTTCACAGTGATCGTGGTCTGTTTCACAGTGATCCCATTCTGCTTCACAGTGATCATGGTCTGTTTCACAGTGATCCTGGTCTGTTTCATTGTGATCCCATTCTGCTTCACAGTGATCCTGGTCTGTTTCACAATGATCCTGGTCTGCTTCACAGTGATCCTGGTCTGTTTCACAATGGTCCTGGTCTGTTTCACAATGGTCCTGGTGTGTTTCACAGCGATCCCATTCTGCTTCACAGTGATCCTGGTCTGTTTCACAGTGATCCTGGTCTGTTTCATAGTGATCCCATTCTGCTTCACAGTGATCCTAGTCTGTTTCACAATGATCCTGGTCTGCTTCATAGTGATCCTGGTCTGTTTCACAGTGATCCCATTCTGCTTCACAGTGATCCCGGTCTGTTTCACAATGATCCTGGTCTGTTTCACAGCGATCACATTCTGCTTCACAGTGATCCTGGTCTGTTTCACAGTGATCCTGGTCTGTTTCATAGTGATCCCATTCTGCTTCACAGTGATCCTGGTCTGTTTCACAATGATCCTGGTCTGCTTCACAGTGATCCTGGTCTGTTTCACAGTTATCCCATTCTGCTTCACAGTGATCCTGGTCTATTTCACAATGATCCTGGTCTGTTTCATAGTGATCCCATTCTGCTTCACAGTGATCCTGGTCTGTTTCACAATGATCCTGGTCTGCTTCACAGTGATCCCATTCTGCTTCACAGTGATCCTGGTCTGTTTCACAATGATTCTGGTCTGCTTCACAGTGATCCTGGACTGTTTCACAATGATCCTGGTCTGTTTCACAGTGAACCCATTCTGCTTCACAGTGATCCTGGTCTGTTTCACAATGATCCTGGTCTGCTTCACAGTGATCCTGGTCTGTTTCACAGCGATCCCATTCTGCTTCACAGTGATCCTAGTCTGTTTCACAATGATCCTGGTCTGTTTCACAATGATCCTAGTCCGTTTCACAATGACCCTGGTCTGCTTCACAGTGATCCTGGTCTGCTTCACAGCGATCCCATTCTGTTTCACCGTGATCCTGGTCTGTTTCACAATGATCCTAGTCCGTTTCACAATGACCCTGGTCTGCTTCACAATGATCCTGGTCTGTTTCACAATGATCCCGGGCCGTTTCACAATGATCCTGGTCTGTTTCACAGTGATCATGGTCTGTTTCACAGCGATCCCATTCTGCTTCACAGTGATCCTGGTCTGTTTCACAATGATCCTGGTCTGCTTCACAATGATCCTGGTCTGTTTCACAGCGATCCCATTCTGCTTCACAGTGATCCTGGTCTGTTTCACAATGATCCCGGGCCGTTTCACAATGTTCCTGGTCTGCTTCACAGCGATCCCATTCTGATTCACAGTGATCCTGGTCTGCTTCACAGTGATCCTGGTCTGTTTCACAACGATCCTGGTCTGTTTCACAGTTATCCTGTTCTGCTTCACAATGATCCTGGTCTGCTTCACAATGATCCTGGTCTGTTTCACAGTGATCCTGGTCTGCTTCACAGTGATCCTGGTCTGTTTCACAGTGATCCTAGTCTGCTTCATAGTGATCCTGGTCTGCTTCACAGTGATCCTGGTCTCTTTCAAAATGAACCTGGTCTGTTTCACAGAGATCTTGGTCTGTTTCACAGTGATCCTGGTCTGTTTCACAGTGATCCTGGTCTGTTTCACAGTGATCCCATTCTGCTTCACAATGGTCCTGGTCTGTTTCACAGTGATCTTGGTCTGTTTCACAGTGATCCTGGTCTGTTTCACAGTGATCCTGGTCTGTTTCACAGTGATCCCATTCTGCTTCACAGTGATCCTGGTCTGTTTCATTGTGATCCCATTCTGCTTCACAGTGATCCTGGTCTGTTTCACAATGATCCTGGTCTGCTTCACAGTGATCCTGGTCTGTTTCACAATGGTCCTGGTCTGTTTCACAATGGTCCTGGTCTGTTTCACAGCGATCCCATTCTGCTTCTCAGTGATCCTAGTCTGTTTCACAATGATCCTGGTCTGCTTCACAGTGATCCTGGTCTGTTTCACAGTGATCCCATTCTGCTTCACAGTGATCCTGGTCTGTTTCACAGTGATCCCATTCTGCTTCACAGTGATCCTGGTCTGTTTCACAGTGATCCCATTCTGCTTCACAGTGATCCTGGTCTGTTTCACAGTTATCCTGGTCTGTTTCACAATGATCCTGGTCTGTTTCACAGTGATCTTGGTGTGCTTCACAGTGATCCTGGTCTGTTTCACAATGATTCTGGTCTGCTTCACAATGATCCCATTCTGCTTCACAGTGATCCTGGTCTGTTTCACAGTGATCCTGGTCTGGTTCACAATGATCCTGGTCTGCTTCACAATGATCCTGGTCTGCTTCACAATGATGCTAGTCTGTTTCACAGTGATCCTGGTCTGTTTCACAGTGATCCTGGCCTGTTTCACAGTGATCCTGGCCTGTTTCACAGTGATCCTGGCCTGTTTCACAGTGATCTTGGTCTGTTTCACAGTGAGCCTGGCCTGTTTCACAGTGATCCTGGTCTGTTTCACAGTTATCCTGGTCTGCTTCACAATGATCCTGGTCTGCTTCACAATGATCCTGGTCTGCTTCACAGTGATTCCATTCTGCTTCACAGTGATCCTGGCCTGTTTCACAATGATTCTGGTCTGCTTCACAATGATCCCATTCTGCTTCACAGTGATCCTGGTCTGTTTCACAGTGATCCTGGTCTGGTTCACAATGACCCTGGTCTGCTTCACAATGATCCTGGTCTGCTTCACAATGATGCTAGTCTGTTTCACAGTGATCCTGGTCTGTTTCACAGTGATCCTGGCCTGTTTCACAGTGATCCTGGCCTGTTTCACAGTGATCCTGGCCTGTTTCACAGTGATCCTGGTCTGTTTCACAGTGAGCCTGGCCTGTTTCACAGTGATCCTGGTCTGTTTCACAGTTATCCTGGTCTGCTTCACAATGATCCTGGTCTGCTTCACAATGATCCTGGTCTGCTTCACAGTGATTCCATTCTGCTTCACAGTGATCCTGGTCTGCTTCACAGTGATCCTGGTCTGTTTCACAGTGATCCTGGTCTGCTTCATAGTGATCCTGGTCTGCTTCACAGTGATCCTGGTCTCTTTCAAAATGAACCTGGTCTGTTTCACAGTGATCTTGGTCTGTTTCACAGTGATCCTGGTCTGTTTCACAGTGATCCTGGTCTGTTTCACAGTGATCCCATTCTGCTTCACAGTGATCATGGTCTGTTTCACAGTGATCCTGGTCTGTTTCATTGTGATCCCATTCTGCTTCACAGTGATCCTGGTCTGTTTCACAATGAACCTGGTCTGCTTCACAGTGATCCTGGTCTGTTTCACAATGGTCCTGGTCTGTTTCACAATGGTCCTGGTGTGTTTCACAGCGATCCCATTCTGCTTCACAGTGATCCTGGTCTGTTTCACAGTGATCCTGGTCTGTTTCATAGTGATCCCATTCTGCTTCACAGTGATCCTAGTCTGTTTCACAATGATCCTGGTCTGCTTCATAGTGATCCTGGTCTGTTTCACAGTGATCCCATTCTGCTTCACAGTGATCCTGGTCTGTTTCACAATGATCCTGGTCTGTTTCACAGCGATCACATTCTGCTTCACAGTGATCCTGGTCTGTTTCACAGTGATCCTGGTCTGTTTCATAGTGATCCCATTCTGCTTCACAGTGATCCTGGTCTGTTTCACAATGATCCTGGTCTGCTTCACAGTGATCCTGGTCTGTTTCATAGTGATCCCATTCTGCTTCACAGTGATCCTGGTCTGTTTCACAATGATTCTGGTCTGCTTCACAGTGATCCTGGCCTGTTTCACAATGATCCTGGTCTGTTTCACAGTGAACCCATTCTGCTCCACAGTGATCCTGGTCTGTTTCACAATGATCCTGGTCTGCTTCACAGTGATCCTGGTCTGTTTCACAGCGATCCCATTCTGCTTCACAGTGATCCTAGTCTGTTTCACAATGATCCTGGTCTGTTTCACAATGATCCTAGTCCGTTTCACAATCACCCTGGTCTGCTTCACAGTGATCCTGGTCTGCTTCACAGCGATCCCATTCTGTTTCACCGTGATCCTGGTCTGTTTCACAATGATCCTAGTCCGTTTCACAATGACCCTGGTCTGCTTCACAATGATCCTGGTCTGTTTCACAATGATCCCGGGCCGTTTCACAATGATCCTGGTCTGTTTCCAGTGATCATGGTCTGTTTCACAGCGATCCCATTCTGCTTCACAGTGATCCTGGTCTGTTTCACAATGATCCTGGTCTGCTTCACAATGATCCTGGTCTGTTTCACAGCGATCCCATTCTGCTTCACAGTGATCCTGGTCTGTTTCACAATGATCCCGGGCCGTTTCACAATGTTCCTGGTCTGCTTCACAGCGATCCCATTCTGATTCACAGTGATCCTGGTCTGTTTCACAGTGATCCTGGTCTGCTTCACAGTGATCCTGGTCTGTTTCACAGTGATCCTGGTCTGTTTCACAATGATCCTGGTCTGTTTCACAGTTATCCTGTTCTGCTTCACAATGATCCTGGTCTGCTTCACAATGATCCTGGTCTGTTTCACAGTGATCCTGGTCTGCTTCACAGTGATCCTGGTCTGTTTCACAGTGATCCTGGTCTGCTTCATAGTGATCCTGGTCTGCTTCACAGTGATCCTGGTCTCTTTCAAAATGAACCTGGTCTGTTTCACAGTGATCTTGGTCTGTTTCACAGTGATCCTGGTCTGTTTCACAGTGATCCCATTCTGCTTCACAATGGTCCTGGTCTGTTTCACAGTGATCTTGGTCTGTTTCACAGTGATCCTGGTCTGTTTCACAGTGATCCTGGTCTGTTTCACAGTGATCCCATTCTGCTTCACAGTGATCCTGGTCTGTTTCATTGTGATCCCATTCTGCTTCACAGTGATCCTGGTCTGTTTCACAACGATCCTGGTCTGCTTCACAGTGATCCTGGTCTGTTTCACAATGGTCCTGGTCTGTTTCACAATGGTCCTGGTCTGTTTCACAGCGATCCCATTCTGCTCCACAGTGATCCTGGTCTGTTGCACAGTGATCCTGGTCTGTTTCATAGTGATCCCATTCTGCTTCACAGTGATCCTAGTCTGTTTCACAATGATCCTGGTCTGCTTCACAGTGATCCTGGTCTGTTTCACAGTGATCCCATTCTGCTTCACAGTGATCCTGGTCTGTTTCACAGTGATCCCATTCTGCTTCACAGTGATCCTGGTCTGTTTCACAGTTATCCTGTTCTGCTTCACAATGATCCTGGTCTGCTTCACAATGATCCTGGTCTGTTTCACAGTGATCCTGGTCTGCTTCACAGTGATCCTGGTCTGTTTCACAGTGATCCTGGTCTGCTTCATAGTGATCCTGGTCTGCTTCACAGTGATCCTGGTCTCTTTCAAAATGAACCTGGTCTGTTTCACAGTGATCTTGGTCTGTTTCACAGTGATCCTGGTCTGTTTCACAGTGATCCTGGTCTGTTTCACAGTGATCCCATTCTGCTTCACAATGGTCCTGGTCTGTTTCACAGTGATCTTGGTCTGTTTCACAGTGATCCTGGTCTGTTTCACAGTGATCCTGGTCTGTTTCACAGTGATCCCATTCTGCTTCACAGTGATCCTGGTCTGTTTCATTGTGATCCCATTCTGCTTCACAGTTATCCTGGTCTGTTTCACAATGATCCTGGTCTGCTTCACAGTGATCCTGGTCTGTTTCACAATGGTCCTGGTCTGTTTCACAATGGTCCTGGTCTGTTTCACAGCGATCCCATTCTGCTCCACAGTGATCCTGGTCTGTTGCACAGTGATCCTGGTCTGTTTCATAGTGATCCCATTCTGCTTCACAGTGATCCTAGTCTGTTTCACAATGATCCTGGTCTGCTTCACAGTGATCCTGGTCTGTTTCACAGTGATCCCATTCTGCTTCACAGTGATCCTGGTCTGTTTCACAGTGATCCCATTCTGCTTCACAGTGATCCTGGTCTGTTTCACAGTGATCCCATTCTGCTTCACAGTGATCCTGGTCTGTTTCACAATGATCCTGGTCTGTTTCACAATGATCCTGGTCTGCTTCACAATGATCCTGGTCTGCTTCACAGTGATTCTGGTCTGTTTCACAGTGATCCCATTCTGCTTCACAGTGATCCTGGTCTGTTTCACAGTGATCCCATTCTGCTTCACAGTGATCCTGGTCTGTTTCACAGTGATCCCATTCTGCTTCACAGTGATCCTGGTCTGTTTCATAGTGATCCCATTCTGCTTCACAGTGATCCTGGTCTGTTTCACAGTGATCCCATTCTGCTTCACAGTGATCCTGGTCTGTTTCACAATGATCCTGGTCTGTTTCACAGCGATCACATTCTGCTTCACAGTGATCCTGGTCTGTTTCACAGTGATCCTGGTCTGTTTCATAGTGATCCCATTCTGCTTCACAGTGATCCTGGTCTGTTTCACAATGATCCTGGTCTGCTTCACAGTGATCCTGGTCTGTTTCACAGTTATCCCATTCTGCTTCACAGTGATCCTGGTCTGTTTCACAATGATCCTGGTCTGTTTCATAGTGATCCCATTCTGCTTCACAGTGATCCTGGTCTGTTTCACAATGATCCTGGTCTGCTTCACAGTGATCCCATTCTGCTTCACAGTGATCCTGGTCTGTTTCACAATGATTCTGGTCTGCTTCACAGTGATCCTGGCCTGTTTCACAATGAACCCATTCTGCTTCACAGTGATCCTGGTCTGTTTCACAATGATCCTGGTCTGCTTCACAGTGATCAGGGTCTGTTTCACAATGATCCTGGTCTGCTTCACAGTGATTCTGGTCTGTTTCACAGCGATCCCATTCAGCTTCACAGTGATCCTAGTCTGTTTCACAATGATCCTGGTCTGTTTGACAATGATCCTGGTCCGTTTCACAATGACCCTGGTCTGCTTCACAGTGATCCTGGTCTGCTTCACAGCGATCCCATTCTGTTTCACCGTGATCCTGGTCTGTTTCACAGCGATCCCATTCTGCTTCACAGTGATCCTGGTCTGTTTCACAATGGTCCTGGTCTGCTTCACAATAATCCTGGTCTGCTTCACAATGATCCTGGTCTGTTTCACAGCGATCCCATTCTGCTTCACAGTGATCCAGGTCTGTTTCACAATGATCCCGGGCCGTTTCACAATGATCCTGGTCTGCTTCACAGTGATCCTGGTCTGCTTCACAGCGATCCCATTCTGATTCACAGTGATCCTGGTCTGTTTCACAATGATCCTGGTCTGTTTAACAGTGATCCTGGTCTGTTTTACAGTGATCCTGGTCTGTTTCACAATGATCCTGGTCTGTTTCACAGCGATCCCATTCTGCTTCATAGTGATCCTGGTCTGTTTCACAATGATCCTGGTCCGTTTCACAATGATCCTGGTCTGCTTCACAGTGATCCTGGTCTGCTTCACAGTGATCCCATTGTGCTTAACAATGTTCCTGGTCTGTTTCACAGAGATCCTGGTCTGTTTCACAGTGATCCTGGTCTGCTGCACAATGATCCTGGTCTGTTTCACAGTGATCCCAGTCTGTTTCACAGTGATCCTGTTCTGTTTCACAATGATCCTGGTCTGCTTCACAATGATCCTGGTCTGCTTCACAATGATCCTGGTCTGCTTCACAGTGATCCCGTTCTGCTTCACAATGATCCCGGTCTGCTTCACAGTGATCCTGGTCTGCTTCACAGTGATCCTGGTCTGCTTCACAGTGATCCTGGTCTGCTTCACAGTGATCCTGGTCTGCTTCACTGTGATCCTGGTCTGCTTCACTGTGATCCTGGTCTGCTTCACTGTGATCCTGGTCTGTTTCACAGCAATCCCATTCTGCTGCACAGTGATCCTGGTCTGCTTCACAATGATCCCATTCTGCTTCACAGTGATCCTGGTCTGTTTCACTGTGATCCTGGTCTGCTTCACAACGATCCTGGTCTGCTTCACAGTGATCCCATTCTGCTTCACAATGATCCTGGTCTGTTTCATAGTGATCCTGGTCTGCTTCATAGTGATCCTGGTCTGTTTCACAGTGATCCTGGTCTGTTTCACAGTGATCCTGGTCTGTTTCATAGTGATCCCATTCTGCTTCACAGTGATCCCATTCTGCTTCACAGTGATCTGGTCTGTTTCAACGTGATCCTGGTCTGCTTCACAATGTTCCTGGTCAGTTCCACAGTGATCCTGGTCTGTTTGACAGTGTTCCTGGCCTGTTTCAACGTGATCCTGGTCTGTTTCACAGTGATCCTGTTCTGCTTCACAATGATCCTGGTCAGTTCCACAGTGATCCTGGTCTGTTTGACAGTGTTCCTGGCCTGTTTCACACTAATCGCAGTCTACTTCACAGTGATCACAGTCTCCTTCACAATGATCCCAGTCTGCTTCACAGGGATCATGATCTATTTCACTGTGATCCTGGCCTGTTTCACGTGGTCTGTTTCACAGTGATCCCATTCTGCTTCACAGTGATCCTGGTCTGTTCCACAGTGATCCTCGTCTGTTTCATAGTGATCCCAATCTGCATCACAGTGATCCCATTCTGCTTCACAATGATCCTGCTCAGTTCCACAGTGATCCTGGTCTGTTTAACACTGATCTTGGTCTGCTTCACAGTGATCAGGTCTGCTTCACAGTGATCCTGGTCTGCTTCACAGTGATCCTGGTCTGCTTCACAGTGATCCTGGTCTGTTTCACAGTTATCCCATTCTGCTTCACAGTGATCCTGGTCTGTTTCACAGCGATCCCATTCTGCTTCACAGTGATCCTGGTCTGTTTCACAATGATCCTGGTCTGCTTCACAGTGATCAGGGTCTGTTTCACAATGATCCTGGTCTGCTTCACAGTGATCCTGGTCTGTTTCACAATGATCCTGGTCTGTTTCACAGCGATCCCATTCTGCTTCACAGTGATCCTGGTCTGTTTCACAATGATCCTAGTCCATTTCACAATGACCCTGGTCTGCTTCACAGTGATCCTGGTCTGCTTCACAGCGATCCCATTCTGTTTCACCGTGATCCTGGTCTGTTTCACAGTGATCCTGGTCTGTTTCACAGTGATCATGGTCTGTTTCACAGCGATCCCATTCTGCTTCACAGTGATCCTGGTCTGTTTCACAATGATCCGGGTCTGCTTCACAATGATCCTGGTCTGCTTCACAATGATCCTGGTCTGTTTCACAGCGATCCCATTCTGCTTCACAGTGATCCTGGTCTGTTTCACAATGATCCCATTCTGCTTCACAGTGATCCTGGTCTGCTTCACAATGATACTGGTCCGCATCACAATGATCCTGGTCTGTTTCACAGTGATCCCATTCTGCTTCACAGTGATCCTGGTCTGTTTCCCAAAGATCCTGGTCTGTTTCACAGTGATCCCATTCTGCTTCACAGTGATCCTGGTCTGCTTCACAATGATCCTGGTCTGTTCAACAGTGATCCTGGTCTGTTTTACAGTGATCCTGGTCTGTTTCACAATGATCCTGGTCTGTTTCACAGTGATCAGGTCTGCTTCACAGTGATCCTGGTCTGCTTCACAGTGATCCTGTTCTGCTTCACAGTGATCCTGGTCTGTTTCACAGTTATCCCATTCTGCTTCACAGTGATTCTGGTCTGTTTCACAATGATCCTGGTCTGTTTCATAGTGATCCCATTGTGCTTCACAGTGATCCTGGTCTGTTTCACAATGATCCTGGTCTGCTTCACAGTGATCCTGGTCTGTTTCACAGCGATCCCATTCTGCTTCACAGTGATCCTGGTCTGTTTCACAATGATCCTGGTCTGTTTCATAGTGATCCCATTCTGCTTCACAGTGATCCTGGTCTGTTTCACAATGATTCTGGTCTGCTTCACAGTGATCCTGGCCTGTTTCACAATGACCCTGGTCTGTTTCACAGCGAACCCATTCTGCTTCACAGTGATCCTGGTCTGTTTCACAGTGATCAGGGTCTGTTTCACAATGATCCTGGTCTGCTTCACAGTGATCCTGGTCTGTTTCACAATGATCCTGGTCTGTTTCACAGCGATCCCATTCTGCTTCACAGTGATCCTGGTCCATTTCACAATGACCCTGGTCTGCTTCACAGTGATCCTGGTCTGCTTCACAGCGATCCCATTCTGTTTCAACGTGATCCTGGTCTGTTTCACAATGATACTGGTCTGCTTCACAATGATCCTGGTCTGCTTCACAATGATCCTGGTCTGTTTCACAGCGATCCCATTCTGCTTCACAGTGATCCTGGTCTGTTTCACAGTTATCACATTCTGCTTCACAGTGATTCTGGTCTGTTTCACAATGATCCTGGTCTGCTTCACAATGATCCTGGTCTGTTCAACAGTGATCCTGGTCTGTTTTACAGTGATCCTGGTCTGTTTCACAATGATCCTGGTCTGTTTCACAGTGATCAGGTCTGCTTCACAGTGATCCTGGTCTGCTTCACAGTGATCCTGTTCTGCTTCACAGTGATCCTGGTCTGTTTCACAGTTATCCCATTCTGCTTCACAGTGATTCTGGTCTGTTTCACAATGATCCTGGTCTGTTTCATAGTGATCCCATTGTGCTTCACAGTGATCCTGGTCTGTTTCACAATGATCCTGGTCTGCTTCACAGTGATCCTGGTCTGTTTCACAGCGATCCCATTCTGCTTCACAGTGATCCTGGTCTGTTTCACAATGATCCTGGTCTGTTTCATAGTGATCCCATTCTGCTTCACAGTGATCCTGGTCTGTTTCACAATGATTCTGGTCTGCTTCACAGTGATCCTGGCCTGTTTCACAATGATCCTGGTCTGTTTCACAGCGAACCCATTCTGCTTCACAGTGATCCTGGTCTGCTTCACAGTGATCAGGGTCTGTTTCACAATGATCCTGGTCTGCTTCACAGTGATCCTGGTCTGTTTCACAATGATCCTGGTCTGTTTCACAGCGATCCCATTCTGCTTCACAGTGATCCTGGTCTGTTTCACAACGATCCTAGTCCATTTCACAATGACCCTGGTCTGCTTCACAGTGATCCTGGTCTGCTTCACAGCGATCCCATTCTGTTTCACCGTGATCCTGGTCTGTTTCACAATGATACTGGTCTGCTTCACAATGATCCTGGTCTGCTTCACAATGATCCTGGTCTGTTTCACAGCGATCCCATTCTGCTTCACAGTGATCCCGGGCCGTTTCACAATGATCCTGGTCTGTTTCACAATGATCCTGGTCTGCTTCACAGTGATCCTGGTCTGCTTCACAGCGATCCCATTCTGATTCACAGTGATCCTGGTCTGTTTCACAATGATCCTGGTCTGCTTCACAATGATCCTGGTCTGCTTCACAATGATCCTGGTCTGTTTCACAGTGATCCTGGTCTGTTTCCCAATGATCCTGTTCTGCTTCACAATGATCCTGTTCTGCTTCACAATGATCCTGGTCTGTTCAACAGTGATCCTGGTCTGTTTTACAGTGATCCTGGTCTGTTTTACAGTGATCCTGGTCTGTTTCACAATGATCCTGGTCTGTTTCACAGCGATCCTGGTCTGCTTCACAGTGATCCTGGTCTGCTTCACAGCGATCCCATTCTGATTCACAGTGATCCTGGTCTGTTTCACAATGATCCTGGTCTGCTTCACAATGATCCTGGTCTGCTTCACAATGATCCTGGTCTGTTTCACAGTGATCCTGGTCTGTTTCCCAATGATCCTGGTCTGCTTCACAATGATCCTGGTCTGCTTCACAATGATCCTGGTCTGTTTCACAGTGATCCTGGTCTGTTTCCCAATGATCCTGGTCTGCTTCACAATGATCCTGTTCTGCTTCACAATGATCCTGGTCTGTTTTACAGTGATCCTGGTCTGTTTTACAGTGATCCTGGTCTGTTTCACAATGATCCTGGTCTGTTTCACAGCGATCCTGGTCTGCTTCACAGTGATCCTGGTCTGCTTCACAGCGATCCCATTCTGATTCACAGTGATACTGGTCTGTTTCACAAAGATCCTGGTCTGTTTCACAGTGATCCTGGTCTGCTTCACAATGATCCTGGTCTGTTTCACAGTGATCCCAGTCTGTTTCACAGTGATCCTGGTCTGTTTCACAGTGATCCTGTTCTGCTTCACAATGATCCTGGTCTGCTTCACAATGATCCTGGTCTGCTTCACAGTGATCCCATTCTGCTTCACAGTGATCCCGTTCTGCTTCACAATGATCCTGGTCTGCTTCACAATGATCCTGGTCTGCTTCACAATGATCCTGGTCTGCTTCACAGTAATCCTGGTCTGCTTCACAATGATCCTTGTCTGCTTCACAGTGATCCTGGTCTGCTTCACTGTGATCCTGGTCTGTTTCACAGCGATCCCATTCTGCTGCACAGTGATCCTGGTCTGCTTCACAATGATCCCATTCTGCTTCACAGTGATCCTGGTCTGTTTCACAATGATCCCATTCTGCTTCACAACGTTCCTGGTCTGCTTCACAGTGATCCCATTCTGCTTCAAAATGATCCTGGTCTGTTTCATAGTGATCCTGGTCTGTTTCACAGTGATCCTGGTCTGTTTCACTGTGATCCTGGTCTGTTTCATAGTGATCCCATTCTGCTTCACAGTGATCCCATTCTGCTTCACAGTGATCTGGTCTGTTTCAACGTGATCCTGGTCTGTTTCACAGTGATCCTGGTCTGCTTCACAATGATCCTGGTCAGTTCCACAGTGATCCTGGTCTGTTTGACAGTGTTCCTGGCCTGTTTCACACTAATCGCAGTCTACTTCACAGTGATCACAGTCTGCTTCACAGGGATCATGATCTATTTCACTGTGATCCTGGCCTGTTTCACGTGGTCTGTTTCACAGTGATCCCATTCTGCTTCACAATGATCCTGGTCTGTTCCACAGTGATCCTCGTCTGTTTCATAGTGATCCCAATCTGCATCACAGTGATCCCATTCTGCTTCACAATGATCCTGCTCAGTTCCACAGTGATCCTGGTCTGTTTCACACTGATCCTGGTCTGCTTCACAGTGATCAGGTCTGCTTCACAGTGATCCTGGTCTGCTTCACAGTGATCCTGGTCTGCTTCACAGTGATCCTGATCTGTTCCACCGTGATACTGGTCTGTTTCACAGTGATATTGGTCTATTTCACAGTGATTACAGTCTCCTTCACAATGATCCCAGTCTGCTTCATAGGGATCATGATCTATTTCACTGTGATCCTGGCCTGTTTCACGTGGTCTTTATCACAGTTATCACATTCTGCTTCACAACGATCCTGGTCTGTTTCACAGTGATCCTGGTCTGTTTCACAGTGATCCTGGTCTGCTTCACAGTGATCCTGGTCTGCTTCACAGTGATCCTGGTCTGCTTCACAGCGATCCTGGTCTGCTTCACAGCGATCCTGGTCTGTTTCACTGTGATCCTGGTCTGCTTCACAATGATCCTGGTCTGCTTCACAGTGATCCCATTCTGCTTCACAATGATCCTGGTCTGTTTCATAGTGATTCTGGTCTGTTTCACAGTGATCCTGGTCTGTTTCACAGTGATCCTGGTCTGTTTCATAGTGATCCCATTCTGCTTCACAGTGATCCCATTCTGCTTCACAGTGATCCTGGTCTGTTTCAAAGTGATCCTGGTCTGTTTCACAGTGATCCTGTTCTGCTTCACAATGATCCTGGTCAGTTCCACAGTGATCCTGGTCTGTTTGACAGTGTTCCTGGCCTGTTTCACACTAATCGCAGTCTACTTCACAGTGATCACAGTCTCCTTCACAATGTTCCCAGTCTGCTTCACAGGGATCATGATCTATTTCACTGTGATCCTGGCCTGTTTCACGCGATCTGTTTCACAGTGATCCTGCTCTGCTTCACAGTGATCCTGATCTGTTCCACAGTGATCCTGGTCTGTTTCACAGTGATCCTGGTCTGTTTCACAGTGATCACAGTCTCCTTCACAATGATCCCAGTCTGCTTCATAGGGATCATGATCTATTTCACTGTGATCCTGGCCTGTTTCACGTGGTCTGTTTCACAGTGATCCCATTCTGCATCACAGTGATCCCATTCTGCTTCACAATGATCCTGGTCTGTTTCACAGTGACCAAAGTCTCCTTCACAATGATCCTGGTCTGTTTCACAGTGATCCCATTCTGCTTCACAGTGATCCTGGTCTGTTTCACAATGATCCTGGTCTGCTTCACAGTGATCCTGGTCTGTTTCACAATGATCCTGGTCTGCTTCACAGTGATCCTGGTCTGTTTCACAATGACCCTGGTCTGTTTCACAGTGATCCTGGTCTGTTTCATTGTGATCCCATTCTGCTTCACAGTGATCCTGGTCTGTTTCACAATGATCCTGGTCTGCATCACAGTGATCCTGGTCTGTTTCACAATGATCCTGGTCTGCTTCACAGTGATCCTGGTCTGTTTCACAATGATCCTGGTCTGTTTCACAGCGATCCCATTCTGCTTCACAGTGATCCTGGTCTGTTTCACAGTGATCCTGGTCTGTTTCATAGTGATCCCATTCTGCTTCACAGTGATCCTAGTCTGTTTCACAATGATCCTGGTCTGTTTCATAGTGATCCCATTCTGCTTAACAGTGATCCTGGTCTGTTTCACAGTGATCCCATTCTGCTTCACAGTGATCCTGGTCTGTTTCACAATGATCCTGGTCTGTTTCACAGCGATCCCATTCTGCTTCACAGTGATCCTGGTCTGTTTCACAGTGATCCTGGTCTGTTTCATAGTGATCCCATTCTGCTTCACAGTGATCCTGGTCTGTTTCACAATGATCCTGGTCTGCTTCACAGTGATCCTGTTCTGTTTCATAGTGATCCCATTCTGCTTCACAGTGATCCTAGTCTGTTTCACAATGATCCTGGTCTGCTTAACAGTGATCCTGGTCTGTTTCACAGTGATCCCATTCTGCTTCACAGTGATCCTGGTCTGTTTCACAATGATCCTGGTCTGTTTCATAGTGATCCCATTCCGCTTCACAGTGATCCTGGTCTGTTTCACAATGATCTTGGTCTGCTTCACAGTGATCCTGGTCTGTTTCACAATGATCCTGGTCTGTTTCACAGCGATCCCATTCTGCTTCACAGTGATCCTGGTCTGTTTCACAATGATCCTGGTCTGCTTCACAGTGATCCTGGTCGGTTTCACAATGATCCTGGTCTGTTTCACAGCGATCTCATTCTGCTTCACAGTGATCCTGGTCTGTTTCACCGTGATCCTGGTCTGTTTCACAGTGATCATGGTCTGTTTCACAGCGATCCCATTCTGCTTCACAGTGATCCTGGTCTGTTTCACAATGATCCTGGTCTGCTTCACAATGATCCTGGTCTGCTTCACAATGATCCTGGTCTGTTTCACAGTGATCCTGGTCTGTTTCACAATGATCCTGGTCTGTTTCACAATGATCCTGGTCTGTTTCACAGTGATCCCATTCTGCTTCACAGTGATCCTGGTCTGTTTCACAATGATCCCGGTCCGTTTCACAATGATCCTGGTCTGCTTCACAATGATCCTGGTCTGCTTCACAGTGATCCTGGTCTGCTTCACAGTGATCCTGGTCTGTTTCACAGTGATCCTGGTCTGCTTCACAGTGATCCTGGTCTGCTTCACAGTGATCCCATTCTGCTTCACAGTGATCCCATTCTGCTTCACAATGATCCTGGTCTGCTTCACAATGATCCTGGTCTGTTTCACAGCGATCCTGGTCTGTTTCACTGTGATCCTGGTCTGCTTCACAATGATCCTGGTCTGCTTCACAGTGATCCCATTCTGCTGCTCAGTGATCCTGGTCTGTTTCACAATGATCCTGGTCTGCTTCATAGTGATCCTGGTCTGTTTCACAGTGATCCTGGTCTGTTTCATAGTGATCCCATTCTGCTTCACAGTGATCCCATTCTGCTTCACAGTGATCCCATTCTGCTTCACAGTGATCCTGGTCTGTTTCAAAGTGATCCTGGTCTGTTTCACAGTGATCCTGGTCTGCTTCACAATGATCCTGGTCAGTTCCACAGTGATCCTGGTCTGTTTGATAGTGTTCCTGGCCTGTTTCACACTAATCGCAGTCTACTTCACAGTGATCACAGTCTCCTTCACAATGATCCCAGTCTGATTCACAGGGATCATGATCTATTTCACTGTGATCCTGGCCTGTTTCACGTGGTCTGTTTCACAGTGATCCCATTCTGCTTCACAACGATCCTGGTCTGTTTCACAGTGATCCTCGTCTGTTTCATAGTGATCCCAATCTGCATTACAGTGATCCCATTCTGCTTCACAATGATCCTGCTCAGTTCCACAGTGATCCTGGTCTGTTTCACAGTGATCCTGGTCTGTTTCACAGTGATCCTGGTCTGTTTCACAGTGATCCTGGTCTGTTTCACAGTGATCCTGGTCTGCTTCACAGTGATCCTGGTCTATTTCATAGTGATCCTGGTCTGTTTCACAGTTATCCTGGTCTGCTTCACAGTGATCCTGATCTGTTCCACAGTGATCCTGGTCTGTTTCACAGTGATCCTGGTCTGTTTCACAGTGATCAGAGTCTCCTTCACAATGATCCCAGTCTGCTTCATAGGGATCATGATCTATTTCACTGTGATCCTGGCCTGTTTCACGTGGTCTGCTTCACAGTGATCCCATTCTGCTTCACAGTGATCCTGGTCTGTTCCACAGTGATCCTCGTCTGTTTCATAGTGATCCCAATCTGCATCACAGTGATCCCATTCTGCTTCACAATGATCCTGCTCAGTTCCACAGTGATCCTGGTCTGTTTCACACTGATCCTGGTCTGCTTCACAGTGATCAGGTCTGCTTCACAGTGATCCTGGTCTGCTTCACAGTGATCCTGGTCTGCTTCACAGTGATCCTGGTCTGTTTCACAGTTATCCCATTCTGCTTCACAGTGATCCTGGTCTGTTTCACAGCGATCCCATTCTGCTTCACAGTGATCCTGGTCTGTTTCACAATGATCCTGGTCTGCTTCACAGTGATCAGGGTCTGTTTCACAATGATCCTGGTCTGCTTCACAGTGATCCTGGTCTGTTTCACAATGATCCTGGTCTGTTTCACAGCGATCCCATTCTGCTTCACAGTGATCCTGGTCTGTTTCACAATGATCCTAGTCCATTTCACAATGACCCTGGTCTGCTTCACAGTGATCCTGGTCTGCTTCACAGCGATCCCATTCTGTTTCACCGTGATCCTGGTCTGTTTCACAGTGATCCTGGTCTGTTTCACAGTGATCATGGTCTGTTTCACAGCGATCCCATTCTGCTTCACAGTGATCCTGGTCTGTTTCACAATGATCCGGGTCTGCTTCACAATGATCCTGGTCTGCTTCACAATGATCCTGGTCTGTTTCACAGCGATCCCATTCTGCTTCACAGTGATCCTGGTCTATTTCACAATGATCCCATTCTGCTTCACAGTGATCCTGGTCTGCTTCACAATGATACTGGTCCGCATCACAATGATCCTGGTCTGTTTCACAGTGATCCCATTCTGCTTCACAGTGATCCTGGTCTATTTCCCAAAGATCCTGGTCTGTTTCACAGTGATCCCATTCTGCTTCACAGTGATCCTGGTCTGCTTCACAATGATCCTGGTCTGTTCAACAGTGATCCTGGTCTGTTTTACAGTGATCCTGGTCTGTTTCACAATGATCCTGGTCTGTTTCACAGTGATCAGGTCTGCTTCACAGTGATCCTGGTCTGCTTCACAGTGATCCTGTTCTGCTTCACAGTGATCCTGGTCTGTTTCACAGTTATCCCATTCTGCTTCACAGTGATTCTGGTCTGTTTCACAATGATCCTGGTCTGTTTCATAGTGATCCCATTGTGCTTCACAGTGATCCTGGTCTGTTTCACAATGATCCTGGTCTGCTTCACAGTGATCCTGGTCTGTTTCACAGCGATCCCATTCTGCTTCACAGTGATCCTGGTCTGTTTCACAATGATCCTGGTCTGTTTCATAGTGATCCCATTCTGCTTCACAGTGATCCTGGTCTGTTTCACAATGATTCTGGTCTGCTTCACAGTGATCCTGGCCTGTTTCACAATGATCCTGGTCTGTTTCACAGCGAACCCATTCTGCTTCACAGTGATCCTGGTCTGTTTCACAGTGATCAGGGTCTGTTTCACAATGATCCTGGTCTGCTTCACAGTGATCCTGGTCTGTTTCACAATGATCCTGGTCTGTTTCACAGCGATCCCATTCTGCTTCACAGTGATCCTGGTCCATTTCACAATGACCCTGGTCTGCTTCACAGTGATCCTGGTCTGCTTCACAGCGATCCCATTCTGTTTCACCGTGATCCTGGTCTGTTTCACAATGATACTGGTCTGCTTCACAATGATCCTGGTCTGCTTCACAATGATCCTGGTCTGTTTCACAGCGATCCCATTCTGCTTCACAGTGATCCTGGTCTGTTTCACAGTTATCCCATTCTGCTTCACAGTGATTCTGGTCTGTTTCACAATGATCCTGGTCTGCTTCACAATGATCCTGGTCTGTTCAACAGTGATCCTGGTCTGTTTTACAGTGATCCTGGTCTGTTTCACAATGATCCTGGTCTGTTTCACAGTGATCAGGTCTGCTTCACAGTGATCCTGGTCTGCTTCACAGTGATCCTGTTCTGCTTCACAGTGATCCTGGTCTGTTTCACAGTTATCCCATTCTGCTTCACAGTGATTCTGGTCTGTTTCACAATGATCCTGGTCTGTTTCATAGTGATCCCATTGTGCTTCACAGTGATCCTGGTCTGTTTCACAATGATCCTGGTCTGCTTCACAGTGATCCTGGTCTGTTTCACAGCGATCCCATTCTGCTTCACAGTGATCCTGGTCTGTTTCACAATGATCCTGGTCTGTTTCATAGTGATCCCATTCTGCTTCACAGTGATCCTGGTCTGTTTCACAATGATTCTGGTCTGCTTCACAGTGATCCTGGCCTGTTTCACAATGATCCTGGTCTGTTTCACAGCGAACCCATTCTGCTTCACAGTGATCCTGGTCTGCTTCACAGTGATCAGGGTCTGTTTCACAATGATCCTGGTCTGCTTCACAGTGATCCTGGTCTGTTTCACAATGATCCTGGTCTGTTTCACAGCGATCCCATTCTGCTTCACAGTGATCCTGGTCTGTTTCACAACGATCCTAGTCCATTTCACAATGACCCTGGTCTGCTTCACAGTGATCCTGGTCTGCTTCACAGCGATCCCATTCTGTTTCACCGTGATCCTGGTCTGTTTCACAATGATACTGGTCTGCTTCACAATGATCCTGGTCTGCTTCACAGTGATCCTGGTCTGCTTCACAGCGATCCCATTCTGATTCACAGTGATCCTGGTCTGTTTCACAATGATCCTGGTCTGCTTCACAATGATCCTGGTCTGCTTCACAATGATCCTGGTCTGTTTCACAGTGATCCTGGTCTGTTTCCCAATGATCCTGGTCTGCTTCACAATGATCCTGTTCTGCTTCACAATGATCCTGGTCTGTTCAACAGTGATCCTGGTCTGTTTTACAGTGATCCTGGTCTGTTTCACAGTGATCCTGGTCTGTTTCACAATGATCCTGGTCTGTTTCACAGCGATCCTGGTCTGCTTCACAGTGATCCTGGTCTGCTTCACAGCGATCCCATTCTGATTCACAGTGATCCTGGTCTGTTTCACAATGATCCTGGTCTGCTTCACAATGATCCTGGTCTGCTTCACAATGATCCTGGTCTGTTTCACAGTGATCCTGGTCTGTTTCCCAATGATCCTGGTCTGCTTCACAATGATCCTGGTCTGCTTCACAATGATCCTGGTCTGTTTCACAGTGATCCTGGTCTGTTTCCCAATGATCCTGGTCTGCTTCACAATGATCCTGTTCTGCTTCACAATGATCCTGGTCTGTTTTACAGTGATCCTGGTCTGTTTTACAGTGATCCTGGTCTGTTTCACAATGATCCTGGTCTGTTTCACAGCGATCCTGGTCTGCTTCACAGTGATCCTGGTCTGCTTCACAGCGATCCCATTCTGATTCACAGTGATACTGGTCTGTTTCACAAAGATCCTGGTCTGTTTCACAGTGATCCTGGTCTGCTTCACAATGATCCTGGTCTGTTTCACAGTGATCCCAGTCTGTTTCACAGTGATCCTGGTCTGTTTCACAGTGATCCTGTTCTGCTTCACAATGATCCTGGTCTGCTTCACAATGATCCTGGTCTGCTTCACAGTGATCCCATTCTGCTTCACAGTGATCCCGTTCTGCTTCACAAAGATCCTGGTCTGCTTCACAATGATCCTGGTCTGTTTCACAATGATCCTGGTCTGCTTCACAGTAATCCTGGTCTGCTTCACAATGATCCTTGTCTGCTTCACAGTGATCCTGGTCTGCTTCACTGTGATCCTGGTCTGTTTCACAGCGATCCCATTCTGCTGCACAGTGATCCTGGTCTGCTTCACAATGATCCCATTCTGCTTCACAGTGATCCTGGTCTGTTTCACAATGATCCTGGTCTGCTTCACAACGTTCCTGGTCTGCTTCACAGTGATCCCATTCTGCTTCAAAATGATCCTGGTCTGTTTCATAGTGATCCTGGTCTGTTTCACAGTGATCCTGGTCTGTTTCACAGTGATCCTGGTCTGTTTCATAGTGATCCCATTCTGCTTCACAGTGATCCCATTCTGCTTCACAGTGATCTGGTCTGTTTCAATGTGATCCTGGTCTGTTTCACAGTGATCCTGGTCTGCTTCACAATGATCCTGGTCAGTTCCACAGTGATCCTGGTCTGTTTGACAGTGTTCCTGGCCTGTTTCACACTAATCGCAGTCTACTTCACAGTGATCACAGTCTGCTTCACAGGGATCATGATCTATTTCACTGTGATCCTGGCCTGTTTCACGTGGTCTGTTTCACAGTGATCCCATTCTGCTTCACAATGATCCTGGTCTGTTCCACAGTGATCCTCGTCTGTTTCATAGTGATCCCAATCTGCATCACAGTGATCCCATTCTGCTTCACAATGATCCTGCTCAGTTCCACAGTGATCCTGGTCTGTTTCACACTGATCCTGGTCTGCTTCACAGTGATCAGGTCTGCTTCACAGTGATCCTGGTCTGCTTCACAGTGATCCTGGTCTGCTTCACAGTGATCCTGATCTGTTCCACCGTGATACTGGTCTGTTTCACAGTGATATTGGTCTATTTCACAGTGATTACAGTCTCCTTCACAATGATCCCAGTCTGCTTCATAGGGATCATGATCTATTTCACTGTGATCCTGGCCTGTTTCACGTGGTCTTTATCACAGTTATCCCATTCTGCTTCACAACGATCCTGGTCTGTTTCACAGTGATCCTGGTCTGTTTCACAGTGATCCTGGTCTGCTTCACAGTGATCCTGGTCTGCTTCACAGTGATCCTGGTCTGCTTCACAGCGATCCTGGTCTGCTTCACAGCGATCCTGGTCTGTTTCACTGTGATCCTGGTCTGCTTCACAATGATCCTGGTCTGCTTCACAGTGATCCCATTCTGCTTCACAATGATCCTGGTCTGTTTCATAGTGATTCTGGTCTGTTTCACAGTGATCCTGGTCTGTTTCACAGTGATCCTGGTCTGTTTCATAGTGATCCCATTCTGCTTCACAGTGATCCCATTCTGCTTCACAGTGATCCTGGTCTGTTTCAAAGTGATCCTGGTCTGTTTCACAGTGATCCTGTTCTGCTTCACAATGATCCTGGTCAGTTCCACAGTGATCCTGGTCTGTTTGACAGTGTTCCTGGCCTGTTTCACACTAATCGCAGTCTACTTCACAGTGATCACAGTCTCCTTCACAATGT
The DNA here is from genome assembly GCF_047496885.1 of Scyliorhinus torazame. Lineage (NCBI taxonomy): Eukaryota > Metazoa > Chordata > Chondrichthyes > Carcharhiniformes > Scyliorhinidae > Scyliorhinus > Scyliorhinus torazame. The sequence continues at coordinate 139,592,424 of NC_092715.1, forward strand.
TCCCAGTCTGCTTCACAGGGATCATGATCTATTTCACTGTGATCCTGGCCTGTTTCACGCGATCTGTTTCACAGTGATCCTGCTCTGCTTCACAGTGATCCTGATCTGTTCCACAGTGATCCTGGTCTGTTTCACAGTGATCCTGGTCTGTTTCACAGTGATCACAGTCTCCTTCACAATGATCCCAGTCTGCTTCATAGGGATCATGATCTATTTCACTGTGATCCTGGCCTGTTTCACGTGGTCTGTTTCACAGTGATCCCATTCTGCATCACAGTGATCCCATTCTGCTTCACAATGATCCTGGTCTGTTTCACAGTGACCAAAGTCTCCTTCACAATGATCCTGGTCTGTTTCACAGTGATCCCATTCTGCTTCACAGTGATCCTGGTCTGTTTCACAATGATCCTGGTCTGCTTCACAGTGATCCTGGTCTGTTTCACAATGATCCTGGTCTGCTTCACAGTGATCCTGGTCTGTTTCACAATGATCCTGGTCTGTTTCACAGTGATCCTGGTCTGTTTCATTGTGATCCCATTCTGCTTCACAGCGATCCCATTCTGCTTCACAGTGATCCTGGTCTGTTTCACAGTGATCCTGGTCTGTTTCATAGTGATCCCATTCTGCTTCACAGTGATCCTAGTCTGTTTCACAATGATCCTGGTCTGTTTCATAGTGATCCCATTCTGCTTAACAGTGATCCTGGTCTGTTTCACAGTGATCCCATTCTGCTTCACAGTGATCCTGGTCTGTTTCACAATGATCCTGGTCTGTTTCACAGCGATCCCATTCTGCTTCACAGTGATCCTGGTCTGTTTCACAGTGATCCTGGTCTGTTTCATAGTGATCCCATTCTGCTTCACAGTGATCCTGGTCTGTTTCACAATGATCCTGGTCTGCTTCACAGTGATCCTGTTCTGTTTCATAGTGATCCCATTCTGCTTCACAGTGATCCTAGTCTGTTTCACAATGATCCTGGTCTGCTTAACAGTGATCCTGGTCTGTTTCACAGTGATCCCATTCTGCTTCACAGTGATCCTGGTCTGTTTCACAATGATCCTGGTCTGTTTCATAGTGATCCCATTCTGCTTCACAGTGATCCTGGTCTGTTTCACAATGATCTTGGTCTGCTTCACAGTGATCCTGGTCTGTTTCACAGTGATCCTGGTCTGCTTCACAGTGATCCTGGTCTGCTTCACAGCGATCCTGGTCTGCTTCACAGCGATCCTGGTCTGTTTCACTGTGATCCTGGTCTGCTTCACAATGATCCTGGTCTGCTTCACAGTGATCCCATTCTGCTTCACAATGATCCTGGTCTGTTTCATAGTGATTCTGGTCTGTTTCACAGTGATCCTGGTCTGTTTCACAGTGATCCTGGTCTGTTTCATAGTGATCCCATTCTGCTTCACAGTGATCCCATTCTGCTTCACAGTGATCCTGGTCTGTTTCAAAGTGATCCTGGTCTGTTTCACAGTGATCCTGTTCTGCTTCACAATGATCCTGGTCAGTTCCACAGTGATCCTGGTCTGTTTGACAGTGTTCCTGGCCTGTTTCACACTAATCGCAGTCTACTTCACAGTGATCACAGTCTCCTTCACAATGTTCCCAGTCTGCTTCACAGGGATCATGATCTATTTCACTGTGATCCTGGCCTGTTTCACGCGATCTGTTTCACAGTGATCCTGCTCTGCTTCACAGTGATCCTGATCTGTTCCACAGTGATCCTGGTCTGTTTCACAGTGATCCTGGTCTGTTTCACAGTGATCACAGTCTCCTTCACAATGATCCCAGTCTGCTTCATAGGGATCATGATCTATTTCACTGTGATCCTGGCCTGTTTCACGTGGTCTGTTTCACAGTGATCCCATTCTGCATCACAGTGATCCCATTCTGCTTCACAATGATCCTGGTCTGTTTCACAGTGACCAAAGTCTCCTTCACAATGATCCTGGTCTGTTTCACAGTGATCCCATTCTGCTTCACAGTGATCCTGGTCTGTTTCACAATGATCCTGGTCTGCTTCACAGTGATCCTGGTCTGTTTCACAATGATCCTGGTCTGCTTCACAGTGATCCTGGTCTGTTTCACAATGATCCTGGTCTGTTTCACAGTGATCCTGGTCTGTTTCATTGTGATCCCATTCTGCTTCACAGTGATCCTGGTCTGTTTCACAATGATCCTGGTCTGCTTCACAGTGATCCTGGTCTGTTTCACAATGATCCTGGTCTGCTTCACAGTGATCCTGGTCTGTTTCACAATGATCCTGGTCTGTTTCACAGCGATCCCATTCTGCTTCACAGTGATCCTGGTCTGTTTCACAGTGATCCTGGTCTGTTTCATAGTGATCCCATTCTGCTTCACAGTGATCCTAGTCTGTTTCACAATGATCCTGGTCTGTTTCATAGTGATCCCATTCTGCTTAACAGTGATCCTGGTCTGTTTCACAGTGATCCCATTCTGCTTCACAGTGATCCTGGTCTGTTTCACAATGATCCTGGTCTGTTTCACAGCGATCCCATTCTGCTTCACAGTGATCCTGGTCTGTTTCACAGTGATCCTGGTCTGTTTCATAGTGATCCCATTCTGCTTCACAGTGATCCTGGTCTGTTTCACAATGATCCTGGTCTGCTTCACAGTGATCCTGTTCTGTTTCATAGTGATCCCATTCTGCTTCACAGTGATCCTAGTCTGTTTCACAATGATCCTGGTCTGCTTAACAGTGATCCTGGTCTGTTTCACAGTGATCCCATTCTGCTTCACAGTGATCCTGGTCTGTTTCACAATGATCCTGGTCTGTTTCATAGTGATCCCATTCTGCTTCACAGTGATCCTGGTCTGTTTCACAATGATCTTGGTCTGCTTCACAGTGATCCTGGTCTGTTTCACAATGATCCTGGTCTGTTTCACAGCGATCCCATTCTGCTTCACAGTGATCCTGGTCTGTTTCACAATGATCCTGGTCTGCTTCACAGTGATCCTGGTCGGTTTCACAATGATCCTGGTCTGTTTCACAGCGATCTCATTCTGCTTCACAGTGATCCTGGTCTGTTTCACCGTGATCCTGGTCTGTTTCACAGTGATCATGGTCTGTTTCACAGCGATCCCATTCTGCTTCACAGTGATCCTGGTCTGTTTCACAATGATCCTGGTCTGCTTCACAATGATCCTGGTCTGCTTCACAATGATCCTGGTCTGTTTCACAGTGATCCTGGTCTGTTTCACAATGATCCTGGTCTGTTTCACAATGATCCTGGTCTGTTTCACAGTGATCCCATTCTGCTTCACAGTGATCCTGGTCTGTTTCACAATGATCCCGGTCCGTTTCACAATGATCCTGGTCTGCTTCACAATGATCCTGGTCTGCTTCACAGTGATCCTGGTCTGCTTCACAGTGATCCTGGTCTGTTTCACAGTGATCCTGGTCTGCTTCACAGTGATCCTGGTCTGCTTCACAGTGATCCCATTCTGCTTCACAGTGATCCCATTCTGCTTCACAATGATCCTGGTCTGCTTCACAATGATCCTGGTCTGTTTCACAGCGATCCTGGTCTGTTTCACTGTGATCCTGGTCTGCTTCACAATGATCCTGGTCTGCTTCACAGTGATCCCATTCTGCTGCTCAGTGATCCTGGTCTGTTTCACAATGATCCTGGTCTGCTTCATAGTGATCCTGGTCTGTTTCACAGTGATCCTGGTCTGTTTCATAGTGATCCCATTCTGCTTCACAGTGATCCCATTCTGCTTCACAGTGATCCTGGTCTGTTTCAAAGTGATCCTGGTCTGTTTCACAGTGATCCTGGTCTGCTTCACAATGATCCTGGTCAGTTCCACAGTGATCCTGGTCTGTTTGATAGTGTTCCTGGCCTGTTTCACACTAATCGCAGTCTACTTCACAGTGATCACAGTCTCCTTCACAATGATCCCAGTCTGATTCACAGGGATCATGATCTATTTCACTGTGATCCTGGCCTGTTTCACGTGGTCTGTTTCACAGTGATCCCATTCTGCTTCACAACGATCCTGGTCTGTTTCACAGTGATCCTCGTGTGTTTCATAGTGATCCCAATCTGCATTACAGTGATCCCATTCTGCTTCACAATGATCCTGGTCTGTTTCACAGTGATCCTGGTCTGTTTCACAGTGATCCTGGTCTGTTTCACAGTGATCCTGGTCTGTTTCACAGTGATCCTGGTCTGCTTCACAGTGATCCTGGTCTATTTCATAGTGATCCTGGTCTGTTTTACAGTTATCCTGGTCTGCTTCACAGTGATCCTGATCTGTTCCACAGTGATCCTGGTCTGTTTCACAGTGATCCTGGTCTGTTTCACAGTGATCACAGTCTCCTTCACAATGATCCCAGTCTGCTTCATAGGGATCATGATCTATTTCACTGTGATCCTGGCCTGTTTCACGTGGTCTGCTTCACAGTGATCCCATTCTGCTTCACAATGATCCTGGTCTGTTTCACAGTGATCCTCGTCTGTTTCACAACGATCCTGGTCTGCTTCACAGTGATCCTCGTCTGTTTCATAGTGATCCCAATCTGCATCACAGTGATCCCATTCTGCTTCACAATGAACCTGCTCAGTTCCACAGTGATCCTGGTCTATTTCACAGTGATCCTGGTCTGTTTCACAGTGATCCTGGTCTGTTTCACAGTGATCCTGGTCTGTTTCACAGTGATCTTGGTCTGCTTCACAGTGATCCTGGTCTGTATCACAATGATCCTGGTCTGTTTCACAGTGATCCTGGTCTGTTTCACAGTGATCACAGTCTCCTTCACAATGATCCTGGTCTGTTTCACAGTGATCCTGGTCTGTTTCACAGTGATCTTGGTCTGCTTCACAGTGATCCTGGTCTGTATCACAATGATCCTGGTCTGTTTCACAGTGATCCTGGTCTGTTTCACAGTGATCACAGTCTCCTTCATAATGATCCCCGTCTGCTTCACAGGGATCATGATCTATTTCACTGTGAATCTGGCCTGTTTCACGTGGTCTGTTTCACAGTGATCCCATTCTGCTTCACAACGATCCTGGTCTGTTTCACAGTGATCCTCGTCTGTTTCATAGTGATCCCAATCTGCATCACAGTGATCCCATTCTGCTTCACAATGATCCTGCTCAGTTCCACAGTGATTCTGGTCTGTTTCACCATGATCACAGTCTCCTTCACAATGATCCTGGTCTGTTTCGCAGTGATCCTGGTCTGTTTCACAGTGATCCTGGTCTGTTTCATAGTGATCCGAATCTGCATCACAGTGATCCCATTCTGCTTCAAATGATCCTGCTCTGTTCCACAGTGATCCTTGTCTGTTTCACAGTGATCCTGGTCTGTTTCACAGTGATCCTGGTCTGCTTCACAGTGATCCTGGTCTATTTCATAGTGATCCTGGTCTATTTCATAGTGATCCTGGTCTGTTTCACAGTGATCCCATTCTGCTTCACATTGATCCCATTCTGCTTCACAATGATCCTGGTCTGTTTCACAGTGATCCCATTCTGCTTCACAATGATCCTGGTCTGTTCCACAGTGATCCTCGTCTGTTTCATAGTCATCCCAATCTGCATCACAGTGATTCAATTCTGCTTCACAATGATCCTGCTTAGTTCCACAGTGATCCTGGTCTGTTTCACAGTGATCCTGGTCTGTTTCACAGTGATCCTGGTCTGTTTCACAGTGATCACAGTCTCCTTCACAATGATCCCAGTCTGCTTCACCAGGATTTTGGTCTGCTTCACTGTGATCCTGGTCTGTTTCACAATGAACCTTGTCTGCTTCACGGTTATCCTGGTCTGCTTCACAGTAACCGTGGTCTGTTGCACAGTGATCCTCACCTGTTTCTCTGTGACCCTGGTCTGCTTCACACTTCTCCTGGTTTGCAGCACAATGACTGAATCAGTTTCAAGGTTTTCAATCTCACTGGTGCAAAGTCAACCAAATGAGACCAATCTTGATATTTGCCAGAATTCCGGTTTTGGGAGGGAAAAGGTGGGATTTTCCGGTCTGCAAGCTGTGTTTTCCTATCTGGTGTGCCCTCGCTGGAGCGGGATCCTCCATTCTGGCAGCCAGCCAATGGGATTTTCCATTGTGACCACCTCACACGGTTGGGAAACCCATGGGTGTGGGAGCGCTACTGACGGAGCGGAGGATCCCGCCGATAGAGAATTCCGATGTAAGTGTTCCCATCGGGACTCACAAGCAAGCAATTCACGTTTCAGTTGCGCCGTTTTTCGGTAAATGAGTCAGGACATGCAAAGCGGCCAACACTCTGCTGGCGAGAATGAGATCAATTCGCAGCCCAGCGGATGCTGAAACCGTTGAGGCCAGATTTACCGTCATGACAGCTAGAGCTGTATTTATCTGTTCCACTTACCACACACTCATTTCAGTCACGAAAATGGTTCAGAGAAGACCTGCCGCAAATTCGGGAGTCTGAGGTGAATTCACAGCTCGTTTCCAGTGAGGAGAGGAGGGACACCCTCTTCTTAGGGTGCGCCGTAGACTCAACCCTGCCCTCCTGAACAGTGCCTGGGAGGTGGTGACAGATGTCATTAGCACTGCCAGCCTCACCAGAAGACAGCTGGCGATCTTGAGGTCACAGTGCAGGTGTCCTCTGGTTGGGGTGAGTGTTGCTGATCCCCTGCTTCCTCTGTACTGGGGCAATGCTTCTGAGGATTGCCAACACCTGGTAGGTCCTGATTGAGCTTTGCCACGCCCATCCTCTTGATGAAACAGCTGGGGTATGAGGGTGTCCAGTGGGTGGCCTGAGTGGGCTCCCAGATGACTAGAGGCTCTCTGAACATTCACAGAACACAGGCAGCACTCAGCAGTGTGAGCAGCCAGGTGCCTGTCAGTAGCATCATTTAAAACACAAAATGAGAGGGCGGCATGGCGACGCAGTGGTTAGCACTGCTGCCTCACAGCGCCGAGGACCCGGGTTCGATCCCGTCCATGGTCACTGCCCTTGTGGAGTTTGCGCATTCTCCCCGTGTCTGCCTGGGTCTCACCCCCACAACCCAAAAAGATGTGCAGGGTAGGTGGATTGGCCACGCTAAATTGCCCCTTAATTGGGAAAAAAAGAACTTGGCACTCTAAATTTACAAAAAAAATAAAACACGTACTGCAGTCTGAGCCAGACTATCCAATCCCGAGGGGGACACCCTGAGTTCACGGACCTGGCATCAAGTTGTTCTCCACTACTGCCCCAGGTCCGGGCAGCCAACCCCCCCCAGCAAGCCCAACAATCTTTGAGGCTTTTACAGATCTTTTCCAGCCTTCCGCTCCCCTTCCGCAGCCATCATGCTCAGGCCCCATTTGTAAACACTTGCAGAAATTCTCTCCCGTAAGACCTCTGTCTAAGAGGGGCGGAGCATTGCAGGGGGTGATGTATAAAGTGTCCAATCCGCTAATTATATTAAAAGCCATACAAATGACTGTCCATGTGGAGTTTGTACATTCTCCCCATGTCTGCGTGGTTCTCACCCCCACAAACCCAAAAAGTTGTGCAGGGTAGGTGAATTGTCCATGCTAAATTGCCCCTTAATTGGAAAACAAATGAATTGGATATTTTAAATTTATAAACAAAAACAAATGACGGCTTTGAAAGTATCTGCCGCCATGGGGCGCAAACTTCGATATCGCTGCCAGCAGGGGACTGACTCATGGCTTCGGAATCGGCCTCGGGCCAAAACGTATTTTTTTCCATTTCGCGAGATTCTTCGTGCCATCGCGATTCTTGCTTCCAGCGTCGCCAAGTGGAAAATCCAGCCCATTATCCTTTGGAACACTGTACCAAAACTCTCACTGTAGCAGGGAAAGTAGGTGCTCAAAGGAGCTTTAAGAAGCATAAGGAGCTGCTCAGATGTCTCTTCACATGATCATAGTTTGCAGTCAAAAGAGAGAGGAACAATTTAAAACGTTGCACAGGACATGTTATGTTCCATACAGATTTCATAAACATATCGTTCTCCAATGATTCCTGGAGTGTCTGTGAAGAGATGGAAACTCTGTAGCACATAGATTTGAGATATCCTCACATGCACCCCACTGGGATTCTGGAGTATCAGAGATGTCAAATGTATTCACTATTATTATCCCCTGTGATGCCTCAATCTGTATACTGGGGTTAGCAGTGAAAGCACTCCTGGATTTGGATCAAAACTGACTGATTTTCGCCAAGCTACACAATGAGCCGGATCCTCTGTTTCAGGGACTAAGCGTTGACACCGGGACTGAATTGGAGGTGTTCTACGTCCACGGAATTAGCGCCAGCCCCATGCAATTCAGGATCCATTAATGGACTAGCCCCGGCACCACACGCAACTAGACCAATTCCAATGAAAAACAGTGTCCGATTTGCTGGGATCAGGATTGCCACTTGAGAGGCTAACTACTGCAGCTGCACATAAGCACTCCACTCCCCACACACACTCATTCCAGCCAACAGGTTGGCAGCCTGGAGAGCAGCACCGCAGTTTGAAGATGCGCAACTCGAGGCCCTACTGGACACCGTGGAGGAAAAGCAGCGCACCCTGTTCCCCAGAGTGGGAAGGAGGCTGCCATCCAGCCCATTCACCGGGCCTGAGCACAGGGGCAGAACCCGTGAGCGCCATGGACACCAGGTACGGCCAGCAGTGTCAAAAGAAGCTGCATGAATTCCTCAGGGCGGCCAGGGTGGTTGGATTGGATTTGTTTATTGTCACCTGTACCGAGGTACAGTGAAAAGTATTTTTCTGCGAGCAGCTCAGACAGATGATTTAGCATTTGAAAAGAAAAGAAAATGAAAAGAAAATACATAATAGGGCAATACAAGGTACACAATGTAAATACACAGACACCGGCATCGGGTGAAGCATACAGGAGTGTAGTACTAATCAGGCAGTCCATATGAGGGTCGTTTAGGAGTCTGGTAACAGCGGGAAGAAGCTGTTTTTGAGTCTGTTCGTGTTAGTTCTCAGACTTTTGTATCTCCTGCCCGATGGAGAAGTTGGAAGAGTGAGTAAACCGGGTGGGAGGGGCCTTTGATTATGCTGCCCGCTTTCCCCAGGCAGCAGGAGGTGCAGACAGAGTCAATGGATGGGAGGCAGGTTCGTGTGATGGACTGGGTGGTGTTCACGACTCTCTGAAGTTTCTTGTGGTCTTGGGCTGAACAATTGCCACACCAGGCTCTGATGCAGCCTGATAGGATGCTTTCTATGGTGCATCTGCAAAAGTTGGTAAGAGTCAGTGTGGACATGCCAAATTTCCTTAGTTTCCTGAGGAAGTATAGGCGCTGTTGTGCTTTCTTGGTGGTAGCGTCGAGGTGGGTGGACCAGGACAGAGGTTTGGGGATGTGTACCCCTAGGAATTTGAAACTGCTAACCATCTCCACTTCGGCCCCGTTGATGCAGACAGGGGTGTGCACAGTACTTTGCTTTCTGAAGTCAATGACCAGCTCTTTAGTTTTGCTGTCATTGAGGGAGAGATTGTTGTCGCTGCACCACTCCACTAGGTTCACTATCTCCCTCCTGTATTCTGACTCATCGTTATTCAAGATCCGACCTACTATGGTCGTGTCGTCAGCAAACGTGCAAATGGAGTTGGAACCAAATTTTGCCATGCAGTTGTGTATGTATATAGAGTATAGTAGGGGGCTAAGTCCGCAGCCTTATGGGGCCCCAGTATTGAGGACTATCGTGGAGGAGGTGTTGTTTATTCTTACTGATTGTGGTCTTTGGGTCAGAGAGTCGAAGATCCAGTTGCAGAGTGAGGAGCCAAGTCCTAGCTTTTGGAGCTTTAATATGAGTTTGGCTGGGATTATGGTGTTGAAGGCAGAGCTGTAGTCAATAAATAGGAGTCTGATGTGGGAGTCCTTGTTGTCGAGATGCTCCAGGGATGAGTGTAGGGCCAGATGAGTAGCCAGCACCATGCCCCTGGCACCAACCCCCACCCCACACACCGGTAACCACCCCTCCCGCACCCCTCCCACCCAGAGGGGACCGAACACACCCGCCGACAGTCTGCTTGCACCCCAACCTGTGCCACATGCCAGTACCCATACTGCCCGCGGGCGACTGCATTTTTGTCCCCCCACCCCAAGAGAAGTTGGCGCATAAGCGCAGGTAGAGGGAGAGGACAGGAGGGGGACCGGCGGACCTATGGCTCCTCACCTTTACGGAGCAGTGGGCAATGGACCTGGTCAGTGGGCCAGGGAAGAGGGCAGTCGCCGAGACGGAAGTTGCCATCGGGGAATCAAGTGAGCCCCCGCTGAGTTGCACTGTCCCTATGTCCCACCCCCACACCACCCCACCACCCAAACCCACCACCTCTCCCACCCCACCCCAACGTCAGCACCCTCCCTTACCCACAGTCCCCCACCTCCATCACACTACCACCCTAACCTGAGAGTCATATCTTGTGTATTGCAGGATCACCTGGCGATGAGGCAGGCCCTTCTGGTGTCCACCGCCCCAGCCAGAACCCCAGTGTAGCCACCTGGGATGGCCACTTACAACTAGGTACAGAGAAACTCGCAAAGCCTCGCGGGTAAAATGGACAAGCCAAGACTAAAAGAGTAAAAGAAGAAAACGCAACACCAGGGCATGTCCAGCGAGGAGGCGGCAACGGACAGCGACACGAGCCCCTAAAGGTAAGCCTGCGATACCATGGAGCACCAGGCTGGGGTTGGCACTGACCTTCCATCACACTGTCTCCAGCACTTTTCACCATACCAGAGACAGTCACCTCGGTTGGGCATGTTAGTGTAGAGGTTCCTGTGGTAGTATCTGGTGCGCACCTCATATGGGCAGCAGTACATCAGGTGGAGGTAGTAACCCCCGAGAGGGCGGACTGTTGGAGGGCGGCCCCTCCCCAGGGAGAAGCTGCGGTCCAATAGATCTCGGGCCTCTGGAAAGGGTGGCCCTGTTGATGCTGGAGATGCAGACACAGAGCCAGGGACTGCATGAGGGGTTGTCAGCAACCATCCAGCGCCTGTAGGTGCAATTGGAGGAGTTCAACTGCCTGCAGGAGCAGGAGCCGGTGCCGACCATGCCTGCCACCCAGGCCAACACCGCACGGGTGTCGTCCACAGTGGAGGCTTTGAGGGCGAAGGTATCGGCCATGTGTCTAGATGTGCAAGGCCTGTGCAGGCGGTGGCAGGCACAGGGCAGGGCTGCCCTATCACAGGCAGCTTGTGTATCAGAGTCACGTGGACATTGCAGCTATCCTTAAGAGCTTGGCCCTTTCACAACGGGTCATGGCTGTGATTGTTGATGGCATTGCCCGGGTGCTGGCTGACCTGAACCAGTCTCAGAGAGACGTGGCATAATCCCGGTGGGAGGTGGCCAAGTCCGTGTGCTCCATGGCTGTGCTCATTGAGACCCTGGTCGAGATGAGAGATGGGCTTCCAGGAATGGAAGTGCGAGGCGAGAGAGAGCCCCCGGAGCATGCTCTGGCCACACCCCTGAAGGAGGATGAGGTGATGGGGCCCACACCAGTGACCCCCGCAGGGGAGGTGCCTGAACACTGCAGTGCCTCGGACAACCCCCCACCCCGGCGCATCTGATGGGCTGCAGGAAAAACAGGGTGGCACCACGCCACCTGGGACACCCCATAGACAGTTGAGCCTGTCCAGGCCCAGGGGTTGGTGGCCAAAGGGGACCCAGGTCACAGGGTGGGAATTGCAACAGCCTGTCTCCACCCCTGATGTACTGGCTGGGGATCCGCCTAGGCAGAGCGTTAGGTCTCGTAAGGCCAGAAAGGTTGACACCAGTTAAGTTGGCAAAGGTGCGGCACACAGGAAAGCGATAGGGGCTAGGACACAAGCCTGTCGAAGCATGTTCACCTGTTCACAATAAACACTTGTTCACAAAAGTTTCAACCTGCCTCAGTGCTCTGTCAGAAGGGTGTGAGGGATGGGCTGGGCTGGGCTGGATGCATAGGGGGAGCTGGGGGAGGGTCTTGAGGAGGGCGACCTTTGGAGGGAGCCTGAGATAGGGCCTCCATGTCAGTCGCTGCTCACTGCCTCGCCCACCTCCTCCCTAACCGCCCCACCATCTGCCCGCACCCCATCCCCACCTCCGCCACCCCAAGGGCTCAGTGGGACCGTGTGGTGCAATGGCCAGCTCGCATGCAGGGATCACCCAGGTGGCGATGGGTAATTCTACCTTGGGCAGGAGTCAGACATTGTGAAACGTTGTGGAGCACAGAGCTCATCACAGGGTAGGTTGTCATCATTCTCCATCTCATGGACCAGACCCGCTGTTACTGCCAACCCAGGAAGACATGTTTGGAATCTCAAAACCAAATACAGGCAAGAGGCTGCCGTGACACAGTGGTTAGAACTGGTGCCTATGGCGCTGTGGACCCGGTTTCGAATCCCAGCCCTGGGTCACTGTCCGTGTGGAGTCTGCACATTCTCCCTGTGTTTGCGTGGGTTTCACCCCCACAACCCAAAGATGTACAGGTTAGGTGGATTGGCCACGCTAAATTGCCCCTTAATTGCAAGAGAATATAATTGGGTACTCTAAATTTAAAAAAAACAAATGCAGACCAAATTGCCATGTGTCTGTGTTAGAATGAAAAATGTATATAAATAATAAATAAAATACATGCATTTTGTTTATGTATCAATAGTGAAAATAAAATTAAAATCGACCTGGCTCTGAATGACTATTTAAATTATACTTTTGCCAATAACGTCACCTTTAAAACAAACTTCAATTTAAGATGTGTAGAGTTGAGACAATTTTTTCAGTTATTGATTCTTGTGATAAAAAAGCTTCTGATAGCATATTTGGTAGAATGCGCTATCATTTCAGTTATATTAGAAACAATAATGTTCCTAAACCATAAAACCGTTTCTTGAAGGCATTGTCTATAACCATGGTGTAGCTATACCAGTCAAACAGATTTATTTGCAGCACGACAATCTTTTTTGTTAAAATAATCATTTGGAACCAGAATGTGCAGCATAACAATTGCCATTTTATTCCCACAATAAAAACACAACTCCTTTTTCTCTTGAATTAATCTTTTTTTAGGCTTTTTTCATGTTAATGTGATCTAACTTCAAGAGGATGGGAACCACGGGCGGGATCCTTCAATAATGGGGCTATGTCCCCACTCCAGCGTCAAAAAGCGGGCATTTAATTCTGGGCTTTCCTGAAGAATGTCCAGAGTGATTGTCCTACCTGAAGGGGGCTAGCAGGGCCCCGGAGTGCTCCTCACAGCCGCTGGCTGCCGACATGGGGCCCCTGCACTTCCAGCCGGGAGTCTGCGCATGCGCACGGTGGCGGCCTTCAGAGGGCGCCCCGTGCGACATGGCAGATTCACACCGCGGACCGGCCCCGAAAATATAGGCCCCCCCCCCCACCCCCGGATTGCACGCACCCGCGGATCGGTGGCTCCCGATCGCTAAGCTGGACGTCCATGAGGCACCCTCCGTGAAAGATCCCCACGCCCCCCACCAGGGCAGGCGCGGACTGACTCCGCAGCCACCACTGGCCGTTTCCGACAGGCAAAACGTGATTAGAACCACACCGTCAGGAACTCGGACAGTTTTCATAGGAGAATCGCCGCGGGGGCCTCTGTCAATGGCCCCCTACCGAGACCGGAGAATCATGGAAGCGGCGTCGCGCCGCATTTCGGCGTCAACGCCCCCGCCTTGATCGCGATTTCGGCGCGGAGGCTCGGAGAATTCCGCCCCACAAATGGAATGTTAAAAAGAAGCATGCGGCTCCAAAGCTGTAGGTTGCAGAGTCCTGTTCCAGGTGATTATTATCATATTAATGTCACATCATGGTGAATTTACTTTGTGTTAAAAGCACAGTAAAATTAATTTCTTCATTTGTTTCCTTCTCCATCTAATTAATTATCTGATTTTTGTCTTTCTATCCTTCCAATCACGAAAGAACTAAGGTACAGTTAGCCAGTCAGCAAAGAACACATGCAATAATTAATTCACCCACCATATGTGGACATAGACAATGCATGCTGGGTTCAACTATGAATGCATCACAGCCCAGCCTCATTCCTCAATCGCCCAGTTTTTATATGTGAGAGGTGATCGTGTGTTCAGATCACTCAGCGGGTCTAATTCTCTGTGGCAACATGCACTTTTACATGCAATTTGTAGCCTGGAGCTATTTAGTGATGGTAGAGGGTCCAACGTGCTTTCCATCACATGGATTTATACAAAAATTTAAAGTACCCACTTAATTTCTTTTCCAATTAAGGAGCAATTTAACGTGGCCAATCCACCTACCCTGCACATCTTTGGGTTATGGGGGTGAGACCGACGCAGACACGGGGAGAATGTGCAAACTCCACACGGACAGTGACCTGGGGCTGGGATTAAACGTGGGTCCTCAGCACCGTGAGGAAGCAGTGCTAACCACTGTGCCACCATGCCTATTACCATCACATGGATGACCAGGATTCTCTCCTGCTCTTTTCATTGAATCATAGCATCATAGAACCATAGAATTCCTACAGTGCAGAAGAAGACCATTCAGCCCATCAAGTCTGCACCGACCCTCCAATAGAGCAGTCTACCTAGGACCACTCCCCCACCTTGTCCCCGTATCCTCGTAACCCCACCTAACCGTTGGACGCTAAGGGACAATGTTGCATGGCCAATCCACCTAACTTGCACGTCTTCGGTCTGTGGGAGGAAACCTGAGCACCCAGAGTAAACCCACGCAAACCTCCACACAGGCAGTCACCTGAGGTTGGAATTGAACCTTGGCCCCTGTTGCTGCAAGGCAGCAGTGTTAACCACTGTGCCACCCTGCCACTATCTGCTATTAGCATGCATTGGAAGGATTTAGAGGTTGATGATCAACCTGTTTGACACATGTTATGAATGCACCTTCCTAGACCATGAAGTTCTAGGATGGAACTTGAATCCAAAGCTTCATGCTCAGAGGCAGGGACACCACTCAATGCACAACAAGACCGTCAACCATATGTGAATATATTCACTGAATTCCACCTTACAGCAGGAAACTTGCTTTTTTTACCTTTCCTAATCCAATTGACGATCCCATGGTACTATTTCAAAGCAAATAGAGATGTCCCCAATATCCTGGCCAACATTTTCCCTCAAGCAACATCACAAAAACAAATTACCTGGTCATTATTGTAAGGGCCCTTCCTGTTTATTCACTTATTTCCCCTTTCTTTTAATTTGCAGTTATGATTTTTGACTCCTGGATGATTAATGGACATGGATCTTTAGGTCAAGCAGGATTAATGGACATGTATCTTTAAGGCAATGAGCAGAATTCAGAAGGTACAGGAGAGAAAATACTAATTTATGCTGGTTTGACAGGAGGCTCCAATCTGGTGAGCACTAGGAAAAAAGTTGGGCTTGAACTCGGTTTGATTGATTGGCTGGTGGTGAATGAATTGGCCCAAAAGGCCACACTCTGCCCAGTAACAGGTGGTGATTGGATCCTATCCCGATGGAATACTTTCAGAGTCCCAAGGTGTTTCAGTTTGGCTTATGGCAGCTTAGAGCGAAGGTCCTGCTCTCTTTCCTTGGATGACGAGTGATATTGTAGGCCTCGTCAAAAAGAAAAAGGAGGCATTTGTCAGGGCTAAAAGGCTGGGAACAGACGAAGCCTGTGTGGCATATAAGGAAAGTAGGAAGGAACTTAAGCAAGGAGTCAGGAGGGCTAGAAGGGGTCATGAAAAGGCATTGGCAAATAGGGTTAAGGAAAATCCCAAGGCTTTTTACACTTACATAAAAAGTAAGAGGGTAGCCAGGGAAAGGGTTGGCCCACTGAAGGATAGGCAAGGGAATCTATGTGTGGAGCCAGAGGAAATGGGCGAGGTACTAAATGAATACTTTGCATCAGTATTCACCAAAGAGAAGGAATTGGTAGATGTTGAGTCTGGAGAAGGGGGTGTAGATAGCCTGGGTCACATTGTGATCCAAAAAGACGAGGTGTTGGGTGTCTTAAAAAATATTAAGGTAGATAAGTCCCCAGGGCCGGATGGGATCTACCCCAGAATACTGAAGGAGGCTGGAGAGGAAATTGCTGAGGCCTTGACAGAAATCTTTGGATCCTCGCTGTCTTCAGGGGATGTCCCGGAGGACTGGAGAATAGCCAATGTTGTTCCTCTGTTTAAGAAGGGTGGCAGGGATAATCCCGGGAACTACAGGCCGGTGAGCCTTACTTCAGTGGTAGGGAAATTACTGGAGAGAATTCTTCGAGACAGGATCTACTCCCATTTGGAAGCAAATGGACGTATTAGTGAGAGGCAGCACGGTTTTGTGAAGGGGAGGTCGTGTCTCACTAACTTGATAGAGTTTTTCGAGGAGGTCACTAAGATGATTGATGCAGGTAGGGCAGTAGATGTTGTCTATATGGACTTCAGTAAGGCCTTTGACAAGGTCCCTCATGGTAGACTGGTACAAAAGGTGAAGTCACACGGGATCAGGGGTGAACTGGCAAGGTGGATACAGAACTGGCTAGGCCATAGAAGGCAGAGGGTAGCAATGGAGGGATGCTTTTCTAATTGGAGGGCTGTGACCAGTGGTGTTCCACAGGGATCAGTGCTGGGACCTTTGCTCTTTGTAGTATATATAAATGATTTGGAGGAAAATGTAACTGGTCTGATTAGTAAGTTTGCAGACGACACAAAGGTTGGTGGAATTGCGGATAGCGATGAGGACTGTCTGAGGATACAGCAAGATTTAGATTGTCTGGAGACTTGGGCGGAGAGATGGCAGATGGAGTTTAACCTGGACAAATGTGAGGTAATGCATTTTGGAAGGGCTAATGCAGGTAGGGAATATACAGTGAATGGTAGAACCCTCAAGAGTATTGAAAGTCAAAGAGATCTAGGAGTACAGGTCCACAGATCACTGAAAGGGGCTACACAGGTGGAGAAGGTAGTCAAGAAGGCATACGGCATGCTTGCCTTCATTGGCCGGGGCATTGAGTATAAGAATTGGCAAGTCATGTTGCAGCTGTATAGAACCTTAGTTAGGCCACACTTGGAGTATAGTGTTCAATTCTGGTCGCCACACTACCAGAAGGATGTGGAGGCTTTAGAGAGGGTGCAGAAGAGATTTACCAGAATGTTGCCTGGTATGGAGGGCATAAGCTATGAGGAGCGATTGAATAAACTCGGTTTGTTCTCACTGGAACGAAGGAGGTTGAGGGGCGACCTGATAGAGGTATACAAAATTATGAGGGGCATAGACAGAGTGGATAGTCAGAGGCTTTTCCCCAGGGTAGAGGGGTCAATTACTAGGGGGCATAGGTTTAAGGTGAGAGGGGCAAAGTTTAGAGTAGATGTACGAGGCAAGTTTTTTACGCAGAGGGTAGTGGGTGCCTGGAACTCACTACCGGAGGAGGTAGTGGAGGCAGGGACGATAGGGACATTTAAGGGGCATCTTGACAAATATATGAATAGGATGGGAATAGAAGGATACGGACCCAGGAAGTGTAGAAGATTGTAGTTTAGTCGGGCAGTATGGTCGGCACGGGCTTGGAGGGCCGAAGGGCCTGTTCCTGTGCTGTACATTTCTTTGTTCTTTGTTCTTTTGTTCTTTCCTCTGTGTTTCTCTCTAAAAAGCCTGTGAGTGCTGTATTTCTGAACCCATAGAGTACCTGAATGAATCTATTTTCAGGAAAACCAGTACAGGCTGCAACGAAGACCAGAACATGCTACTCTCTCTCTCCAGAAATGCTGTGATTGCTGTACTTCTGGACTTGCAGAGAACTTGGATGAAAGAATCTACAGAGAAGACCATTACAGGTTGCGGATAAACACTTTAACTTGCAAGCTTGCTGTGAAGGAAGATATGCTGAAAACCAAAATTTGAAACAAAGCCTATTTTTCCTTTTGCTTATTATTTTATCCCTTTCCACCCCTCTGTGTTTGTCTGTGTTTGTCTGTTGTGTTTGTGTGTGTAGAGGGTGAGGAGAAAGTTAGGGTGGGGGAGTTAGGAATTAGTTAATAGTTAACCAGTTGCATTGGCTGCATAGTTGGATTGGATTGGATTTTATTTATTGTCACGTGTACCGAGGTACAGTGAAAAGTATTTTTCTGCGAGCAGCTCAACAGCTCATTAAGTACATGAAAATAAAATAAAATAAAATAAATGCATAAAAGGGCAACACAAAGTACACAATGTAACTACATAAACACAGGCATCGGGTGAAGCATACAGAGGTGTAGTGTTAATTAGGTCAGTCCATAAGGGGGTCGTTTCGAAAGTTTCAGACTTTTGTATCTCCTGCCCAATGGAAGAAGTTAGAACAGTGAGTAAGCCGGTAGGAGGAGCCTTTGATTATTTTTGGAGATGTGTACCCCTTGGAATTTGAAGCTGCTAACCATCTCCACCTCGGCCCCGTTGATGCTGACAGGGGTGAGTACAGTACTTTGCTTCCTGAAGTCAATGACCAGCTCTTTAGTTTTGCTGGCATTGAGGGATAGACTGTAGTCGCTGCACCACTCCACTAGGTTCTCTATCTCCCTCCTGTATTCTGACTCGTCGTTATTCAAGATCCGGCCCACCATGGTCCAGTTTATTATAGTTCTTGTTATAAATAAACAGTAATTCTGTTTAAACTTACAAATCTTGTGACTATAATTATTGGGCAGCAAAGGGCCAAAGACTTGAGGCATTTTAATAAGAATTACTGGTTAATTAATTTGTGTTGTGACTCCGGGACAAGTGGGGCTAGAATTGACAACGCACTTGCCCAGGGTGTTGTAATAATTAGCATATTGTTGTGTGTAGGAGCTTGCTGTGTTCAAACTGGCTGCATTATTTCCTACTTTGCAACAGTGACTACACTGCAAAAGTATTCCATTGGATGTAAAGTGCCTTGGGATATCCTGTGGTCATAAAAGGTGTTATATAAATGCAAGTGTTTCTATTTTTTTCCTTTACCATTGACTTCAATGCAAAATAAAATTGTGCATGGTACAAAAGGGCTGCCTATTTCTGCTCTTGGTGGAGACCAATTTTATCCCCCTGTTCGTAGTTCACAGAACACTGGGAACAATTAAAATAATTGTAAGTACTGTGCCAGGTTATTGCTTCAGGAACTTAAAGTCTATGGTGAAAGTATTTTCCGGACTACAGCCATCACCAGTTTATTGTGTGTGGAATTTTGTAATGTATTTGATAGGACTGATTGTTTTTCTTGTGTTGAGTACTACCATATGGAGCTTATTGCTACAGTGAAAGACTTTGCCAAGAAACTCCAGGAAACAAGAGATGTACAGTTGTGGTTATATGGAGCCTCAGATCTTTCCTCTTTTTATCCTTCCAATTCCCAAAGGAAATCTCCATCTGCTTCCCTCTGCTATGAAAGAAAAGAAATAACAAATTTCATCTGTACCTATCATTTCCTATGAACTACTATATATCTAATAATAATATGAAACCTCGAGTATTCTTTTGTGAATTAAGTCTCTTAACTGTGTGATTCATTCTTCTAAAGGAACACGGCTGGCAGCACTCAGGCAGTGATGTATCTGATTTCAGGTTTCACATAAAAAAGAAACAAATCTGAACCACACTGAAGTGCTGAGTGACTCGGAGGTTACTATAATCTAACAATAAGAGGCATTTTTCCCTTTTGCAAGCCAAACATCTCAGTATTTTCCTTCCCGCCGCCCTATGTACAAGTGCCCTTTCTCGATCAGTCAGTGTGGTATATTAAATCAACATGGGTTCGGACAAGAACAGGACTGAGGTAAAGCAGGCTAAGAAATTAATGTCATGTATAGGATTTGGGAGGAAGCATGTTTGTCTTGGTTCGGATACCTTGCCCTATTTCACCCCTCCCCCTCCTGCTCAGCCAGGCTGTGCCCCTGCTTTTGTCCTTGCGCACATTTGCAATGAGGCAATGCATTCTTCTGGGTGAATGACACAATTCTTATGTTTGAATAATTTGTTTTTCACAGTATTCGCACTTTAGTTTTAGTGAACTCTTTGAGGCCATGTAAATTCCAAACGGGAAATGGTGCTTGCTACTATTTGGGAGGTGGCTATTGTGTGATGATTCTCAGCCTTTTTCTTACATTTTTCTAAAAGGTCCTTTCTTTTGTGTTGAGGTATACCACTTACCCAGAAAGAGAACCATAGGGATGTTCATCTAATTCATTGCATTCTTAACCTTGAACCTTAAAAAGTTGCAAAGAGTGATAATGCCAAAATGGGGCATTCTTCTTTCATTTCCATAGATACAAAAGCCACACATAGCATCGGGTCGGCCAGCATTTAACTTTTAACAAAAACAGCAGGATGCACATAAAGAGATGCCATTCCTTATTTCAGCCCACACAATCTAGAATTTCACACAATTTGATTTTCTCTTCCAAGGTTTCGCTGTAGATTTCAGGATGCTTCATTTTAAACTTAGTCATGCAATAGAATGCAATGATCAATTCAAGTCACCTTTGCCTGGTTTGTAGTAACCACGGATTAACAGTGAACTTGAATCTATTGAGGAAAGTACCCAAATTTAATGACTGCCTGTTTATATTGTGCTGTACAGCCAGACTGCTGTCCTAAGGAATTCAAATATCTGGGGCTGGATTCTCCGTTTCAGGGACTATGTCCCCCGCTGTCGTAAAAACTGTGGCCTTTCACGCCAGAAAACCTGGCGTGAAAGGGCCACATATCCATAGCCCTGCCGGGGGCTAGCAGGGACCCGTCATGAAGCTCACAGCTTTAGCTGCAGGTGTGGGCCCATGCACTTCCAGGTCAAAGGCCGTGCATGCGCAGAGCGACCACCTCCAGCGGCCACGCCATGCTCCATGGCGGACTCAGACTGTGGAGCTGGACCTCATAAATAGTGCCCCAGGTCGGCCGTGTGCCCGACCTGGACCTCCGGCCCAAAAATAGCTCGGTCATGCATGAGGCCCCCCCTGCCCTCCGATCAGCCTGCCCCAACCACATGAGTATCCCGAACGGCTGGGACCATGGGCGAGATTCTCCGACCCCCCGCCGGGTCGGAGAATCGGCAGGGGCTGGCGTGAATCCCGTCCCCGCCGGTTGCCAAATTCTCCGGCACCGGATATTCGGCGGGGGTGGGAATCGCGCCGCGCCGGTTGGCGGGCCCCCCCCCCGCGATTCTCCGGCCCGGATGGGCCGAAGTCCCGCTGCTAAAATGTCGCGTCGGCGTAGATTAAACCACCTACCTTACCGGCGGGACAAGGCGGCGCGGGCGGGCTCCGGGGTCCTGGGGGGGGGCGCGGGGTGATCTGGCCCCGGGGGGTGCCCCCACGGTGGCCTGGCCCGCGATCGGGGCCCACCGATCCACGGGCGGGCCTGTGCCGTGGGGGCACTCTTTTCCTTCCGCCTTCGCCACGGTCTCCACCATGGCAGAGGCAGAAGAGACTCCCTCCACTGCGCATGTGCGGGAATGCCGTCAGCGGCCGCTACCGCTCCCGCGCATGCGCCACCCGGAAATGTCATTTCCACGCCAGCTGGCGGGGCAACAAAGCCCTTTTCCGCCAGTTGGCGGGGCGGAAATTCATCCAGAGCGGGCCTAGCCCTTTAAGGTTGGGGCTCGGCCCCCCAAGATGCGGAGCATTCCGCATTTTTGGGGCGGCGCGATGCCCGACTGATTTGCGCCATTTTGGGCGCCAGTCGGCGGACATCGCGCCGATACCGGAGAATTTCGCCCCAGATTAGAAATATGCCGTCGGGACTTTAGCCAGTCGGGGACGGAGAATGGCGGGGTGGGCCTCCTGCAATGGCCGCAGGTAGGGGATACGCGGCGCGGCGTACGTCCCATGTACACCACTTTTCGGGGGACGGAGAATCGAGGAGCCGGGGCCGGTCCCGATTCCATGCGCGAAAGTGGATTATCCGCCCCGGCGCCGGACGTGATTTCATCGTTGGGTTGCGGAGAATCCAGCCCAAATTCAGGATGATTGAAAAATTACGCAAAATCTCTAAAATAGCTTGGCTTTGATCTGCTTGTGTTTGGAATGATGATTATATAACAAGCAAGCACTGTTCTGTCTTGATAGCTTTCACGAGAATAGCTGAAATCACATTCTGCAAATTCAGCAATTAAACTGTAGGAGTAATGCCCTTATTAATGGAATAGACATTGTGGCGCGATTCCCGCAATGGGTGTCTAAGTGCCGACGCCGGAGTGAAGACCGGAGTGTTTCACTCCGGCGTCGGAGCCCGCTCCCAGCCTCCTATTCTCCCGCCCCCGGGTGGCTAGGAGTGGCGTCGTGTAATTTATGCGCGCTGGGCCTTGGCGCCGCGTAAAAAGCGGCGCCGCGTAAATTACATCACCCGCACATGCGTAGTTGCCGTCCTCCCCGAGGCCGCCCCGCAAGAAGATGGCGGATGGATCTTGCGGGGCAGCGGAGGAAAGGAGATCCTCCTTTAGCGAGGCCGGCCCGCCGATCGGTGGGCAGGTATGGACGGCGCCGGCAGGAACCTGTCGTGTTGGGGCGACCGCTCGGCCCATCCGGGCCAGAGAATCGCCGGTCGCCTTTTGCAAACGGCAAGCGGCGATTCTCCCAGCGGCCAGACATGATTCTCGCCCTGCTGGTTTGGGGGGGCGGTGGGAGAATCACGTGCGGGTGTCGGGGCGCCCCGGCGATTCTCCCACCCGGCGTGGGGGGGAGAATTCCGCCCAGGATTTTCATACAGATAAGTATGTCACCAGCATGAATTTGACGACAAATGTTTTCACAAATAGAACATACAGTGCAGAAGGAGGCCATTTGGCCCATCGCGTCTGCACCGACCACTTAAGCTCTCACTTCCACCCTATCCCCGTAACCCAATAACCCCTCCTAACCTTTTTGGACACTAAGGGCAATTTAACATGTCCAATCCACCTAACCGTCGGGCAGCACGGTAGCATTGTGGATAGCACAATTGCTTCACAGCTCCAGGGTCCCAGGTTCGATTCCGGCTTGGGTCACTGTCTGTGCGGAGTCTGCACATCCTCCCCGTGTGTGTGTGGGTTTCCTCCGGGTGCTCCGGTTTCCTCCCACAGTCCAAAGATGTGCAGATTAGGTGGATTAGCTATGATAAATTGCCCTTAGTGTCCAAAATTGCCCTTAGTGTTGGGTGGGGTTACTGGGTTATGGGGATAGGGTGGAGATGTTGACCTTGGGTAGGGTGCTCTTTCCAAGAGCCGGTGCAGACTCGATGGGCTGAATGGCCTCCTTCTGCACTGTAAATTCTATGATAATCTATGAAACCTTGCACGTCTTTGGATGTGGGAGGAAACAGGAGCACCCAGAGAAAACCCACGCAGACATGCGGAGAACGTGCAGACACCGCACAGACAGTGACCCAGCAGTGAATCGAACCTGGGACCTTGGAGCTGTGAAGCCACAGTGCTAACCACTGTGCTACCGTGCTGCCCAAATAGGACTGTAAAAAATTATCTATGTCATCAGCTTAAGTTGAAGACTTGTCTTCTTTCTTCCTATTTGCCATAATGGTGGTTGATTTTCAATGGGAGTTGCCTTAACTCGTTCTGGCAGATCCAGGTCCACTTTGGTCCTGGCTTGGGTCACTGTCTGTGCGGAGTCTTAACGTTCTACCCTTGTTTGCGTGGGTTTTCTTCGGGTGCTCCAGTTTCCTCCCACAAAGTCCCAAAAGACGTGCTGTTAGGTGAATTGGACATTCTGAATTCTCCCTTGGTGTACACAAAGAGCGCCGGAGTGTGGCGAATAGGAGATTTTCACAGTAACTTCATTGCAGTGTTAATGTAAGCCTACTTGTGACACTAATAACGAATTTCATAATTATCTACCACACCTTGTGTCCTACCCAGGCTTTCAACAAAGCTGGGAATGTAGGAATTCCGAATATGGGGAGTCTTATTCCCTGGCTCGGCCCCTAAGGCTACCCCAGTTACATCATTGGACGGTTCAAATAGCATGTCCACCTCCTTTGAGGCCAATTGGCAATTCCATGAAATGGCAAGGTCCCAGAGAACATTTTAGGCTAATGTTTTAGATGTGATGAATCATTGAGAGTTCAAGTTTTCTCATTTTGCAGACTGTTTGGTGTTAGGCATTTTCCTGTTGTTAATAAGAGGAAAGCAGTGTGGAATGCCAATGATTGCAACACCGCCATGAATATGTGTCATTATCTTCAGCCAGCAAGTAGTATTCGAGATGGCTTCAGGAGATAATTGTCGTGTTCAATGTCTTGTTCACCCTAGTGCAAAACAGAACAGCTTGTTTCTGCATGGTAGATCTTCCATCGAGGTTGGAAACTGATAAAATTTGTTTAAGTGCACCAGCTTAAAGTTGAATTTACACTGTATCCTGTGACACAAAAAGCCTTGCGGTTTTCCGTTAATGACTCACCTACTTCACATATTGACCTATGCCTTTGCTACCACCTTTAATATTTTTATATCAAGTATTGACAGGGCTAGATTGATGCAGGCATAAATCTGAGCTCTGAATGCAAATTGCTGATGACATAATCTCTCCGGCTTTTTCCATTTTCTGTTTTTATTTTCAATTTTGAGTATCTGCAGTATTTTACTTTTAATAATAATAATCTTTATTAGTGTCACAAGTATGCTTACATTAACACTGCAGTGAAGTTACTGTGAAAATCCCCTAGTCACCACCCTCTGGCGCCTGTTTGGGTATACAGAGGGAGAATTCAGAATGTCCAAATTACCTAATAGCACGTCTTTCGGGACTTTTGGGAGGGAACCAGAGTGTTATTAAAGAACGTTTGACACAGAGCCACATGAGGGGATAGTCAGGACAGATGACCAAAAGCTTGGTCAAAGTGGTGGGATTTAAGGACCAGAGAGAAATGGCTTCACCAAATCTTGCCCAATTTTATCAGTGTGAGCTGGGCCGGATGGGATTTATCCTAGGATTCTCTGGGAAGCTAGGGAGGAGATTGCTGAGCCTTTGGCCTTGATCTTTAAGTCATCTTTGTCTACAGGAATAGTGCCAGAAGACTGGAGGATAGCAAATGTTGTCCCCTTGTTCAAGAAGGGAAGTAGAGATAACCCCGGTAACTATAGACCAGTGAGCCTTACTTCTGTTGTGGGAAAAATCTTGGAAAGGTTTATAAGAGATAGGATGTATAATCATCTGGAAAGGAATAATTTGATTAGAGATAGTCAACACGGTTTTGTGAAGGGTAGGTCGTGCCTCACAAACCTAATAGAGTTCTTTGAGAAGGTGACCAAACAGGTGGATGAGGGTAAAGCAGTTGGTGTGGTGTATATGGATTTCAGTAAAGCGTTTGATAAGGTTCCCCATGGTAGGCTACTGCAGAAAATACGGAGGCATGGGATTCAGGGTGATTTGGATCAGAAATTGGCTAGCTGGAAGAAGACAAAGGGTGGTGGTTGATGGGAAATGTTCAGACTGGAGTCCAGTTACTAGTGGTGTACCACAAGGATCTGTTTTGGGGCCACTGCTGTTTGTCATTTTTATAAATGACCTGGAGGAGGGCGTAGAAGGATGGGTGAGTAAATTTGTAGATGACACTAAAGTCGGTGGAGTTGTGGACAGTGCGGAAGGATGTTACAAGTTACAGAGGGACATAGATAAGCTGCAGCGCTGGGCTGAGAGGTGGCAAATGGAGTTTAATGCAGAAAAGTGTGAGGTGATTCATTTTGGAAGGAATAACAGGAAGACTGAGTACTGGGCTAATGGTAAGATTCTTGGCAGTGTGGATGAGCAGCGAGATCTCGGTGTCCATGTACATAGATCCCTGAAAGTTGCCACCCAGGTTGAGAGGGTTGTTAAGAAGGCGTACGGTGTGTTAGCTTTTATTGGTAGAGGGATTGAGTTTAGGAGCCATGAGGTCATGTTGCAGCTATACAACACTCTGGTGCGGCCGCATTTGGAGTATTGCGTGCAATTCTGGTCGCCGCATTATAGGAAGGATGTGGAAGCATTGGAAAGAGTGCAGAGGAGATTTACCAGAATGTTGCCTGGTACGGAGGGAAGATCTTATGAGGAAAGGCTGATGGACTTGAGGCTGTTTTCGTTAGAGAGAAGAAGGTTAAGAGGTGACTTAAATTGAGGCATACAAGATGATCAGAGGATTGGATAGGGTGGACAGTGAGAGCCTTTTTCCTCGGATGGTGATGTCTAGCACGAGGGGACATACCTTTAAATTGAGGGGAGATAGATATAAGACAGATGTCAGAGGTCGGTTCTTTACTCAGAGAGTAGTAAGGGCGTGGAATGCCCTGCCTGCAACAGTAGTGGACTCGCCAACACTAAGGACATTCAAATGGTCATTGGATAGACATATGGACAATAAGGAAATAGTGTAGATGGGCTTTAGAGTGGTTTCACAGGTCGGCGCAACATCGCGGGCCGAAGGGCCTGTACTGCGCTGTAATGTTCTATGTTCTATGTTCTTAAGATAAATTTTCTTTTTCTGTCACAGCTTATGGTTTGCTTAAGGGTAGTAAATGGCTCAGGAAGGAAGCTTTTATCAATCGGAAAGAATAATTCTAGAATAATAATAATCTTTATTAGTGTCACAAGTAGGCTTACATTAACACTGCAATGAAGTTACTGTGAAAAGCCTTAGTGGCCAGACTCCAGCGCCTGTTCGGGTACACAGAGGGAGAATTCAGAATCTCCAATTCACCTAACAAGAACATCTTTCAGGACTTTTGTAGGAGGAAACCGGAGCACCAGAAAGAAACCCACGCAGACTCCGCACAGACAGTGACCCAAGCCGGGAATCAAACCCGGGTCCCAGGCGCATTAAAGCAACCGTGCTAACCATTGTGCTACCGTGTCGCCCTTGCAGTGTTGGTACACTACAACTAAATAACAATTATTTTTACATGCCATGATGTTTTTTCAGTTGTTCTCAATATTTGCCTGACAAACTGTACGAGCTCTCATGCAAAGTACATCACCCAAATCACAAATGAACGATTGGCATGTGAGGAAGTTGAATGGTAACATTGATGGTCAGTGATATTATCAAACTGCTCTATTGTTTTCCTCCCTCAAGCCCGATGCCAATGATGAAGGCAATCCTTCAAATTATTTATTCTGCTGTCTACCTAAACAATGTAACCCTGAAGTTCTGAGGCTGCGATCCTGATGGTGGCACTCCCCATTCCCATCACATCACCGCACAAAGTTCACCACTGCTGGAGCTCGCCAGTTCAGTGGGACGACACATCATTAGCATTGGGAAGGTGAGTATACATGCCACTTCTCACATGCCTTTGGGGCCCATGTGCGCCATGTGGCCTCCACCCTCCTCCCACACTCCCACACAGTAATTGGGGTTCCAGAACATTTGCCTGTCCCAGAAACTATTAGTGAAAACGCCATGCATGTATTTGGAGGCTGGTATGTATCAATTCAGCCAGCAAACTGACCGCATAGCCAAACTGAGTTATAGGAGCCGAAGGACTGAGAAGATCCAGTTAAGGGCGATCATAGGCAGGACTGTCGCTGATTAGGATGACACTGCAAGGTTTTTAAATAAATTTAGAGTACCCAATTCTTTTTTTCCAATTAGGGGGCAATTTAGTGTGGCCAATTCACCTAGCCTGCACATCTTTTTTTTTGGGTTGGGGGGGTGAGACCCATACAGACACGGGGAGAATGTGCAAACTCCACACGGATAGTGACCTGGGGCTGGGATCAAAACCGAGTCCTCTGCGCCATGAGGCAACAGTGCTAACCACTGTGCCACCGTAAGTTTAGTGGAGTTTAGCCAGATTTTCAAAGAATCCTGATTCACAGTTGTCTTACCTTTTGAAAGGTAAGTTCCATGCTACCGATGCAAAGGTATGTGTCCCCAAACAACCTCTATGGCCCCTCATTCCAACCATGCCCATGGTATGCCCCCACCCCTTTGGGCAGCACGATAGCACAGTGGATAGCACAGTTGCTTCACAGCTCCAAGGTCCCCGGTTCGATTCCCGGCTTGGGTGACTGTCTGTGCGGAGTCTGCACGTTCTCCCTGTGTCTGCGTGGGTTTCTGCCGGGTGCTCTGGTTTCCTCCCACAGTCCAAAGATGTGCGGGTTAGGTGGATTGGCCATGTTAAATTGCCCTTACTGTCCAAAAAGGTTAAGTGGGGTTACTGGTTTACGGGGATAGGGTGGAGGTGTGGGCTTGAGTAGGGTGCTCTTTCCAAGGGCCGGTGCAGACTTGATGGACCAAATGGCCTCGTTCTATGAAATTCCATGATTCTATGTCTCTCATGCCCAATTAGGCAGTTGCATGTCTATTTACCCACTATATATTGTTCAGAAGCAATGAAGCATAGCTTGACAGTAGAATGTTTAATAACAAACTTTAAAAAAAGTAACTTACAGGGTGGCACTGTGGCGCAGTGATAAGCACTGCTGCCTCACGGCGCTGAGGATCCAGGTTCGATCCCAGCACCGGGTCATTGTCTTTGTGGGGTTTGAACATCCTCTCCATGTCTGCGTGGGTCTCATCCCCACAAACCAAAGTTGTGCAGCGAAAATAGATTGGCCATGCTAAATTGCCCCTTAATTGGAAAAGAATAATTGGGTACTTTAAATTTAAAAAAAAGTAATTTATATTTTAACTTTCCACTTCCTCAAAAAATCTCATTTTTACTGCAGCCCAGTAAAAGTGTCAATTATGCAGACTCTGAGAACCCAGAAGACTATTAAAGTACTGAAACGCTTGAACCCAGCGGAAACATTGCTTGATTGACAGCCCTGGCTCTCTGATCCCTGTAGTCAATTGCACAATGTTTATTTACGCAATATAAAGAGGTTTCAAGTGTTTGCAATTTCTGTTATTGATATTTCAAGTAGGTCAGGATGGTGAACACCTTTTGGGCTGTAGTAAAAGGGGGCGCGAACATCAAGCCTCATTACGCTCTTGCTCAAGCGGAACGAGGCCTGTGAATAGCGGGAGACACCAAAAACGAGAACTGCTCCAGGCACCAAACGGATTGGATGCAACGCCCGCTCGCCGTACCATGGTGAGAAACTAATTATCACTATATAAGCCCTATTCCCATACAATTAATGGTAGCCATCTCCTATCCAATGGCTTCCTGTCATTCAGCGGCCTCCCCAGCAAGTGCTCACTCTGGCACCTATTAGTACTCCTTTCGGAAAACGTGAACCTGGCAGAAGGGCCTCCGTGGGAGCCGAGGTGGTTAGTAGCCATCTTTGCTCACAGGCAAAGAGCTCGGGGTGCTGAGCTTGCCACCCCAGTGCTTTTTGTGGGGTGGGGGACCCTTGGCTGGGGGTGGGGGACCCTCCGCAGGGGCGGCCACCATTGGTGTCTGAGTGGGGGCAACTGGGAGGGGGCAACCTCTCGAGGCACCGTCATTCCAACCGCTGGATAGCTAACCTGTCTGCCCCACCAACCACCCATAACCCCCACCGACTGCTGAGGCCTCTGGCTGTGCGGCTGAAGGCCATTGCTAATCGGGAATTGGCAATCGTGGTTAAGTGAGCACTTCACACAATCCACGTGGATTCCTGTGGTGGGGGGGTGGGGGGTGCCCAGTAGAATGTGGGAGTCATTGTCCAGCATCCCAATCACACCTTGATGCCTGGACACTGTGCCTGAAAACTGCGGGAGGCAACACCACCCCTGCACCACCTGGCTCTGCCAGCCCTGGAGGTTCCCTTATGTCTGCACCATCGCATTGACGCCCTCAGCGATGCTCCTCAGTGACTGGGACATGCTTTGTAGTGTCTCGGCAATGCCCACCTATGTCTGGGACAAGATTGTCAGCGCCTCAGCCATTCCCATCTGAGAGCGGGACATGTCTCGCAGAACCTCATCAAGGTCGGCCTGGTATTGTGTCACATCCCTCAGCGAGGCGGACATTCTGCCGAGACTTCGGCCATGGCCGTCACCGACTGCACAACGCCTTGGACACCTTCACTCATGGTGCCGACGTCGTGCACCAGACTCTCCACTGTGATCATCATCCTCTCAGTGTTGGCCTCGGTGCCATTCATTGCCGGTGCCATCTCCTGGGTTTGTAGCCTCTGGGACTCCTCCAAGCTACTATGAATCTGCTGGAGTGTCGCTGACATCTCCCTCTGAATGTCCCGGCTGCTCCCTATCATCTCCATCAGCTCTGGGTACCTCTGTACCACAGGCTCAGCATCAGGCTGAGACCCAGCTGTGTCCTGGGTTCCAGCAGCCCTCTGACTGCTGTCTCACCTGGGAGTTCCTGCCTCCACCTGATGTGCATCATCAGCAGTGTGCTGCTCACCAGCTTGTGCCCCAGAAGCCTGTCCACTAACATGTCATAGAATCATATAATTTACAGTGCAGAAGGGGGCCAATCAGTCCATCGAGTCTGCACCGACTCTTGGTAAGAGCACCCCACCCAAACACACAACTACACCCAATCCCAGTCACCCTATCTAACCTTCTTTGGACACTAAGGGCAATTTAGCATGGCCAATTCACCTAACCTACACATCTTTGGACTGTGGGAGGAAACTGGAGCACCCAGAGGAAACCCACGCAGACACGGGGAGAACGTGCAGACTCCGCACAGACAGTGAGCCAAGCCGGGAATCGAACCTGGGACCCTGGAGCTGTGAAACAACTGTGCTAACCACTGTGCTACTGTGCCACCCAATGTTCATGTAGTTTGGCTAAATCAAATTGACAGAGGTAACCATGCGGAAGAATTCATGGACTGTATTCAGGACAGTTTTCTCGAACAATATGTTGTGGAATCCAACCAGGGATCTGGCTATCTTGGATCTGGTAATGTGTAATGGGGCAGGTTTAAGAAACTATGTCAGAGTATTTTTAAAAAATATTTAGTCTCCCCAATTCATTTTTTTCCAATTAAGGGCCAATTTAGCGTGGCCAATCCACCGAGCCTGCACATCTTTGGGTCGTGGGGGTGAAACCCACGCAAACACGGGGAGAATGTGCAAACTCCACACGGACAGTGACCCAGAGCCGGGATCGAACCTGGGACCTCGGCGCCGTGAGGCAGCAGGGCTAACCCACTGCGCCACCATGCTGCCCTCTATCTCAGAGTAAAAGATCCCCAAGGAAGCAGTGACCATAACATGGCGGAAGTTAGCATTCCATTTGAGAGTGAGAAACTTGGGTCAGAAACAACTCTGCTGCACTTAAATAAGGGTAATTGTAAAGGAATGAATGGAGAGTTGGCTGGAGTTGGACTGGGAAAGGAGTTTTGCAGCAAAGATGGTTGATCAGCAATGGCAGATGTTTCTGAAAATCGTTCATTATTAAAAAAAAAAAAAATTTAGAGTACCCAATACATTTTTTCCAATTATGGGGCAATTTAGCGTGGCCAATCCACCTACCCTGCACATCTTTGGGTTGTGGAAGGCAGCACGGTGGCGCAGTGGTAGCACTGCAGTCCCACGGCGCCGAGGTCCCAGGTTCGATCCCAGCTCTGGGTCACCGTCCGCGTGGAGTTTGCACAGTCTCCCCGTGTTTGTGTGGGTTTCGCCCCCAAAGATGTGCAAAGTAGGTGGAATGAACACACTAAATTGCCCTTTAATTAGAGAAAAAATGAATTCGGTACTCTAAATTAAAAAAACCCAAAATCTTTGGGTTGTGGGGGCGAAACCCACGCAAACATGGGGAGAATGTGCAAACTCCACAGGGACAGTGACCCAGAGCCAGGATCGAACCTGGGACCTCGGCGCCGTGAGGCAGCAATGCTGCTCACTGCGCCACCGTGCTCTCATGAAAATCGCTCATTTTTAACAACATTTTTCATCCCTTCCTTAAAGTTACAAAGCCAATGTGCGGGATGGACAGGGCAAACTCTTAATCCATCACATTGCTTCTTCCAAAAACCAATTCAAATTCACATTGAAACCAATTCATGGGCCGGGATTCTCCGAAATCCCGGCCCATGAATTGGAGTCAGATCCCCCTGCCCTCCCACCATGACCTCCACCGCGGCCGCAGGTCCGATCTCCCGCTCAGTGGTACCAGGTGGGAACCACGCCGACAGGACTCGGCGAAACTTGGCGTGAGTTCGGCTGGTCGACCGCGGAGAATCGCCGCGAGGGCCACTTTCAGCGGCCCTCGACCGCCGCGCCTGCCACCGTGCGGGCATGATTGCCGCCAATCCTCTGGTCGCCGGAGAATCATGTCCCGGCGTCGGAGCGGCGTGGCGGGAATTTCCCGCTTCCCCGCCGATTCTCCGACCCCGCGCGGGCTCGGAGAATCCCGTCCATGGTCTCCACAAAAGAGACATACAAGTTACAAGCTGACAACTAAAAGCATTGCATCTCATCTTGGGCTTGATCTGATGTTTGATCTTAGCCAAAAGGTGAATGAAAATCGTCATGAAAATCGCTGTGAAAAACGTCCATTTTATTTTATAATTTAAAAAACAAATTTAGAGTACCCAATTATTTTTCTCCAATTAAGGGGCAATTTAGTGTGGCCACTCCACCAACCCTGCGCATCTTTCTGGGTTTTGGTGTGAGACCCACACTGACATGGGGTGAAAATCGTTCATGACTCACAACAAAGATATATCCGAGTGAGGAAGAAGGGTTCGAGGAAAGATCTAAATCAATCATGGTTAACCAAGGAACTGAAGGATAGTATTAAACTGAAAGAAAAAACATATAGGCCGGGATTTTCCGAGCCGGCGCGGGCTCGCAGAATCGGCGTTCACGCCGAGACGTCCTGCGATGCCGGTCCAATGCCGGGTCATAAACCTCCGGCGACCGGACAATTGCCGCCAGTCACGCGTGGTCGACGCGGTGCCGGCCAGGGGCCGTTGAAAGAGGCCCCCGCGGCGATTCTGCGCTGGCAGCTGGCCGAGTCGCGGCTGCGGTGGCCGCCCTGGTGAGGGGCAGGGGAATCCGTCACTGGGGGGGGGCTTCCAGGACAGTGAGGATCGCAATCAGGGGCCACCGATCTGCGGGCGCGCGCGGTCTGGGGGGGGCGGGCGTATCGGCAGCCGGAGCTGCGTTGAGCAGTCCGGCGCTGTGCTGGCCCCCTGTGGGCTACGGAATCGCTGGGCCAAGATGCCCGTTGACGCTGGCGTGAAACAATCTGGTGTTTTCACCAGCGTCAACACTTAGCCACCGTTATGAAGAATCCAGGCCATAATGTGGCAAAGATTAGTGGTAAGGCAGACGATTGGGAAAGTTTTAAAAGCCAACGAAAGATGGCGAAAAAATAAATAAAGAGGGAGAAGATAAACTATGAGGGTAAATTACCAAATAATATAAAAATGGACAGCAAAAGCTTCTGTAAACATACAAAAAGGAAGAGAGAAGCTAAAGTGAAACATAAATAGAAACACAGAAAATAGAAGCAGGACGAAGCCATTCGGCCCTTCGAGCCTGCTCCGTCATTTATTATGATCATGGCTGATCATCAAGTTCAATACCCTGATCCTGCCTCCCCCCATATCCCTTGTTCCCTTTAGTCCCAAGAGCTATATCTAATTCCTTCTTGAAATTACACAATGTTTTGGCCTCAATACTTTCTGTGGTAGCGAATTCCACAGATTCACCACTCTCTGGGTGAAGAAATGTCTCCTCACCTCGGTCCTAAAAGGTTTACCCATTATCCTCAAACTTTGACCCCTAGTTCTGGACTCTATCATCATCGAGAACATTCTTTCTGAATCTACCCTGCTAATCCCATTAGAATTTTATTGAACATGGGCCCTTTAATGAATGAAACTAGGGAAATAATAATGGAACCAGGAAATGGCAGATGAGTTAAACAACACTCCACTGTGGAAGACACTAATAACATTCCAAAAGCAAATAATCCCCCCCATCTTTCTTTTTCTTTTTCCTCTCCCTTTTCTTTCTAACTTTCCCGTTTCCCTATCTATTCATTGTTGCTGGCCTCGGACAGGTTCTGAAACAGGCCGTCGAACTGCCCCCATGTATCTAGGAAGATCTTCCTCCGACCCTCGGATGGCATACTTAATCTTCTCCAGGTGGAGAAATTCTAAAAGGTCAGCAAGCCAGTTTGCAGCTGTGGGTGGTGCTGCCAATTGCAAGCCGAGCAGGATTCTTCGGCGTGCGACTAGGGAAGCGAAAGCTAGGGCATCGGCCCCCTTCCCCATGTGTAGCTCTGACTGTTCCGATACCCCGAAGAGTGGCACATTTGGGCATGGCTTCACCCTCACCCTCACAAGGTTGGACATTGCCTCGGAGAAGGCTGTCCAGAACCCAACAAGTTTGGGACAAGCACAGAACATGTGGGTGTGGTTGGCCGGGCCCCTCTGGCACCGTTAACATTTATCCTCCACCTTCGGGAAAAATCTACTCATTCGGGTTCTGGTCAGGTGTACTCTGTGCACCACTTTGAGCTGCATGAGGCTGAGCCTTGCGCAGGAGGAGGTGGAGTTGGCCCTGCTCAGTGATTCCCTCCAGAGTCTCCACCCCATTTCTGTCCCCAGTTCGTCCTCCCATTTCCATCTGGTCTTGTCCAGTGGTGTTCAGGCTCTGTCCAGTAGCTGTCCGTATATTTTCCCACAGAGTCCCCCTTCGTACTGTCTATATTTATCAGGTCCTCTAATAATGTAGTCTCCGGGGCCCCGGGTTTATCCTATTGTCTCTTTGCGGAGGAAGTGCTTTATTTGCAGGTGTCTCATTTCCTGTCCTGTCAGTAGTTCCCATTTCTCCGTTGTCTCCAGTGTCAGCAGTCTGTGCCCTACGTAAAAGCCCCTAGCTGCGAAAGCAAATAATCAATGGGCAGAAATGGGGGAGGAAATAAATACAATAACAATCACGAGGGAAAAAGTACTTGGGAAACTAACTGGGCTAATGGGCAATACGTCCTCTGGACCTAATGGGTGGCACCCCAGGATATTATAATAATAATCTTTATTATCACAAGTAGGCTTACATTAACACTGCAATGAAGTTACTGTGAAAAGCCCCTCGTCGCCACACTATGGTGCCTGTCTGGGTACACAGAGGGAGAATTCAGAATGTCCAGATTACCTAACAAGCCCGTCTTTCAGGACTTGTGGGAGGAAACCGGAGCACCCGGAGGAAACCCATGCAGACACGGGGAGAACGTGCAGTCTCCACACATACAGTGATCCAAGTGGGAATCGAACCTGGGGCCCTGGAGCTGTGAAGCAACAGCGCTAACCACTTGCTACCAGAAAGCAGCTACAGAGATATTGGATGCACTGGTAGTAATCTTCCAAGGATCCTTAAATTCTGGAAAATTCCCAGAGGATTGGAAAACTGCCAATGTCACACCTTTATTCAGAAAAAGAGGGAGACAAAAAGTAAGTAACTATGGGCCAGTTAGCTTAACTTCTGTCATTGGGAAAATGTTAGAGGCCATTATAAAGTATGCAATAGCAGCATTTAGAAATACATAATATAACCAAGCAGAGCCAACATGGCTTCATGAAGGAGAAATCATGCCTGACAAATATTTCAGAATTATTTGAGGTGACAACGAGCAGGGGACCAATAAAAGCAATATACTTGGATTTCCAAAAAGCATTGATAAGGTTCCACACAAAAGGCTACTTAATAGGATAAGAGCCAATGGTGTTAGGGGTAGTATATTAGCATAGGTAGAAGATTGGCTAACTGATAGAAGACAGAGAGTTAGGATAAGAGGGGCATTTTCAGGATGGCAACCTGTAATTAGTGGAGTACCAGAGGGATCCGTGTTGGGGCCACAATTATTTTCAATATATATTAATGACTTGGGCGAGGGAAGTGAATGCACTATTGCCAAGTTTTTGGATGACACAAATGAATGGGAAGACAAGTGGTGAAGATGACACAAAGAATCAACAGAGGGATATAGAGAGGTTAAGCGAGTGGGCATAAACTTGGAAGATGGAATATAATGTAGGAAAATGTGGAGTTATGCACTTTGGTAGAAGGAATAAATGGAGAAAGACTGTAGAAAACTGCGGCACAGAGGGATTTGGGGCCCTCATTCATAAATCACAAAAAGCTACCATGCAAGTTCAGCAGGTAATTGGGGATGCAAATGAAATGTTGGCCTTCATTTCAAAGAGAATGGATTATAAAAATAGGGAAGTCCTGTTAAAACTATACAAGGCATTGTTTAGACCACACCTGGAATACTGTGAACAGTTTGTTCACCTTATTTAAGAAAATATATACTGGCATTGGCTGCAGTCCAGAGAAGGTTCACTAGGTTGATCCCAGGAATGGAAGGATTTTCTTATGAGGAGAGGCTGAGTAGCTTGGGCCTCTACCCATTCGAATTTAGAAGAATGAGAGGCGACCTTATTGAGACATACCGGAATCTTAGGGCGCTGATAGGGTAGATACTGAGAGGCTGTTTCCTCTTGTGGGAGAGTCTAGGACCAGAAGGTAGAATTTCAGAGTAAGTGGTCACCCATTTCAGACACAGATGAGGAAGAATTTCTTCTCTCAGAATGTAGCGAATCTGTTGAATTCTTTACTGCAGAGAGCTGTAGAGGCTGGATCGTTAAGTATGTTCCAGGCTGAGGGCAGCACGGTGGCGCAGTGGTTAGCATTGCTGCCTCACGGCGCTGAAGTCCCAGGTTTGATCCCGGCTCTGGGTCACTGTCTGTGTGGAGTTTGCACATTCGCCCCATGTTTGTGTGGGTTTGGCCCTCACAACCCAAAAGATGTGCAGGGTAGGTGGATTGGCCATGCTAAATTGACCCTTAATTGGAAAAATGAATTGGGTACGCTAAATTTATAAATTTAAAAAAAAGTATGTTCCAGGCTGAGATGGACACATTTTTAATCAGTCAGGGAATCAGGGGTAATGGGGATAAGGTGGGAAAGCGGAGTTGAGTATTATATCAGATCAGCCATGCTCTCATTGAATGGCAGAGAAGACTTGATGGGCTGAATGGCCTACTTCTGCTCTTGCACCTTATGATCTTATGGTTATGGTCTTGTGTTTTACTGGGAGCATGGCAGCCCCCAATCAGAATTATGCTGGAGACTAATGGAGATCCTACAACTCTTCCTATTCCCTGTCACTCACTTAATCAGGACAACACAGGGGCTGGATTCTACTATTCTGCGGCCATGTCCCCATGCCGGCATGGGGAACGGTGGCATTTTACACCAGAAAAAATGGCGCAAAATGGCTACTGATTCTCTATTTTACTGGGGGCTAGCAGGAAGGCAGCGTAGAGCACTTGGATCTAGCTGCCGATATGCCCCGGAGAATTGCCGGGGCCCGTGGCCGTACATGCGTCCGCAGTCTGCATCGGCCACGCCGTGCTGCATGGTGCTGGCCATTCGCTGACCCGGCCCGCGAAATAGTGCCTCCCTTCGGCCGACACGCGTGCCCCGGACCACCCCCTCACAGTGCCCCCAGCCCCGAATAATGTCCCCCTTGCCCGCGGATCGGCCCTCCCCCGACTGTCGCGGCGCTGGACTGAGTCTGCAGCCACCACGCCGAGTTCCCGATGGGTGAGACCAAGAGAGACCCATGCCGTCGGGAACTCGGCCAGTCGGGGGCGGAGCATCGGGGGCGGGCCTCAGGCAATGTCCTGAGGCTGTCGATACGTGGCGGGACGTACTCTCCAAGTATGCAGCTTTGGAAGGGGCGGTGCATCGCGAACGCGGCGCCGCCCCCGATTTGGTCCGGAACTCGGATTCTTCGGCCGTTAGCCAAATGCGATTTTGCTGTCAGTGACCGGAGAATCCAGCCCCAGGTTTCTGTTGCATCTTCTGCTTGTTAAGAATTTGGGACAAATAATGGAACTAACATTCTCCCCATGTCTGCGTGGGTCTCACCCCAACTACCCAAAAAGATGCGCAGGGTAGGTGAATTGGCCACACTAAATTGTCCCTTAATTGGGGAAAAAAAATTGGGTACTCTAAATTTAGAAAAAAAAAATGGACCTGAGAACACAGTTACATTGCTTAGTTGGGAAGCTAAGGAGCAAACTTCACACATGCTGGAAATAGAACAATATAAATTTACCTATCATTCCTATTGGGAAAAGATGTCATGACAACAAAGTGTTTTGACCAAAAGAACAGGGAACAGTAAGAATAGACCACAATAGTCAAATGTGAATAATGCATTGCAAGGATTTGCTTCACCGTTTGTTTTCCTGTAAGCTTTATAAGGTATGATGTGTTTCCCTATTTGTCTGCCATTACCCACAAATTGCCTGAGAGTTCCAGCATTACATGACAACAGCCAGTAATGTTCAATGATGTAAAGCAATTTCTCCTCTTTTTCTCCAGACTCAGAGCACAATACTCGGTTTATAATTACTGTACTCAGTGGAGTTTGCAAAGAGTGTTCTGATGTTTGGACAAGGAAGTCAGTGTTTGCTCAGGAAAATAGGGAAACGGTTATCTTGACAGGTTAGCCCAGAAACACAAAAAAAGCTGCCTTCTAAAGCAGATGTTGTGATCTGTCACTAGGCTCATTTGGTACTCTGCTAAACATAACTTATAGAGTTGTGCCTCAGTCCCCTTTGACATTTGACTATAGAGTGTGTTTAAGTATCACTGGTAGATTTTGTCCAGCAACAGCATAGGCAAATCTGTAAAACAGATTTAGGCAGTTTTCCAGAATTGCCAAGGGTTGCTTTTGCATTTAAAAAAAGGCTGCGTGAATGCTTTCATTTTTGTTCCATGTGTATGGTTCATTCAAAATTTAGTTCAAACCATAAAGCAATGGGATTCCAGTTATGATAGATAAATATTATTACTGATAACATATTGTACTGATACGAGATAAAGCATTTCGTGAAAAATAATCACAAACTATGTCAATATACTTCTGTTTGCTGCATATATATATTGCTGCTTAGCTCTTTAAGATCCAAATTTATATGCAAGAAACTATATATCGATATGGATTCTATCTATACATTTTAGACTTTTTTAAACTTTACCCCAATTTCACTTTACATGCTCAGTAAAGTA
This sequence comes from Scyliorhinus torazame, assembly GCF_047496885.1. Classification (NCBI taxonomy): domain Eukaryota; kingdom Metazoa; phylum Chordata; class Chondrichthyes; order Carcharhiniformes; family Scyliorhinidae; genus Scyliorhinus; species Scyliorhinus torazame. Next base: position 139,631,259 of record NC_092715.1, read on the forward strand.
CTCATACTTTGTAGTTAGAAGGCCATCAGTTCTGTCCCACTGAAGTAGTTGAGCACATAATCTAGGCTGACGTTGGCAGTACTGACAGAGTGCTATCTTGTGAAAAGTGCCAATGTAGCACTCTTCTGAGAAACATAGAAGAGTTCTCCTTCTCAACATCAGCAAATCAGATTATCACATATCATTTACTGTTTGTGGGACACTGCTGTTTGAAAATTGATTGCCACATTTGCCTATAACAACAGTCACTAAACTTTAAATGTTGGCTACGAAGCACTTTGGTATGTGATGTGGTTGTGAACAGCCATATGTAAATCAAGTTCTTCTTTTCTCTATTATTGCATACAGTTTGTTATTCATTCCCAACTGCACATTGCTCTGGAGGAAGGGGGAAAATCCACCCGACATTATTGGTCAAATGTTATTTATGAGTCTAGATAGCCTGGGCTATTTGACTGTGAGAAGCATCATTGGCTAACAAGATTCCCTTACCCACCTGATTTAGATCCAGAGTTATTGATTTGTGGTAAGGAGTGGGAACCCTGCCTGAACTTTTCCCTCCCTAACTTAACACCACTCAGGTGATCTGTAGTGCCCCAATCATTGTTTTGGCTGGACTCAGCCAACTCAGCCAGTGCAGACACTGCATCTGCTCGCTTCTGATTTGGGTGATTTTGTTTGCATAAAATCTACAGCTCAGAAACAGGCCATTTAGCTCAACTGGCCTATTCTGGTGTTGATACACCATACAAGCCTCTTCAAACTCTCATTGCTTCTTCTCACCCTGCCCTCATATCCTTCGACAGTATTCCCTTCTGCGGCATGACTAAAGTTCTAGATTATTACTTCTCTGCTTCAGTGTTTTATTCTCCGAGAAATTAATCCCAGTACTTTGTTTGCATTCATATGGCCTTATCAGCTTTATATTTGCTACTTTTAAAGTTTTATCTATCTGTGTTCCCGCTTCTCTTCGTTTCTCTGCCCCATTTGGTTTCTTACTGATTAAGGAATAAGAAAATGCAAAATGAATGATTTCACATGAATTTCTTTTGCCATTTATCTTCCCAGTCTGCAAGCCTCTTAATGGTTTTCTATATTCTATATCTTCATCTAATTTACTCTAACCCTCCACACAACGTCCCCATCCTCCTCAAATTGGAGTCATTGAATCATAGAATTTCCAGTGCAGAAGGAGGCCATTCAGCCCATCAGGTCTGCACTGGCCCTTGGAAACAGCACCCTACTTAAGCCCATGCCTCCACCTATCCCTGTAACCCAGTAGCCCCACCTAACCCTTTGGACCCTAAGGGGCAGTTTATCACGGCCAATCCACCTAACCTGCACATCTTTGGACTGTGGGAGGAAACCGGAGCACCCGGAGGAAACCCACGCAGACACAGGGAGAAAGTGCAAATTCCACACAGGCAGTCACCTGAGGCCGGAGTTGAACATGGGACCCTAGAGCTGTGAGGCCGTAGTGCTAACCACTGTGCCAACGTGCCTCTGAAAATTTCATCATCATACTCAAATTCATGGGTGGGATTCTCCCGCAACTGGCCGGATGGCCCGACACCAGTGCCAAGAGCGGCGCGAACCACTCCGGCATCGGGCCGACCAGAAGGTGTGGAATCCCGACGGGCCGGCGTGAGTTGACGCATGCGCAGAACCGACGGCGTGGTTCCGCACATGCGCAGACCGGCCGGCGGCTCCCTGCGCATGCGCAGGGGGTATCCTCACTGTGCCGGCCATGGTGAAGCTCTGCAGAGGCCGGCGTGGAAGGAAAGAGTGCCCCCATGGCACAGGCCCGCCCGCAGATCGGTGGATCCCAATCGCGGGCCAGGCCCGGATCACCCCCGCCCCACTGAGGACTCACCTAGCCGGCCTACAAGCCAGGTCCTACTGTGAAGGACCATGTCCATTTCACGCCAGCGGGACTGGGTGAAAACGGGCGGCCGCTCGGCCCATCGGAGCCCAGAGAATTGCCGGGGGGGCCGCTGCTGACGGCCCCCGACCGGCCCGGCGTAATTCCCGCCCCACCTGAAAATCGGCGCCGGAGAATACGGCTGCCGGCGCGGAGTGGCGGGGCGGGATGCACGCCGCCCCCCCAGGGATTCTCTGACCCGGCGGGGGGTCGCAGAATCCCGCCCCTTGTCTTTCAATCATTTATGTATGAGGTAAACCATAGTAGTCCCAGAATGCTCCCCCATGGGACACCACTTTGTATTTCTGCCCGTCTGAGAAACCTAACTCGTATCCTTTGTTTTCTGTCTTGTAGCCATCTTCCAATTCATTCTGCCACCTGAACACTGGCCTCAAACTTGCTGACTATTAACATGGGTCTCTTCACCTTACACCTTATCAAAGGCCCTTTGAAAGTCCAATTGGCTTTGTTGTTACTTTGTTTAATAAAGTTAGTTAAGCATTACCCTCCTTTTAGAAATCCATGCTGAATATGTTTTTAAAATTATATTCTGCATTTCTCGATGTTCAGTTATTTCACCTTTTATCAAAATTTCTAATATCTTTCCTACCACTGTCATTAAGCTGACTGGTTTATTATTCCCTGTGTTAGCCCTTTCTGGAGATAGGAACTACAGTTGCTGTCTGCCAGGTCCCTGGCATTATTCCTTCTTAAATTGAATTTTTATGTATCGATATAAGCGCCTCTGCTATCTCCTCCCCAGACTTTTTGACTACCCCTGGATAACTATTTTGTTGGTATCTCCTTTCTTTCAATCTTAACTAATACAATATTGGGGGCAGCACGGTGGCACAGTGGTTAGCATTGCTGCCTCAAGGCGCCGAGGTCCCAGGTTCGATCCCGGCTCTGGGTCACTGTCTGTGGTGGAGTTTGCCCATTCTCCCTGTGTTTGTGTGGGTTTCGCCCCCACAACCCAAAAATGTGCAGGGTAGATCAATTGGCCACGCTAAATTGCCCCTTAATTGGAAAAAATGAATTGGGTACTCTAAAATTTAAAAAAGAAGAAAAAAAACTGATGCAATATCCGTCATGACTTTTTCTACAACTTTCTCATTGTTAGCCTCTTCAGTGAATACATAATAACTTCAGTGAATGGTGCCGTTACAGAATTGGCCTTCATAAGAGCAACATTTGGTTGTTTTGGTCTCTTCCAATGGTGAAGCAAATTTACGAGTCACACAGTTTACTGTCTGTAGTTAACCAGCTGAAGTGAAGATGGTTTCACTAGAATTGTGAAATAAGCCGGTAGATTTGAGCAACCCACAACAAATCATTTACATTCATTTCAAAATTTGCTGGAAGCAATCTGTGGAAATTCTGTGCTTCAGTCTCACCCTTAATAAAAAGCCTCCAATCAGTATGGTCACTGGACCATTGCAAATATGATACTTTTGTCCTCCATACAATCAACCTGTGCCTAAGGGTTCTGATAGTCCTTGACAAATGTAAAATCAGTTGGATATCAATAGTTGGTGCTAATCTTTCCTCAGTGATCTTTCCTTTTCTTCCTCCTATTTCAGAAAGTGGTGACTCCTGCAGAAGTATAATTCTAAGGATACCGACAGCCTTCTGGTACCTCATCAAGTGAGGCTTCACAGATGAGGCTTTTCAGCAGTGGGGGCATCATGTTATCTTTGTCTGATTCAGTCCTTATTGACCCAAATGCACTTTCATAGAATTAGGAACAGAAGTAGACTATTCAGCCCCTTGAGCCTGCTGCTCCGCTCTATCAGATCATGGCTGATTTCTTTCTCGTCTCAAATCATGATGAGGAGATGCCGGCGCTGGACTGGGATGGGCACAGTAAGAAGTCTCACAACATGGGCGACACGTGGTACAGTGGTTAGCACTGGGACTATGGCGCTGAGGACCCGGATTTGAATACCGGCCCTGGGTCACTGTCCGTGTGGAGTTTGCACATGCCCCCAGTGTCTGCGTGGGTTTCACCTCCACAGCCCAAAGATGTGCAGGTTAGGTGGATTGGCCATGCTAAATTGCCCCTTAACTGGAAAAAATAATTGGGTATTATAAATTTTTTTAAAAAGAAGTCTCACAACACCAGGTTAAAGTCCCACAGGTTTATTTGAAATCACAAACTTTCAGAGCACTGCTCCTTCATCAGGTAAAGCAGAGGCAGGTTCACAATCGGAGAATATATAGGCAGAGATGCAATTGAAAGATAATTGCAAATTGGAAAGTGAAGAATGTAAACAACACGTGATTACCTGGAAATACTCACATTCCAAACATTCTTCTCATTCCAATCTGCAATTATCTTGCAATTGTGCCTCTGCCTATGTATGCTGTGTTTGTGAACCTGCCTTGACTTCATCTTTTTGAATTTCGACGGGAGCGGTGCGCATGGGCCTTCTGGGAGGTGAGTAGTGACTTTAAAAACCCTTACCTTTGCAGGAGCAGCCCTTTGAATTTCGGTGGGAGCGGTGCGCAGGGGCCTTCTGGGAGGTGAGTAGTGATTTTAAAAAACCCTTACCTGGTCCCGTGTCTGTTCTTCTTTTCTGTTTTATTTTTTTTATATAAGGCGGGAACCGGAAGTTCGACCCGCGGACTTCTGGGAAGGCCCCCCCCCCCCCCCCCCCCAACCAATAAATTCTGGTGGAGAGGAAACCCGAGACACTACACGTGTAGTGTCTCCCACCCACCCTCCTCCTCTAACCTAATAATAAAACCCATTGGTGTGAGGTAAGTACCATATTTTATTATTAACACTAAGAAGGTAAGTAAGTGATTTTTACTCATTTTTACTTTTATACCTTTTTCAAATTGTGTGTGTCGGGGGGAAACTGAAGTGACATCACAGAAAAGCTGTGGCCTGAGTGGCTGGTTGGGATTCTACACTAAATTAAAAAAAATTGAGCATTGGTAACTAATTAAACATAATTACTTAATTATAATTTAGAGGGATATCTAAGCCAGAGATCGGAGAGTACTATATTTAGCTTTCGCATTTCTATTAGAAATCTAGTGCTAGGAAACAGATAGTTAACAGTAACTTTGAAATTTAAAAAAAAAATTCAAAAAAAAAAAAAAATGTTTTTAATTTTAATTTTAATTAATTGACGCAATGTCAGTTAGAGGGGTGCTGTGCTCTGACTGTGAGATGTGGCAGGTCCGGGAGGCTTCCAGCGTCCCGGATGGCTTCATCTGCAGAAAGTGCACCCAACTGGAGCTCCTCACAGACCGCATGGTTGGGTTGGAGCAGCAATTGGATGCACTTAGGAGCATGCAGGTGGCGGAAAGCATCATAGATCGCAGTTATGTAAATGTGGTCACACCCAAGGTGCAGGCAGAGAAATGGGTGACCACCAGAAAGGGCAGGCAGTCAGTGCAGGAATCCCCTGTGGTTGTCCCCCTCTCGAACAGATATACCCCTTTGGATACTGTCGGGGGGGATAGCCTATCAGGGGAAAACAGCAGCAGCCAGAGCAGTGGCACCACGGCTGGCTCTGATGTTCAGAAGGGAGGGTCAAAGCGCAGAAGAGTAATAGTAATAGGGGACTCTATAGTCAGGGGCACAGATAGGCGCTTCTGTGGACGTGAAAGAGACTCCAGGATGGTATGTTGCCTCCCTGGTGCCAGGGTCCAGGATGTCTCCGAACGGGTAGAGGGCATCCTGAAGGGGGAGGGCAAACAGGCAGAGGTCGTTGTACATATTGGTACTAACGACATAGGCAGGAAGGGGCATGAGGTCCTGCAGCAGGAGTTCAGGGAGCTAGGCAGAAAGTTAAAAGACAGGACCTCGAGGGTTATAATCTCGGGATTACTCCCTGTGCCACGTGCCAGTGAGGCTAGAAATAGGAAGATAGAGCAGCTAAACACGTGGCTAAACAGCTGGTGTAGGAGGGAGGGTTTCCATTACCTAGACCACTGGGAGCTCTTCCGGGGCAGGTGTGACCTGTATAAGAAGGACGGGTTGCATCTAAACCGGAGAGGCATAAATATCCTGGCCGCGAGGTTTGCTAGTGTCACACGGGAGGGTTTAAACTAGTATGGCAGGGGGGTGGGCACGAGAGCAATAGGTCAGAAGGTGAGAGCATTGAGGGAGAACTAGGGAATAGGGACAGTGTGGCTCTGAGGCAGAGCAGACAGGGAGAAGTTGCTGAACACAGCGGGTCTGGTGGACTGAAGTGCATATGTTTTAATGCAAGAAGTGTTACGGGTAAGGCAGATGAACTTAGAGCTTGGATTAGTACTTGGAACTATGATGTTGTTGCCATTACAGAGACCTGGTTGAGGGAAGGGCAGGATTGGCAGCTAAACGTTCCAGGATTTAGATGTTTCAGGCGGGATAGAGGGGGATGTAAAAGGGGAGGCGGAGTTGCGCTACTGGTTCGGGAGAATATCACAGCTGTACTGTGAGAGGACACCTCAGAGGGCAGTGAGGCTACATGGGTAGAGATCAGGAATAAGAAGGGTGCAGTCACAATGTTGGGGGTTTACTACAGGCCTCCCAACAGCCAGCGGGAGATAGAGGAGCAGGTAGGTAGACAGATTTTGGAAAAGAGTAAAAACAACAGGGTTGTGGTGATGGGAGACTTCAACTTCCCCAATATTGACTGGGACACACTTAGTGCCAGGGGCTTAGATGGGGCGGAGTTTGTAAGGAGCATCCAGGAGGGCTTCTTAAAACAATATGTAGACAGTCCAACTAGGGAAGGGGCGGTACTGGACCTGGTATTGGGGAATAAGCCCGGCCAGGTGGTAGATGTTTCAGTAGGGGAGCATTTCGGTAACAGTGACCACAATTCAGTAAGTTTTAAAGTACTGGTGGACAAGGATAAGAGTGGTCCTAGGATGAATGTGCTAAATTGGGGGAAGGCTAATTATAACAATATTAGGCGGGAACTGAAGAACATAGATTGGGGGCGGATGTTTGAGGGCAAATCAACATCTGACATGTGGGAGGCTTTCAAGTGGCAGTTGAAAGGAATACAGGACTGGCATGTTCCTGTGAGGAAGAAGGATAAATACGGCAATTTTCAGGAACCTTGGATGACGAGTGATATTGTAGGCCTCGTCAAAAAGAAAAAGGAGGCATTTGTCAGGGCTAAAAGGCTGGGAACAGACGAAGCCTGCGTGGAATATAAGGAAAGTAGGAAGGAACTTAAGCAAGGAGTCAGGAGGGCTAGAAGGGGTCACGAAAAGTCATTGGCAAATAGGGTTAAGGAAAATCCCAAGGCTTTTTACACGTACATAAAAAGCAAGAGGGTAGTCAGGGAAAGGGTTGGCCCACTGAAGGATAGGCAAGGGAATCTATGTGTGGAGCCAGAGGAAATGGGCGAGGTACTAAATGAATACTTTGCATCAGTATTCACCAAAGAGAAGGAATTGGTAGATGTTGAGTCTGGAGAAGGGGGTGTAGATAGCCTGGGTCACATTGTGATCCAAAAAGACGAGGTGTTGGGTGTCTTAAAAAATATTTAGGTAGATAAGTCCCCAGGGCCTGATGGGATCTACCCCAGAATACTGAAGGAGGCTGGAGAGGAAATTGCTGGGGCCTTGAGAGAAATCTTTGGATCCTCGCTGTCTTCAGGGGATGTCCCGGAGGACTGGAGAATAGCCAATGTTGTTCCTTTGTTTAAGAAGGGTAGCAAGGATAATCCCGGGAACTACAGGCCGGTGAGCCTTACTTCAGTGGTAGGGAAATTACTGGAGAGAATTCTTCGAGACAGGATCTACTCCCATTTGGAAGCAAATGGACGTATTAGTGAGAGGCAGCACGGTTTTGTGAAGGGGAGGTCGTGTCTCACTAACTTGATAGAGTTTTTCGAGGAGGTCACGAAGATGATTGATGCAGGTAGAGCAGTGGATGTTGTCTATATGGACTTCAGTAAGGTCTTTGACAAGGTCCCTCATGGTAGACTAGTACAAAAGGTGAAGTCACACGGGATCAGGGGTGAGCTGGCAAGGTGGATACAGAACTGGCTAGGCCATAGAAGGCAGAGAGTAGCAATGGAAGGATGCTTTTCTCATTGGAGGGCTGTGACCAGTGGTGTTCCACAGGGATCAGTGCTGGGACCTTTGCTCTTTATAGTATATATAAATGATTTGGAGGAAAATGTAACTGGTCTGATTAGTAAGTTTGCAGACGACACAAAGGTTGGTGGAATTGCGGATAGCGATGAGGACTGTCGGAGGATACAGCAGGATTTAGATTGTTTGGAGACTTGGGCGGAGAGATGGCAGATGGAGTTTAATCCGGACAAATGTGAGGTAATGCATTTTGGAAGGTCTAATGCAGGTAGGGAATATACAGTGAATGGTAGAACCCTCAAGAGTATTGAAAGTCAAAGCGATCTAGGAGTACAGGTCCACAGGTCATTGAAAGGGGCAACACAGGTGGAGAAGGTAGTCAAGAAGGCATACGGCATGCTTGCCTTCATTGGCCGGGGCATTGAGTATAAGAATTGGCAAGTCATGTTGCAGCTGTATAGAACCTTAGTTAGGCCACACTTGAAGTATAGTGTTCAATTCTGGTCGCCACACTACCAGAAGGATGTGGAGGCTTTAGAGAGGGTGCAGAAGAGATTTACCAGAATGTTGCCTGGTATGGAGGGCATTAGCTATGAGGAGCGGTTGAATAAACTCGGTTTGTTCTCACTGGAACGAAGGAGGTTGTGGGGAGACCTGATAGAGGTATACAAAATTATGAGGGGCATAGACAGAGTGGATAGTCAGAGGCTTTTCCCCAGGGTAGAGGGGTCAAGTACTAGGGGGCATAGGTTTAAGGTGAGAGGGGCAAGGTTTAGAGTAGATGTACGAGGCAAGTTTTTTACGCAGAGGGTAGTGGGTGCCTGGAACTCGCTACCGGAGGAGGTGGTGGAAGCAGGAACGGTAGTGACATTTAAGGGGCATCTTGACAAGTACATGAATAGGATGGGAATAGAGGGATACGGACCCAGGAAGTGTAGAAGATTGTAGTTTAGTCGGGCAGCATGGTCGGCACGGGCTTGGAGGGCCGAAGGGCCTGTTCCTGTGCTGTACATTTCTTTGTTCTTTGTTCTTTGTTGATGAAGGAGCATTGCTCTGAAAGCTGGTGATTTCAAATAAGCCTGTTGGACTTTAACCTAATAATAATAATCTTTTTATTGTCACAAGTAGGCTTACATTAACACTGTAATGAAGTTACTGTGAAAAACCCCTAGTCGTCACACTACGGCGTCTGTTCAGGTACACAGAGGGAGGATTCAGAATTCTCAGCTTGAGAAGGCAGCACGGTGGCGCAGTGGTTTGCGCTCTGCCTCACGGCGCCGAGGTCCCAGGTTCGATCCCGGCTCTGGGTCACTGTCCGTGTGCAGTTTGTACATTCTCCCCGTGTTTGCGTGGGTTTCGCCCCCACAACCCAAAAGATGTGCATAGGTTAATTGGCCATGCTAAATTGCCCCTTAATTGGAAAAAATGATTTGGATAATCTAAATTTAAAAAAACCCAGAATTCTCAGCTGGTACGGGAATTGAACCCGTGCTGCTGGCCTTGTTCTGCATCACAAACCAGTTGTCTAGCCCACTGAGCTAAACCAGCTAAACCTGGTCTTAAATCAACCTCCTACCTGTTCCCAATATCCCTCTAACCATTTAAAAAAAATAAATTTGGAATACCCATTTTTTTTCCAATTAGGGGGCAACATAGCGTGGCCAATCTACCTACCCTGCACATCTTTGGGTTTGTGGGGGTGGAACCCATGCAGACACAGGGAGAATGTGCAAACTACACATTGACAGTGACCTGGGGCTGGGATCGAACCTGGGTCCTCGGCGGCATGAGGTAGTAGTGCTAACCATTACACCACGGTACCGCCCAAGCCCTTTAACCTTTTTTCAAATCAGAAATATATCTATCTCTTTCTTGAAACCATTTTGTTTTTAAATTTAGAGTACCCAATTCATTTTTTTCTAATCAAGGGGCAATTTAGCGTGGCCAATCTACCTCCCCGGCACATCTTTGGGTTGTGGGGGTGAGATCCACGCAAACACAGGGAGAATGTGCAAATTCCACATGGACAGTGGCCCAGGGCCGGGAACAAACCCTAGGCATGCCGTGAGGCAGCGATGCTAAGCACTGCGCCACCGTGCTGCCTTTCTTGAAACCATTTAATGACCTAGACTCCACGACACTATGGGGCAGTGGGTTTCACAAATTCACCACCCTCTGCGAGAAGTAGTTCCTCCTCATCTCAGTTCTAAATCTACCGTCTCTCAGCCTGTGATTTCAGGAGAGTCCATTGGACAGCAGTTAGAACTGAAGGTTATGGCTGATGTTTTCCTCCTTTGCCTGTGTTATTTGTGTTTTAAATAATTATCCCAGCCACGATTAGTTCAGCCAGCATACTGATCTGTGTGAATCAGTATCACAGGTGGCAATACATTAATCCAAAGAAGTATTGAGATAACTGTTGATGTCCATTACTGACCAACTTAAAGATGGTGAATGATTTATTCAGCCGTGTGATTTATATTGTGCAATAAGTTGGTGATTGATATTTTGCTTTGAGGTATCTGTTGGATTAAATGGTTATATTGTTGTCTTAGTGGAAGAATTGTTTTGACATGAACTGGGAACTGGACTGAGCCTGACAGAATTTAATTCAACATCTGACTTGTGGCAGCCACTGGAGATAAAGGTCTTCATCTCTTTAAAAAATTTTTTTTAGAGTTTCCAATTCATTTTTTCCAATTAAGGGGCAATTTATCGAGGCCAATCCACCTAGCCTGCACATCTTTGGGTTGTAGGGGCAAAACCCACGCAAACACGGGGAGAATGTGCAAACTCCACACGGTCAGTGACTCAGCGCCGGGATCAAACCTGGGACCTCGGCGCCATGAGGCAGCAGGGCTAACCCACTGCGCCACCGTGCTACCATCCCTTTTCTTTGAGTAAGAATCAAACCACGGTCCCCAGCAGTGAAAGGAAAATGCTTCACAGCAGTGTACTAATGCAACACACAAGACAGGGCCTTGTGTTGCAAGCTGTATTACTGAAAAAATAGGCTTTCGTATTTGAAATCCAAACTGTATTTCTATGATTGCCAGAGGGTGTGTTTTTTGTAAAAGTCTCTGACATTTTGAAGGCTACTAAAAGATTCAGAGGAAGTACTAAATGTGGGAAATTGATGTCATGACTTCTAATTTACAGCCTATTAAAACTGACATTTTAGCATTTGCTATGTTTTCTTTCACTGAAAGATACAATGAGGAGTAGTAAGAGCTGAAAGTTATCAAATAATGTTCGTGGATTGCACTCTAATTAAACAAAGCAGTCGAGGAAACATGTTAATCTACACTTTTGACCTGCGTCAAAATGATTGCTGGGTACCGCTGGGAATTCCTGGCATCGGGTCACCGGAATTATTTACTGTAGTACATTTACTTATAGAAACGATAAAGGAATGCAGAACTTTTAAAGTCTGACTGAAAACTCCCGTGGCTCAGGATAATTACACATTACAGACAAAAGAAGCTGTTAGGTTTGACCTCCAGCCTATCATGAGTGAGCTGATCTTAGAGGTAGTAAGTAGTAGGGGTACTAAAAACAGCCTCCTGCCCCAGGGTGAAGGAGGTGAAAACAGCTCCTGAATGCAATGCTAAGTAATGGCTCAGCAGTGAAATCCCTCAATGTTGAATATCTGGCTGACACTCATTTGTAAATACTCACACATGAGCAATGTACCGCACCGCAGATGCCACTTATCTGTGGTATCTGTGGAACCATCTGCCAGTATATATGAGACACCCTTCCATTGCATAAGATGATGGTTTGTACGATGGTGGTCAACTCTGTGTTAGGCATTGCCTGTGTGCCTCAGGAACACCCACTCCACCACATTTGCTGCAGAGGAAGACAGTGGGCTGAGAAGGTACACATTTTGCTGGCCTCTGTTTGCTCTTGGCCCTCTTCTCAGTCAGCTGAGTTTTTTTTGTTTCTGCTCACCTCTTCCAAAGCCCTTCCAAACAGTCAGCCTCCAGAGGCCACAGCTGTCAGCGATTATCTTCCAGTCATCAGTGTTAATATCTACAATCTTCTTATCTCGTTTGCAGGTGTCCCTGTGGCCATGGTATGGATGTCCACAAGGTTGTGACTCATTGACAAATTCACCATTCAGAAGGTCCTTGGGTATATGGTCGTCATCCATCCAATAAACCAGGATGAGCCAGCACAGAAGTTGTTGGCTTAGTAATGAATGTATGCTGATGGAGCTAACATGCTGCAGAGCCTCGGAGTTGGTGACATTGACCATATTTCTTGTGCATATAAAGGGGTTTGTTGTCTTTGTGCAAATTGTGGCAGAGGCTCAGGTCCTGTCTCAAGAGAACTGTCATGATAAAAACACAGAAAGGGCAGCATGAGGGCAGCATGGTGGCGCAATGGTTAGCACTGGGACTGCGGCATTGAGGACCTGGGTTCGAATTCCGGCTCTGAGTCACTGTCCGTGTGGAATTTGCACATTCTTCCTGTGTCTGCATCTGTTTCGCCCCCACAACCCAAAATATGTGCAGGTTAGATGGATTGGCCATGCTAAAATTGCCCCTTAATTGGAAAAAATGAATCGGACACTCTGGATACAAAAAAAAAATGATAAAAACACAGTGCTTGCTATTTTACCCTGTCTATTAACGTCGGCCTGAGGGTTACCATTACAGGGTTGGTGCTGCATGACTGATTTCAAACCCTTTCATTATCACAGTGGGGTGTCTGTCAATTCACAGCTTAGAATCATAGAATCCCGACAGTGTAGAAGAAGGCCAATCTGCCCATCAGGTCTACACCAACCCTTCGAATGAGCACTCCACCCATGTCTACTCGCCCATCCACCCCAACTTTCCTGTAACCCCATAATCTAACCTGCACATCCTGGACATTAAGAGGCAATTTAGCAAGGCCAACCCACCTAATCTGCATATTTTTAGACTGTGGGAGGAAACCGGAGCACTCGGAGGAAACCCATGCAGACAGGCGGAGAAAGTACAAACTCCACACAGACAGTCAGCGGAAGCCAGAATTGAACCTGGGTCCCTGGCGCTGTGAGGCAGCAGTGCTAACCATTGTGTCGCCGTGCTGCCCTGATTGACAGCTTCAAATTGTTATAAGTTTGTTGAAGTGGGACTATAAATACAAATGCTTGTTTTCCTCAGGGAGAAAAAGGATTTTAAATGTGTTTAATTAATTTTTATCAATGAGTGTTTTCTTTTGAAATAGCGAGTTCATCAATAGATCACTGAGGGCACCGGGCTAGGAGGAGGGGTGGGTGGTAGGTGGGGGTGGGGAGGGATTGTTGTTTGGGGAGGGGGTGGTTGGCACCATCAGGAGTGGGGTATTGTACAAAACATTAAACAGCTTTTTGCACAACCATTATGATGCCTCTGTCACTTCCTTCTGCAATGCAGGCTGACCTCCGGACACTTGCCCATCTCTCCAGGCATCCCCCCTCCCTCCCCATAGCACTCACCCACCTTCCGGCCGTGGGCATGTCCCCGGAGCTATGTCCCATCCCCTGGGTGTTCAGCTGCTGCGTGTGTGGTGTTGCCTCCCGCATTGTTCAGAAGGCATAGAAGCAGAATTAGGCCATTCGGCCCATCGAGTCTGCTCCGCCATTCAATCAATTAAATCAAGCACAGTGTCCAGGCATCAGGGTGTGATTAGGGTGCTAGGTAATGACTCCCACATGCTACATGGCCTGCCTACCCACGGGAATCCGCTTGGCATTTGCGAAATGCTCAATTCCCTATTAGCAGTAGTCTTCAGTTGCATAGACAGGGGCCCCAGCAGTTGGTGGGGATTATGGGTGGTCGTTGGGGCAGACGGGCAGGGACAAGGGTTGCCCCCGGAATGGCTACACACGATCCAGGGGTTGGCATGATGGTGCCGCGAGTGGTTGCCCCTTGGTTGTCCCCCCCAACATCTCCCCCCACACTCCCATGGCAGCCCACCCCTGCGGAGGGTCCCCCACGCACAGCCAAGAGTCCCTTATCTCCCACCGAGCCCCGGGGTGGCAAGCCCAGCGCCCTCGGCTCTTTGGCTGTGAGCAAAGATGGCTACTCACCACAGAAGCCTTTCCGGCTCCCCACAGAAGCCTTTCCGCCAAATTCACGTTTTTCGAAAGGAGCACTAATTGGTGCCAGCGTGACCACTTGCTGGGGAGACCGCTGAATGACAGGAGGCCGTTGGATAAGGGGTGGCTCCCATTAGTTGTAAGGAAATTGGGCTTTAATGGTGATAATTGTTTTTTTGCCATGCTACGAGACCCCAATTCCGCTAACGAGAGCGGGCCGATTGCATCGCAAACTGTTTGGCACCTGGCGTGGATCTCGTTTTTGGTGTCTCCCGCTATTCACCGGCCTCATTTCGCTCGAGCAAGAGTGCAACTAGGCCGGATAATCGCACCCTTATTCTCATGGCAGGGGCGAAAATGTGGAGTGTTTCCCACTGTGGAGGCTGCTGGGAAAACACACCATATCTTCTGGTCCTGACCTTTTAATTACACAACTAGGTGTTTTACACTGTACTCTATGGCAGAGCAAGACTGATGGCACATAGTCTGCCATCCTATCTGGGCACCATATTGAAAAGGTGTGAAACATCACTGAACCATTATTGAAAAAAGAAGATGGACCCCCTGACAATGAAGATCGATTACTGCGAACACTTTGAGGCCAAAAGATGGACCTCCCTAGAAAGAAGATGTATCTCCAAAAACATTCTGAGGCTGAAAGATGGACCCCTCCAGGACACCAAGACTGGAAGATCCACCTGTAGCTGCTCAGCCTACCCCTTTTTTATCAGTTAGAGTATCCAATTATGTATATTTTTTACAATTAAGGGGCAATTTAGCACAGCCAATCCACCTACTCAGTACATCTTTTGGGTTGTGAGGGTGAGATCCACGCAGGCACAGGGAGAATGTGCAAACTCCACATGGGCAGTGACCTAGGGCCGGGATCGAACCTGGGACTTCGGCGCCGCGAGACAGCAGTGCTAACCATTATGCCTCCGTGCCGTGCTCTCTCAGGCTATCCACTGCTATGATGTTCGAGGGTCCAGGCTTGCTAACGGCCTACATCCTAAATTCAGGAAGTATCCCCAGGCATTGTTCAAATGAGTCCAGTCATGTTGTTCACATTGTTCCAGGCATGTTTTGCACCGGCATGTTTTCCTGCTGACATTGGGGAGAACTGTGCGTGGGTGATCGGGCATTCATTTGCATCCCATGAGCGAGATGCAAATCAGTTTCACCCTGGCCTCCAGGGGGTTTCTCAATCCGCCATGGGCTTCCCACTGAATTCCTGCTCCCCCACCCGCCATTGAACCCGCCAATGGAGGTACGGGAGATTTCCACCCATGGTATTTTGAACCTCTGAAGCAAGTGTGTGATAACAAATAATGTTCCTTATATTTATATCCATAATAAACTTACTGCTGTGTTCACTTAAATTGGGACAAATCATTCTGTGAGTAAGAAGACACACAAACCTTACATAGGAAGCATCACAGCAAGTTGCAAATCGTGTCTTTACTCCAAGTCATTATATGATATTTTCCAGCAGAAGTTCTTGATCTATGTTCAGCATGGATTTCTAACCTGACTTATTGTTGTTTCCTCTCTAGGCCATGAGGCACTGAAGCCAAATAAAATGTCTTACCATTGCCCAGACTGAAACAAACCAACACAGTGCAGATCAAGACCCAGCCTTGCACCTTCTTAGTTTGCAGGCTCAGTAACACATCAGGCATTTCCTAACTAAGCCATTGAGGAAAATAAATATGTGGTTTACTTGTTATTCTCAAAATATGGGGCTGGATGCTCCGGTCTCCCAGCCCCGTGTTTGTTGGTGGTGCGCCATTCCCTGCCAGCGGGATTCACTACTCCTGCTGTTTGTCAGTAGGATTTCCCATTGAAGCTACTCCCCACGGCGCCGGGATGCCCATGGGTGGGGATGCCTTGCCAGTGGGAACAGTGAATCGCAACAGCCAGAGAATTCTGGCCATGTTGTTTATGGTTTCATATCTCTAGGAAAGATGCTTTCATCCTTCTATCCGTCCAAAGCCTATGAAGTTCCTTGATCAGATCTGTGACTTCTTCCATCTACACACTGGGAAGGTGTTTTTTGATTCTCCTCATGAACTCTATGCACATATCACCAATTCCACCTGACTGCCTGGCCATTGTCCCAGACTATTTCATGCCTGTGCCATCCTGAGATGAGGTCCCGACCCTATCTATATCTTCTCTATCACATAGATATCTATCTATGTAAAGTACAGCTCCACCCTCTCCTTCATTCCATACCGATGCCAGAAATTCTTCAACATGTTTGTGTCACTTCCAAATTCATCGAAAATACTGTTTGTGTCCTACCCACATAGAGTCTCACTTACTCATTATCCATGTGCTTACTGACCTACATTTTTCATGGTCCAAGTCTAGAACTCATCCACGCCTCACCCCTTGCTACTTCTGTTACTTCATCGAGTCATAAAATAAATCACTTTCATACACTTTTCCTCCGAATTTGGTGTTTGGCACAGCTAGCCCTTCCTTCTCTTTCTCCAACATTGGCATCTAGATTTTTAGCTGCCCAGGACCATGTTCCGAAATTTCCTTTATAAACTTGTCTGTAACTCCATCTTCCTTTTCTTTCACGGGACTCTTTTTAAAACTCATCACTTTATCCAAACTTTTGATCTCCCTTTCTGTTACTTTGCCTAGGTGTACAATCTATTTTTAGGCCCGTGAGATGTTCTTCAATGTAAAGTGTGATTTGAAATGCCAATTAAAAAAAATAAAATTTAGAGTACCCAATTATTTATTCTTCCAATTAAGGGGTAATTTAGCGTGGCCAATTCACCTAACCTGCACATCTTTGGGTTGTGGGGGTGAAACCCACGCAGACATGGGGAGACAGTGCAAACTCCACATGGACAGTGAAATGCCAATTGTTATTTTTACTTGAACACTTTTATCTCCTCCCAAGAGCTCCTTCAGGATTCCGGATATGGCGGAGAGCAGGGATTGCCCCGGGAAGTATGGATGGGGGTGTTCCGGATATGGCGGAGAGCAGGGATTGCCCCGGGAAGTATGGATGGGGGTTCCGGATATGGCGGAGAACAGGAATTGCCCCGGGAAGTATGGATGGGGGTTCCGGATATGGCGGAGAGCAGGGATTGCCCCGGGAAATATGGATGGGGGGGTTCCGGATATGGCGGAGAGCAGGGATTGCCCTGGGAAGTATGGATGGGGGTTCCAGATATGGTGGAGAGCAGGGTTGCCCCGGGAAGTATGGATGGGGGGTTACGGATATGGCGGAGAACGGGGATTGAGAGGATGGGAGATATGTTTATTGAGGGGACCTTTCCGAGTATGAGGGCGCTGGAGGAGAAGTTTGGGTTGGCGAGGGGAAAGAAATTCAGGTATCTGCAGGCGTGGGACTTCCTACGTAAACAGGTGTCAACCTTCCTGCTCCTACCGTGAAGGGGGATACAGGACAGGGTAGTTTCCAGAGGGTGGGTAGGAGAAGGAAGCGTCTCAGACATTTACAAGGAACTTATGGGGTCAGAACAGATGCAAACCGAGGAGCTGAAGCGCAAGTGGGAGGAGGAGCTGGGAGAAGAGATAGAGGGTGGTCTATGGGCGGACACGTTGAGTAGAGTCAACGCGTCCGCAACATGTGCCAGGCTCAGCCTGATACAATTTAAGGTCGTTCATCGGGCTCACATGACAGTGGCCCGGATGAGCAGATTCTTTGGGGTGGAAGACAGGTGTGCAAAATGTGCGGGAGGACCAGCGAACCATGTCCATATGTTCTGGGCATGTCCGAAGCTTAGGGGATTTTGGCAGTGATTTGCAGATATCATGTCCACGGTGTTAAAAACAAGGGTGGCGCTTAGTTCAGAAGTGGTGAGTTTCGGGGTGTCGGAAGACCCGGGAATCCAGGAGGAGAAAGAGGCAGACGTTCTGGCCTTTGCTTCCCTGGTAGCCCGAAGACGGATACTATTAGCTTGGAGGGACTCTAAGCCCCCGAAGTCGGAGACCTGGCTATCGGACATGGCTAGCTTTCTCTGTATGGAGAAAATTAAGTTTGCCTTGAGAGTGTCACTGTTAGGGTTCGCCCGGAGGTGGCAACCGTTCGTCGACTTCTTCGCGGAAAATTAATCATCAGTAGAAGGGGGGGAGGTTAGTTTAGCTTAGAGTTGGGGGTTAATAAAGATGGGACCTGTAAGGGAGGGAGATGGCTTTTGCAGTATGTTTATAGTTTCACTTACATTGTTTATTGTGTTGTTGTTATAACACCAAAAAAATCCCTCAATAAAACGTGTATTAAAACAAAAAGAATTCATTCACATTTCATCTGTAGTTTTACATAACATCTGACCAATTCTAGTGAACCTATACATCCTGCACTGGTCTCAGCCAACGAGATGTGGTGTGGTGAGATATGGTTTTCATTCATGAGAATGTGTAATTGGAATCATAACATCACTGATACAATCTTATGCAAATATATCGGATTGAAACAAGATTTCTAATACTTTGCTTTCGTAGTCCCTTGTGTGCCTTTGAAGCAGCTTAGTGGGGCAATGACGATAGAAGTGGACACATTTATTCAGTTGATAGTTTGTCAATCCCTCTTGCTATTAATATGAGTAATATTTTACGAAACAAAAATCATCAAAATGCAACAAAACTATTAAATGTGTGTGTGCAAATAATCAGAGAGCAGTGATTAAATCTATTGAGTTGTAAGATCTCTGGTGTACCAGAGAATTGTTACAGGTGCTATTAGGAGCTGACATGGTTGTAGCTCCCTTGGCAGCTAAGTGAATAAAATCACTATTTGGTATAGGTTTGAGCTATATAGACCAAGAAGGTTCCAGGTTCAGTTCAGGGAGTTAATTGATCTCTGGGGCATCACATTTGCTTGATCATAGTTGGCAGGAATGACCAGAAATATGTGGAGTTGAGAGGAGAGAAAAAAATAAAACTCAACCTTTTGGTGTTGGAGACAGCTGCCCTGGACACTTGAAAATCATTGGTTACAAATACAGTATTGTATCATTTTCAGTCATCCTTGGGGCACAGAGTATAGCCCTGTAAAATTGGGCATTTTCCGACCCAACCCACATTTTCTGATGAGGGCAAAGTATTGATTTAAACCTTTCTTAACAAGGGCCTTGGCAAGTGTTGTGGTGCAAGAGAGAACATGACATATTGTACTGTCAAATGCTTCAATGCTATTGGAAAGAGCTGCTGAATGAGAGAGGCAAACAAGAGCAAATGTTGCAGTTGCTGTTTGTTCCCTATCCCTCCCATTATTCTCCTCAATGCTAAAGCTACCAACAATGACATTTTCAGATTGTTTTACAATGTGTACCAGTTAAGCAATAACAATTTAGTCAGATGTATGTGCTTCCTGTTTCTAGGGCATGTCATTACCCAAGTGCTTCATTTCATGGTAATTCTATGTGATATAATTGACATGTGTCAATTAGTGGATGAAAGAATCCAGTAGTCGGCAGGATATTTTGTACATCAAATCACTCAGTTTACTTTAAAGTAAGCAAATCTCTAGTGTCAGAAAGAGTCTAGCATAGAAAGAGGCCATTCAGCTTATTGAATTAGTTCTTCTGGTCATTCCCCATATCTTACAATATTCCTTTTCAAACAATTATGAAACTCACATTTTAAGCTATTTATTGGCTATTTCAACAACAAATTCTGACAATATGTAATGTGAAGATTTTTTTCTACCAAACCTTTAATTTTTTTTTTGTGATTACCTTAGGTCTTACCATAGAATAATAGAATCTTATAGTACAGGAGGAGACCGTGCACTGCATCTTTGAAAGAACGGCTGCTTGCTAGTTCTTTCTTCACATCTCTGCAAATTTTTCCCCTTCAAGTATTTATCCAATTCCCTTTTGAAAACCATAGCCGAATCTACCACCACCAAGGGAGGCACGGCAGCATAATGGTTAGCACTGTTGCTTCACAGCTCCAGGGTCACAGATTCGATTCCCGGCTTGGGTCACTGTCTGTGCGGCGTTTGCACGTTCTCCCCGTGTCTACGTGGGTTTCCTCCGGGTCCTCCGGTTTCCTCCCACAGTCCAAAGATGTGTAGGTTAGGTGGATTGGCCATGATAAATTGCCCTTACTGTCCAAAAATATTAGGTGGGGTTATTGAGTTACGGGGATAGGGTGGAGGCGGGGGCTTAAGTAGGGTACTCTTTCCAAGGGCCCGTGCAGACTTGATGGGCCGAATGGCCTCCTTCTGCACTGTAAATTCTATGATGCCCCCATGAAGTACATCCCTGATCAATAAAACTTACTGAGCAAAATAATTCCCTTCAACTCATCCCTGCCACCTTAGATGCATTTACTAAACTCTCCTTAACCTTGTCTACCCTAAGGAGAACAATGGTACAGTTTATCTAGTCTCTCTGTTATATTGGAGTCCCATCTCTAACACCAGTCAAATAAATCACTTCTGCATCCTCTCCAAGGCTTTGACATCCCTCCTAACGGGTGGTGCCCAAAATTGGAAATAAAAACTTCAACTGAGTAATCAGTAATTTATAAAGTTTTAGCATAGGGCAGCACGGTGGCGCAGTGGTTAGCATGTTTGCCCCAGGGCGCCGAGGACTGAGGTTCCATTCCGGCCCTGGGTCACTGTCCGTGTGGAGTTTGCACATTCTCCCCGTTCCTGCGTGGGTTTCAGACCCACAAACCAAAAAAGTGCAAGTTAGGTGGATTGGCCACGCTAAATTGCCCCTTAATTGGAAAAAAGAGAATAGGGTACACTAAATTTATTTTTAAATATTCAAGTTTTAGCATCTCACCAACTTAGTGGAGAAAAACCATTGGCTATTTATCCTATCCTAATTCTTCAGAAATTTGACATTTTTTTGTCCAGCCATCCTTTCTGCTTCTCAGTA
This sequence comes from Scyliorhinus torazame, assembly GCF_047496885.1. Classification (NCBI taxonomy): domain Eukaryota; kingdom Metazoa; phylum Chordata; class Chondrichthyes; order Carcharhiniformes; family Scyliorhinidae; genus Scyliorhinus; species Scyliorhinus torazame. Next base: position 139,652,182 of record NC_092715.1, read on the forward strand.
AGACAAAAATCATACATAACTTCTCAAGTTTCCCTTCAACCTTGGAACTCTCTCTTTTCCAATAACACCCTAGTGCATCTACGCTGTACCTTGAATTCTTGGATGGCTGAAGGCACTGTTGCCAGTGAAAGATTGACAAAGGAGATGGACAAGAGAATTGGAGGAACACAGAGTTCTCAGAGGGCTGTCAGGAGGTTTGAAGCTATGGAGAGGTTTAAACACAAGGTTGAAAATGTTAACATCAAAACATTGGTGGGCTGAGTGCTAATGTAGGCCAATGAGTATATGGATGAAAGGGTGATGTGAAAGTGGGCTTGGTGTGAGTTAAGATTTGGGCAGTAAGGGCAGCACGGTGGCACAGCAAAGGCATCATGCACACGTTTAATGAGGCGGAGGAGACATGAAACTCTTATGAGGAAAGGTTCCTGTCGTTCCTTAAAGTCAATCAGACACCAGCAGACCTGCATACTGCCACCTCAGCTCAGTTGGGAGGAAAACATTCATGTTGCTACAGAATTTAGTACACCCAGCTGAACCTGGAGACAGGTCATATGATGAGTTAATGACTGTTTCGCAAGAACATTTCTCTCCTCATCCACTATTATGTCTGTGCTTATGTAGTTACATTGTATATGCTGTGTTGCCCTATTATGTATTTTCTTTTATTCACTTTTCTTCTCATGCACTTAATGATCTGTTGAGCTGCTCGCAGAAAAATACTTTTCACTGTACCTCGGTACACGTGACAATAAACAAATCCAATCCAATCCAATAATAGCCGAAAGATTCTGCTTTCACCGTCATGCACAGGAGGAAGGGGAAAACATTTCACAATATGTTGCATCATTGTGAAAGCTAGCAAAATGCTGAGAATTTGGCCAGACTTTGGATGCTACTCTTCGCAACCAATTAGTTTGTGGCCTCAGCGATGAAGCCATCCAAAGGAAAATGTTGACTCATTAACCCGAGATTCTGCGATAGAAATCTCAATGTGGAACCTGCTGCAAGAGATGCTTCACTGATTGGAGTTAGAGCTAAAGTCCATAAGATGGAGTCTGTGAGAAGCAGGTCCACCAAGAACGTACCATGTCATCTCTGCAACCAAGAGGATCCTGTGGCTGGAGATTGTTGGAGCAAGGAGAACAAATGCTAAACTGGTGGTCAAGTTATTATTCACCATTCCAAGGCATGTTGGTTATGCCAATCTTCATTCATCAGCACAAAAGAAGTGTACCCAGAAAATTGCTGCAAAGTCTACAGGGCGAGTTTACACGTTGAGTGATCCAACTGAAGACTCACCAAGTAACAGAATGCCAATTTAAGGAATGTAAGCTCGGCGTTCTAGCAGTACAAGAAGACCAGCAATGATTTTGGGTCTACCCAAAATTAAATGGGACCATTATTAGGATGGAAGATGATATAGACGCTGCAGTATCACTTATTCCTGAATCGATATACCATCAGAAATTGAGGTACCTGCCATTGCAACCATCTCCTGTGGCCTTGAGGACATATACCGAGGCGGTTGTGCCACTGAAGAGCTTTGTCAAGGTGACTGTGGTCATTTTTTTCAAATTTAGAGTACCCAATTCTTTTTTTTCCAATTAACGGGCAATTCAGCATAACCAATTCACCTACCCTGCACATCTTTTTGGGTTGTGGGGGTGAGACCCACGCTGGCACAGGGAGAATGCACAAACTCCGCACGAACAGTGACCTGGGGCTGGGATCGAACCCTGGTCCTCGGCGCCATGAGGCAGTGCTAACCACTGTGCCACCATGCAGCCCTGTGACTGTGGAAGTTAACAAGGAGCAAGTGGAGTTGCCTCTTCCCATTGTTCAAGGAAACTTTCAGTAATGTTTGGGAGATCTTGGTTCAGGAAGATCAAACTAAACTGGACTATGGTGAACCAACTTGTTAATTCTGTTATGGGCCAGGGTTTAGAAAACTCCAAAGTACATCATGGAGTTCGCCTGACCTACAACTGTTTATTGATTTTGGTTACGATGTGCACAAGAACCTTTCTTTCAGGTATTATTCAACACAGTTCTTAGGTGCTTTTAATTACAAAACAAGCTTTATTCTACAAACTTAGTTAACATTTGTATAAACACACACAGTAAGAATTTTTATCAACTACAAACATAAAGACCCCATGACAGCTACAGTACTCTATGTATAACCCTAACTGAATTCCCCCTTAAATGTTCCAATTCAATAACAAAATCCAAGTAAAACCAGAAACCCCTTTTTTAAGGTGTGGCCCAGCACACGGTATTCTCACTGGTATAGGACTTGTTAGTGATAATCTGTTCCCCTCTTCAAACAGCAGGTTTGAATTCCTTCGGAAAATAATTATCTCTTTTACATTATCAAGCAGTCTGGAAACAGCTTTTGAAATGAAGATAAACACTTCTTTCACCCTGTGCAGTTCGAAACCAGTCCAAACCCAAAGCGAAAGTAAAAACCAGCTCACAGAGCCAGAGCCCAGCTCCACCCACACAATGACATCACTGAAGCCATGTGATAAGACAAAAACATTTCTTAAAGGGACACTCCCATGACAATTTTATGAACAATCTTCAATCTCATCTGAGAAAGTATGCAAAGGTATTCGAGGAGTCACTTTGATCTATGACTGGGGTCGAAGTGAAACTCAAGATAAAGGCAGACAGTATGTCTAAGTGTTTGAAAGTATGTACTGTGAAAAATGAAATGAAAATCGCTTATTGTCACAAGTAGGCTTCAAATGAAGTTACTGTGAAAAGTCCCTAGTCGCCACATTCCGGCGCCTGTTTGGGGAGGCTGGTACAGGAATTGAACCAACTCTGCTGGCCTTGGTCTTCTTCACAAGCTAGTTATTTAGCCCACTGTGCTAAGCCGGCCGTATACCATTCAACTAAAAGTGGAAGAAGAACCCGAGAGGTTACTGAAGACAGGAGTCATTGAGTCTGTTATCACCAGCAATTGGGCAACCCCAATGGTCCCCGTCTTTAGGAGGATGGTTCAGTACGAATATGCAGTGATTTGAAAAAGCCTTTCATCCCTGTATTATATGCTGATCAATAACCTCGACCACTTATCGATGATCTTTTTGCAGGATTCTCAGGAAGCAACAGATTTAACAAAATTGATGTCCCCCAAGCCTATCTGTAAATGAACCTAGCAACTGAGTTTCAACCGTTACTGACCATAGTAACACAAAAGAGTCTGTTTCGGTATCGGAGGCGTCCATTTGGGATAACGTCAGCACCGGCTCTCTTCCAACGATCTATGGATCGTGGCTATCGGGTGTGCAGTGCAACCTGGATGACATTTTGATTACAGGTTTGAACAATGTAGAACATGAAAAGAACCTAAAAGATCCTCTTGCGGAGCTGCAACAACATAATCTCAAGGTCAAGAAAGAGAAGTGTGAATTTTAACATTTTCTATTCACTATCTTTGACACATTATCAACCAAGACGGTCTTCACAAAGAACCTAAGAAGATGTTGGAGATCCAGGATGACCATTGAATCATAGAATTTACAGTGCAGAAGAAGGCAATTTGACTCATCGAGCCTGCACCGGTCCTTGGAAAGTGCAATCTACTTAAGCCCACACCTCTACCCTATCCCCATATCCCCACCTAACCTTTATTGGACACTAAGGGCAATTTATCATGGCCAATCCACCTAACCTGCACATCTTTGGACTGTGGGAGGAAATCGGAGTACCCAGAGGAAACCCACGCAAACACGGGGAGAAAGTGCAATCTCTACACAGACAGTCACCCGAGGGTGGAATTGGACCTGGGTCCCTGGAGCTGTGAAACAGCAGTGCTAACCACTGTGCCAACGTGCCGCCCCCCCCCCATTGTGCCACCGTGCCATCACGTGATCCACAACCGCAGAACGTTACTCAGTTAAGGTTGTTTCTAGGATTATTAAATTACTATAGAAAGGTGGTATCGCACTTAGCAACAAGGCTGAATCTTTGTGACAAAAGAGCGTGAAGATGCTTACCAAAATGTTAAACAAGTTTTACAGGAATCGGAGGTAGTGGATCATTATAACCCAAAACTACAGCTGCAACTTGCTTGCAACGCATCACCCTATGGGGTTGGAGCAGTTGTCTCGCAAATAATGCCTATAGGTGAAGAGCGGCGAAAAGCATTTGCTTCCAGGATATTGACCATCGCTGGGTCCAACTATGCTCAACTTGAGAAAGAAGCCCTCAGTATTATTTTTTGGTATTTGAAGATTCTGCCATTATTTATTTGGCCCTCAGTTTATTTCATTGGCCGACCATCATTCCTTAACAACTATTTTTGGGCCGCATAAGGGGATCCCTTCGCTCGCTGCTAGTCGATGGCAATGTTGGCCGCTAATCTTGTCAGCACATGATTATGTTATCAAATATGGTAGGTATGCACAGCCTGCGAACGCGGATGCTTTGTCTAGACTGCCGCTGCAAGACCAACAGGATCAAAAAGGTCAGCACAAATCTGGTGAATACTTCAACGACATATTCTGTCTGTCCCCTGTGGAAAATGTTCATCTTCTCAGGTGTGAAAATTTACTTGAAATGATCCGGTGATGAGGAAGGTGTTGGACATGATTCATGAAGACACTCTAACACAAGAGAACAGAAAAATCTGTTATAATCCCCACGAAACCCAGGGGGACCGCACGGTTAATCTGGCTGTGAGCCTTGTGGAGTACGAGTTCCCCCACTGATCAGCGGAGGCCCATCAGTGGGTTCATTAATTCCAGAGGATAAAACCCGGCCCATATAGGAGCCAGTGTGCCAGAATAGTCCTGCTTGGCACTTGGACTGTTGTTTGTGTCATGTTCTGGTGACTGGCCGAAGTGAAAGAGGTACTACAGAACATGTAGTTTAAAATAATTTATTCTAGAACAAACTGTGTGATAGGACAACTAGGATAAACAAACGAGGAATGTGTGTCTGTGTGTTGGGCGGATTGTTGTATTTACTGTGTTCGGGCACGAATTGGGTAAATGTGTTCTACTGTTTTTTGGAGAGTTGTGGATGAGAGGTGACAGAGGGGAAGGGCTGGTAGGCAATTGCCTCGAGTGTGGGCCACCATGCTAACAGGTAGGCTAGTTAACAGGAGTGAAATGAGGAGTCGATCTGTGGAGGGTATATGGAGGGAGGGGTGGGGTGGATTTGTTTTCTGTTTCTTTGTTTATGGTGGAGGGGGTTGGGGAGGGGCGATGTTGACATGGGCGGAGTTGGTGTGGTGCAGTTGGTTATGGGGAGATGGCGGCGGACATCTTGGGAGGCCTGAGGGTGGGCGAGGCGAGGCATGGGCCTGGAGGAGCTGGTTAAAGAGGGGCTACGGCTGATCGGGGAGGGGGGGGACGGGGCGGCAGAGGGCAGGCAGGGAGCCTCCCCGACCTGGTTGATTACATGGAATGTTTGGGGATTAAATGGGCTGATTAAGAGGTCTCAATTTTCGTGCACTTAATGAGTTTGAAGGGGGACGTGGTGTTTCTTCAGGAGTAGAGGTCGGGGACCAGACGAGGTTGAGGAAGGACTGAGTGGGATAGGTATTCCATTTGGGGTTGGATATGAAGACAAGAGGGGTGGCAGTGTTGTTTAAGAAGAGGCTGGCATGACTTCCAGTGGCGGCCATGGAGGAGTAGGTCGCACATTCGATAGCTCCCGCCTGAATCGAACTTTCGAACCTTTTCTCCTGGGTTTTTATGGACTTTATAGAAGAAATCGGTGGAGTTAGCATCTGTAAGGAGGATTTTCCCCCCAGTGTATGGATAGCTGGACCAGAAGTGGCCGTGTGAAACAAATTAGTCCCGATAGAGGGAAGCGAGGGGAGCTGGCAGTGCGGCGAAGCATGACAGACGGCAAGGACCAGGGAGCGGCGGCTCACTGGCCGAAGGAGCAACAGATGGCGTATTTTAAGAGTTGCTTTGCCGAGCTAAAAGGGATATGCTTGACCCGATGAAAGTATCGATCGACCAAATGGTCGTGACTCAGGCAGCCCAGGGGAAAGTGATCCAGGAGATCGAATTAAAACTCTCCAACCAAGAGGACGAGATAACTGTGCTGGAGCATAAGGTGCAGGTGCTAGAGGACCACCACAAGCAGATGCAGGAGAAACTGGAGAAGCTGGAGAACAGAACCAAGAGGCAGAATTTAAGAATCGTTGGCCTTCCTGAAGGCATTGAGGGATCAGATGCGGGAGTTTATGTGGCGAGTAAGCTGGAGTCGTTGATGGGAGCGGGGGCCTTCCCTCGACCCCTGGAGCTGGATGTAGTGCACAAAGCCCTCGCAAGGAAACCCAAGGTGAACGACCCGCCAAGGACCGTGGTGGTCCGTTTTCACCGATTTTCAGACAAGGAGCGTGTCCTGCGATGGGCCAAGAAGGAACGGAGCAGCAAGTGGGAGAACAGTGAGGTGCGCAGTCGAGTTGGACTCGAGTTAAGATGATGTTTGGACTTTTATTAAAGAGAAGAAGTTGGACTCGAGTTAAGAGACACATAATGCTTTGAAGATGGGAGGAGGCGGCGGATTGTAATTGTGTTCTGTTTTAATACAAGATTGTGGTTAGTCATGGGCGAGAGAGCATATTGGGGGACGGTTGGAGGGTGCTTGTTCAGAAGATGGTTGATACGGGGGGGGGCACTGAAGCTAGCACTACCCTTCGGGGGACTCGGTTTTGTTTTAAGTGAGTATGTTTGTTCAGCTTTATGGCTATGCTGATGGCTTTGGGAGAGCTGATGTTTACCTACTGGGGAATGGGATCTTGTAAATAGGTTTTTTCTATGTGTGGAGAGGGGCCCGAACAATAGGGTGATAGACTGACCAGCGCCAGGGTCAGCATGGATCGGGGTCAGCATGGATCAGCTGACTCTCGGAAGCGTGGTGGGGGGGTGACTTAGTGTTGAGTTGGTGTTTGATTTGGGAGATTAGGTTTCTGGTGTTAAGGGGAGAGGTGGTGGGGGGGGGGGGGGGGAGGGGGGGGTGGCTGCTCTGCGGGCAAGGGAGAAATTCTCTTCAGGGAATAAAAGGAGGGTCTGGGGCGGCTGCTGCTTGAGGGGGTACCCGGGGAAGCGGGGGGGGGGGGGGGCGCGGGCTCGGGGCTGGCCAAGAAAGGGTGATGGCTAGTCGTGGGGGAGGGGGGGGGTGGGGGGGCGGTGATAGCCCGCCGTCCAGGCTGATCACTTGGAACATGAGAGGTCTGAATGGGCCAGTGAAGAGAGCACGCGTGTTCACACATTTAAAGGGACTAAAGGCAGACGTGGCAATGCTCCAGGAGACACATCAGAAGGTAACAGATCAGATGAGATGAAAGAAGGGTTGGGTGGGTCAGGTGTTCCACTCAGGGCTGGAGTCGAAGACCAGAGGGGTAGCAATTCTGATCAGTAAGCGAGTGGCATTTGAGGCTGGGAGAATAGTGGCTGATAAAGGGGGTAGGTATATCATGGTGAGTGGGAAGCTGGAGGGGGTCCAAGTGGTGCTCGTGAACATCTACGCCCCAAACTGGGAAGATGTGGATTTTATGAGGCGTGTGTTAGGCAAAATCCCGGACCTTGAGTCACACAACTTGGTCATGGGAGGGGACTTTAATACAGTCATTGAACTGAATTGGATCTCTCAAAATCCAGGTAAGGGACGAGGCCAGCGGCGGCAAGGGAGCTGAAGGGCTTTATGGAACAGATGGGGGGGGCGTAGACCCCTGGAGGTTGACACGGCCGAGGGTAAAGGAGTTTTCCTTCTTCTCCCAGGTCCACAAAGTCTATTCCCGTATTGATTTTTTTGTTCTGAGCAGGGCGTTGATCCCAAAGGTGACGGGGACGGAATACTCGGCGATTACATCTTCATCCCAAAGGCCTTTTTTAAGCGGTGTAATAAGAACATCTCGGGATTTGTGTGGGCGAACAAGACCCCGTGAGTAAAGAGAGTGTTGCTGGAACGCAGTCGGGGGGAGGGTGGGCTGGCGCTGCCGAACTTTTGCAACTACTACTGGGCGGCCAACATTGCCATGATCAGGAAGTGGGTATAGGGGGAGGGGTCGGCATGGGAGCGGTTGGAGGTGGCGTCATGCAACGGTGCCAGTTTGGGAACGCTGGTAACGGCACCTCTGCCATTCTCGCCGATCCGCTACTCCACAAGTCCGGTGGTGGTGGCAACAGTGAAGATCTGGGGGCAGTGGAGGAGACACAAGAGGGTGGAAGGCGCGTCGGCCTGGACCCCGATATGTAATAACCACAGGTTCCTGCCGGACAGGATGGATGGCGGGTTCCAGAGTTGGCAAAGGGCGGGTATTAGAAGGATGGGTGACCTGTTTATAGATGGGAGCTTTCCCAGCCTGCAGGCGCTGGAGGACAAATTTAAATTGCCACCAGGGAACGGCTTTAGGTATCTACAAGTGCGGGCCTTCCTGAGGAAGCCTTCCCGCTGCTGCCGCCACGGGGGATACAAGACAGAGTAGTGTCTGGTACCTGGGTGGGGGAGGGGAATGTGTCGGATATCTTCCAGGAGCTGTTGGAGGCGGAGGAAACCCCGGTGGAGGAGCTTAAAGGCAAGTGGGAGGAGGAGTTAGGAGGGACGTTAGAGCCCGGATTGTGGGCAGAAGCCCTAAGTAGGGTCAATTCCTCCTCGTCATGTGCCAGGCTCAGTCTAATACAGTTTAAGGTGGTGCACCGGGCACACATGACGGCAGTGACGATGAGCAAGTTTTTTGGTGTGGAAGACAGATGTGCGAGGTGTGCGGGGAGCCCAGCAAACCATGTCCGTATGTTTTGGGCATGCCCGAAGCTTGAAGGGTTCTGGCAGTGGTTCGCGAGGGCAATGTCCAAGGTGCTAGGAACACGGGTGGTGCCGAGTTCAGAGGTGGCGATCTTTGGTGTTTCAGAAGACCCGGGAGTTCAGCGGGCGAAAGAGGCCGACGTCTTGGCCTTTGCCTCCCTGGTGGCCCGGAGACGGATCTTGTTAACGTGGAGGGACTCGAAGCCCCGAGTGTAGAGACCTGGGTTAGCGACATGGCTGTGTTTCTTAGCCTCGAGAAAATAAAGTTTGCCTTAAGAGGATCAATGTTAGGATTCTCCCAGAGGTGGCAGTCGTTCGTCGACTTTCTTGGGGAATCTTAATTTAAAATGACGGCAGTAGCAGCTTTCCGAGGGGTGGGGGGGTAAGTGTGGGTTTGTTTGTTTTTTGTTATTCTCGATGGTCTGCGAAGACAGAGCCGTTCGGGGAATTATCTATTTTTGCACTTTTAATGTTGAACGCGGATTGTTCTTTTTCTGTTTTTGTTATAACATTTGTGGCTTGGGGTGGATAGAGGACAGCGTCCGCTGTGGAGACTGGACGTGGCCATTCACCCGTCCGCATAGGACGGGGTGGTTTGCGGGCGGGTGAATAAGAGTATCCAGAACTATTTGGAGACAAACGACACGGGAGAGGTATCGGCAGCGACGGTCTGGGAAGCCTTGAAGGCAGTTATTAGAGGGGAACTTATATCGATCCGGTCCCATAGAGAAAAGAGGGAAAGGGCGGAGAGGGAGAGATTGGTGGAGGAGATACTCCGGGTGGATAGGAAATATGCGGAGGCCCCGAACGCGGGACTCCTGAGGGAGTGGCGCAAGCTTCAGGCGGAGTTTGAACTGTTGACCACTGGGAAAGCGGTAGAACAGTTGAGGAAGGCTAGGGGTGCGGTGTATGAATATGGGGAGAAGGCGAGCAGGATGCTGGCGCACCAACTTTGGAAGAGAGAGGCGGCCAGGGAGATTGTGGGAGTAAAGAATAAGGAGGGCAACTTGGTCTCAGACCCGGAGGGGGTGAATGAAGTTTTTAAGGAATTCTACAGCAAACTATATGAGTCAGAACCCCCGGGTGCGGAAGGGTTGAGGGAATTTCTGGACCAGTTGAGGTTGCCGAGGGTGGAGGAGGGTCTGGTGGAGGGGATGGGGGCACCGATCGAGACAGAAGAAATTATTAAGGGGCTGGAGGGCATGCAGTCGGGCAAAGCTCCGGGGCCGGATGGCTTCCCCGTGGAATTTTTTAAAAAAATTTCAGAGGCGTTGAGCCCACTACCGTTGAGGACCTTTAATGAGGCGAGAGAGAAATATTGTTGTGATGCCCTCGGAAGGGGAGGAAGCAGAGGTTGTGGCAACGATGGATGCAGAGAAAGCTTTTGATCGTGTGGAGTGGGAGTACCTGTGGGAGGCGCTGGGTAGATTTGGGTTTGGTGAGGACTTTATCCGGTGGGTGTGATTGCTGTACCAGGCGCCTGTGGCAAGCGTGCGCACGAACCGGCTATGGTCGGAGTATTTCAAATTGCACCGGGGGACGAGGCAAGGGTGTCCCCTTTCCCCTTATTATTTGCTCTAGCCATTGAGCCGCTGGCCATGGCATTGAGAGCTTCAAGGAACTGGCAGGGGCTGGTCTGGGGGAGGGGGGGGGGGGGGGGTGGAGCATCGGGTCTTGCACTATGCGGATGATCTCCACCTGTATATCTCAGACCCACTGGAGGGGATCGGGGAGGTCATGCGGACCTTAAGGGAATTTGGCAGTTTTTCGGGGTGTAAACTGAACGTGGGGAAGAGCGAGCTGTTTGTGATCCAGGCTAAAGGACAGGAGAAGAGACTGAGGGAGCTGCCGCTGAGGAGGATAGAGAAGAACTTTTGTTACCTCGGTAGACAGGTGGCCCGGAAGTGGGATTCGTTGCATAGGCTTAATCTGACCCGGCTGGTGGAACAAATGGAAGGGGACTTTAAAAGATGGGACATGCTCCCGCTGTCACTGGCGGGGAGGGTACAGACCGTGAAAATGACGGTCCTCCCCAGGTTCTTATTTGTATTCCAGTGCTCTCCCATCTTCATCCCGAAGGCCTTTTTTAAGCGGTTTAATAAGATCATCTCGGGATTTGTGTGGGCGAACAAGACCCCGTGAGTAAAGAGAGTGTTGCTGGAACGCAGTCGGGGGGAGGGTGGGCTGGCGCTGCCGAACTTTTGCAACTACTACTGGGCGGCCAACATTGCCATGATCAGGAAGTGGGTATAGGGGGAGGGGTCGGCATGGGAGCGGTTGGAGGTGGCGTCATTCAACGGTGCCAGTTTGGGAACGCTGGTAACGGCACCTCTGCCGTTCTCGCCGATCCGCTACTCCACAAGTCCGGTGGTGGTGGCGACATTGAAGATCTGGGGGCAGTGGAGGAGACACAAGAGGGTGGAACGCGCATCGGCCTGGACCCCGTTATGTAATAACCACATTTTCCTGCCGGACAGGATGGATGGCGGATTCCAGAGCTGGCAGAGGGCGGGTATTAGACGGATGGGTGACCTGTTTATAGATTGGAGCTTTCCCAGCCTGCAGGCGCTGGAGGACAAGTTTAAATTGCCGTCAGGGAACGGCTTTAGGTATCTACAAGTGCGGGCCTTCCTGAGGAAGCCTTCCCGCTGCTGCCGCCACGGGGGATACAAGACAGAGTAGTGTCTGGTACCTGGGTGGGGGAGGGGAATGTGTCGGATATCTTCCAGGAGCTGTTGGAGGCGGAGGAAACCCCGGTGGAGGAGCTTAAAGGCAAGTGGGAGGAGGAGTTAGGAGGGACGTTAGAGCCCGGAGTGTGGGCAGAAGCCCTAAGTAGGGTCAATTCCTCCTCGTCATGTGCCAGGCTCAGTCTAATACAGTTTAAGGTGGTGCACCGGGCACACATGACGGCGGTGACGATGAGCAAGTTTTTTGGTGTGGAAGACAGATGTGCGAGGTGTGCGGGGAGCCCAGCAAACCATGTCCGTATGTTTTGGGCATGCCCGAAGCTTGAAGGGTTCTGGCAGTGGTTCGCGAGGGCAATGTCCAAGGTGCTAGGAACACGGGTGGTGCCGAGTTCAGAGGTGGCGATCTTTGGGGTGTCAGAAGACCCGGGAGTTCAGGGAGTGAAAGAGGCCGACGTCTTGGCCTTTGCCTCCCTGGTGGCCCAGACGGATCTTGTTAATGTTGAGGGACTCGAAGCCCCGAGTGTAGAGACCTGGGTTAGTGACATGGCTGAGTTTCTTAGCCTCGAGAAAATAAAGTTTGCCTTAAGAGGATCAATGTTAGGATTCTCCCAGAGGTGGCAGTCGTTCGTCGACTTTCTTGGGGAAACTTAATTTAAAATGACGGCAGTAGCAGCTGTCCGAGGGGTGGGGGGGTAAGTGTGGGTTTGTTTGTTTTTTGTTATTCTCGATGGTCTGCGAAGACAGAGCCGTTCGGGGAATTATCTATTTTTGCACTTTTAATGTTGAACGCGGATTGTTCTTTTTCTGTTTTTGTGATAACATTTTACAAATACTCCAATAAAAATATTTTAAAAACAAAAAAGAAGAGGCTGGCATTTGAGGTGAGGAGTATAATGACAGAACCGGGGGTGGGGTTGGGGGGGGTAGATTTGTGATGGGAATTGGGAGTTTGGAGGGGATGCCTGTGGTGTTGGTGAATGCTTATGGCCCAAATTGGGACAATGTAGAGTTTTCGAGGCAGGTTTTGGCAAAGATTCCAGTCCTGGACAGGCTCAGCTGATTATCAGGGGTGGGGGGGAGGTGGATTTTAATATGGTGCTGCACCCTAGGTTGGATCAGTCATGGCCCAGGTCCCTGAAGGTGTGGGGTTATTGGCGGATAAAGAGGTTTGCAAAAAGATAGGAGTGGCAATATGAAACTGTGTGGAGCAGTATAAGATGGAGGAGGTTAAACACATGACAAAGTACTTGCAATCACATTATCGCTTTCAGGAAGTATGTACAAATTTACATCAAGCGATTGCAACAATAACTCTGACAGAAAAATCTATATTTTAAATGACTCTGGAAACACACGTGTAATCCGTTTGGAAATGTCTGGGGCGGCCAGCACTGATTCGTCCTCCAACATGGCCGTCGAACTCTCAGACTCACTTTGGCGGCTTCGCCTGTTTCTGCAACATGTCCAGCATTCATTGTTCCTCAGTCTCTAACTGAGCCAATCTCTGGTTTATTCCAGATGGATGTGGCTTCAGGGGGTCAAAAGGTTTGAAATCCACACCAGAGAAGTTAACAAAGTGCCGCTTGGTGTTTCCCGACAATTTTGTTTACGCCCCTTCTGTGCCTTCACTATACCTATCTCTTTCTGTCCCTCATGTGCTAGCATCAGGCTTTCCTCTTGATCTGCAGTCAAATGCTCTACCACTGAGCTATACCCTCTACTCCATCAGACTAAAGAAGCTAAAGAAATTTGGCATGTCTGCATCAACTCTCATAAACTTCTACAGATGTGCGATAGAGAGCATCCTATCCGGCTGCATCACAGCCTGCTCGGTCCAACGTATCACACAAGCTTGCCACCCTCACATTGAGTGTCTCTACACCTCCCACTGTCTCAGGAAGGCAGACAGCATTATCAGAGACCCCTCCCACCCAGGCATTGCCGTCTTCCCGACCCTTCCATCAGGCAGTAGATATAGAAGTCTGAAGACTCGCACACCCAGACATAGGAACAGCTTCTTCCCCACAGCTACAAGACTCCTCAACGACTCCCCCTCGGACTGATCTGTTCCCTGTTGGAACACTATTCACGACGGCCAATGCTACTCTTGCTCATGTATTTGCTTTATTTGGCCCCTTGTTCTGCACTGTAACCAATCACTGTTTGTCGATGTACCATTTGTTAATGTTCTCTGTTGATTATTCTTTTTGTCTACTATGTACGTACTGTGTACGTTCCGCGGCCGCAGAAAAATACTTTTCACTGTACTTCGGTATATGTGACAATAAAATCAAATCAAATCAAATCAAACTTCCCTGATTGTCCAATGAACGTTTCATCAAATTTCGAGGGCCTCCTACAACTAAACTACAAATAGGATGGGAACAAAACTGAGAGCAGTTTTGGGTTCACGTTTGGTAAATGGATGCTTTTCAACTCCACCAGCCTTACATGTTCTCTTGACCTTCACATGGCCACCTTCAACAATGAGGGCAGCTGAAGGATTGGTCCTCTCAGGGTTGCGCGACTCGAGAGGCACTATTTCTGCGGCGACAACTTTTACCTCCTCGTCGGAGTTTTCATAACCACCGCCTGCATCCCTGATTAGCAATACAGAATGGAATGGCTTGGGCATTTCAGAGTCTAGGTTTGCTTCTCTGCTTTCAGAATCAGAGTATGATACATCACTGACTCTCTGAGCAGTTTTGTTTTGGCTGGCCCCTCTGGTTGCAGTACCACTACAGGGTTCTTCAACCACTTCGCCTCAACTCTCGAAGGAATTGATGGCCAACCACTTCACCTTCCTAGCTATCTACTTCTGTTACCTTGAAGAGGCTCTGTAAACCTTCAAAAGAATGAGGGTCATTCATCCGCCCGCCTGGTTTCACTCTCCAGGCCTTACTGCCCTCGTTCTGACTAACCGATGATGTGTTGTCAGGAATCTTTCCTTCACTTTCGGCCATGGTGTGAGTGGTCACACATTTGGCAACTCCTGCTTGTGGTGGTGTTTTTGGGCCTTTCCCCCGATTAATGGAAAAAGGTGCAGGAGTGGTGGAGGAAGAGTATATTCCACCAGTGGATGGATTTGTCGGACAGAAGTGGTTTTAGACAAAAGGAGTTGTCAGAGCAAGAAACCTTTCCTGCGACACAGGGAAAGATGGTGGAGAGCAAGGGTCGGCCCTACCATCTCAATGGTTGATGGAGCAGCTGGTGGACTTCTTGAATGAGAAGTTCATGCAGCAGAGAAAGGAGTCTCTGGAGGACCTGGCGAAGATGGTGGACCCACTTAAGGCGGGGATTGACCGCGTGGAACTGAGGCTGGAGACTCAACGCCCGGCGACCCAGAAGGTGGAGGAGATGGTAGGGGAGCATGAGCAGAAGCTTGCTTCATGGGCGGCCGAAATGGGGGAGTTGAGAGATACCCAGAAGCGGCTTCAGTAGAAAGTGGAAGCTCTTGAGAACCGCTCCCGGAGGCAGAATCTCAGGATTGTGGGGTTGCCTGAGGGCATTGAGGGAGCGGACGCTGGCTCTTATGCAGCCAAAATGCTGGAGAGGTTGTTGGGGGAGGGAGTTTTCGAACGGCCCCAGGAGGTGGATCTGATGGACAGGGCGCTGATGAGGAAGCCGTAGGTTAACGAGCCGTTGAGGGCGATGGTGGTGCAGTTGCACCAGTTCCTTGATAAACAAAGGAACTTGAGGTGGGCCAGGCAGATGAGGGGATGTACCAGGGAGGGCAACTAACTTCGGGTGTATCAGGACTTGGGTGCAGAGCTGACCAAGAGGAGAGCGGGATTTCCAGAGTGAAGGCTGCGCTCTTTAAGAAGGGAGTGAAGTTCGGGTTGCTGTACCCGGCCCGCCTCTGGGTGACCTATAGTGGTGGGGAATATTATTTTGGGACACTGGAGGAGGCAATGGAGTTTGTGAGAGACTATGGACTGGCAGGAGAAGGAGGACATTGAACTTTGGAGGGTATGTTTGGGGAGGTTGATTCTCCCTGTCCCCCTTGCTGGGAAGGCCGGAATTTGGGGATTTTCCTTTTTCCCCTTGGGGGTGGGGGTGGGCTTGCTTTTTCTTATGTGGATGTTATGGCTGCAACGTTCTTGTCACCCTGATTTGCTGGGGGAACCTTTGCTGGGTTGTTTTTGTTTGTTGACTGCACTCAAGGCTCTTTGAGGGGATAGCGGTGGGTCGTATTGGGTGAGTGCATCGGGTTATGTTTGTTCTCTTGGGGATATTGTCCTTTGTTCCTCCTTTTTCCCCTTGTCGTTGATTGTTGATATTGTTGTTTGCACCAAGGTAGTGTGTAATCGGGGGGGGGGCGGGGGAGGAGAATCAGTGGGGGGTAGGATGCTAGGTGCCATAGGCGGGGGCTGCCAGACTAGTTTGGCGGGCTAGTTAATGGAAGCACAGTGGGGGGTGAGCAGGTGGTTAGTATGTTGAAGGCTGTTGGGATTGTTCCTCTAAATAGGGGCGGGGTGTATGGGCACTGCTGACAGGGGAGGGACTTTTGAAGTACGAAATGAGGGGGATTGAGGATGTTAGACACCCGAGGGCGGGCCTGGTGGGTAGCGGGACATGGGCCAGAGGCTGTCTCAGGAGGGAAGGTGGGGAAGGTAGGGGGGGTCATGTCCCCCAACCAGGCTGATCACATGAAATGTGAGAGGGTTTCAATGTGCCAGTCAAGAGGTCCCGCATGTTCGCGCAGGTGAGGAGCTTAAAGGCAGATGCGGTATTTGGAAAAACACCCTTCCACTGCTACCCTCTGTCTTCTATGGCCAAGCCAGTTCTGAATCCATCTAGTTAGTTAACCCCTAACCTCGTCTGATTTAATCTTTTGCACCAGCCTGCCATGAGGGACCTTGTCAAATGCTTTACTAATGGCCATGTAGACAACATCCGCAGCCCTTCCCTCGTCAATCATTTTTGTCACCTCCTCAAAAAGCTCAATTAAATTGGTGAGATATGACCTCCCTCATACAAAACCATGCTGCCTGTTTCTAATAAGACCATTCACATCCAAATGTGCATAGATCCTATCTCTGAGAATCTTTTCCAACAATTTCACTGTCACTGACGTCAACTTACTGTCCTATAATTACCCAGGTTATCATTGCTACCTTTCTTAAATAATGGGACAACATTAGCTATCCTCCAATCCTCTGGGATCTCACCTGTGGCCAACGAGGAAGCAAAGATTTTTGTTAGAGGCCCAGCGATTTCATTTCTTGTCTCCCTAAGAAATCTGGGATAGATGCCATCTGACCCTGGGTATTTGTCTACCTTAATGCTTTTTAACACACCTTACACTTCCTGTCTCGTAATAATGACTTGTTCTAAAACGTTTACATATCCCTCTGAGACACCACTAATCAACGTATCCATCTCCTTTGTGAATACCAATGCAAAATCCTCATTCAGGATCTCACCTACTTCCTTTTGTTCTGCGCATAATTTCCCTTCTTTGTCCTTGAGTAGACCAACTCTTTCTCTAGTTACCCTCTCGTTGATAATATACATATAAAATGCCTTGGGATTTTCCTGAACCCTGTCTGCCAAGGACATTTCGTGATCCTTTTTGCCCTCTGTTGGACCTCTTTTCTACTTACCCTGTATTCTTCAAGTGCTTTATCTGTTTTTAGTTACCTAGACATCATATATGCATCTTTTTTCTTTTTGACTAGACTTGCAATTTCCATGGATATCTACGGTTCCTGAATCCTGCCTTTCCTGTCTTTCCTTTACATCGGCACATGCCTGTCCTGCACTCCCATCAACTGCTCCTTTAAAGACTCCCACATGCCAAATGTGGAATTTCCCTCAGCCTCTCCCAAACAACAGCCTCCAAATCCTGCCTAATCTAGTTGTAGTTAGCCTTCCCCCAATTTAGCACCTTAACCCCAGGACAATACTTGTCCTTTTCCATGAGTATCCGAAAGCTTATAGAATTGTGGTCACTGTTCGCCACACGTTTGGAGCAGGCCAGGAGCTGGATTAGGGGTTTGCCCCTGCCCACACTCTGAGCTCTGGCTTTGGAACTCTGAGAAAGTAATTTTTAAAAAAAATCTGTTTCCCCACTGCAACTTTGATGACCTGGCGGGGCTCGTTCCCTAGTATTAGGTCCAGTATAGCCCCTTCTCTAGTCAGACTATCCACATGTTGTTCCAAAATCCCTTCCTGGACACACTTAACAAATTCCTCACCATCTGGACCCCTAACCCTAAGAGATTGCCAGTCAATATGAAGAAAATTAAAGTCTCCCACTATCACAACCCTATTATTCCGACATTTAACCAGAATCTGCTTACATATATGTTCTTCAACTTCCCGTTGGCTGTTGGGAGGCTTGTAGTACACCCCCATCATAGCGACTGCCCTTCCTGTTTCTGAGTTCTACCCACAGAATCTCGTTACTGGATTCTTTCATGGTGTTCTCCCTCTGTATAGCTGTAATATGTTCTCGAACCAGTATTGCAACTCCCCCACCTCTTTTTTTATTAAATTTAAAAAAAAAAAATTGTGTACCCAATTCATTCTTTCCAATTAAGGGTCAATTTAGCGTGTTCAATCCACCTACCCTGCACATCTTTGGGTTGTGGGGGCGCAACCCACGCAAACACCGGGAGAATGTGCAAACTCCACACGGACAGTGACCCAGAGCCGGGATCGAACCTGGGACCTCAGCGCCGTGAGGCAGCAGGTCTAACACACTGTGCCACCATGCTGCCCTTTCCCCCACCTCTTTAACCTTCCCCTCTGTCTCGTCTAAAACACCTATATCCCGGAATATTTAGCTGCCAGTCCTGTCCCTTTTTTAACCAAATCTCCGTTACAGCAACCACATCCAAGTTCCGCGCGTGAATCAATGCTTTAAGTTCATCTGTCTTACCTGTTATACACCATGCATTGAAGCAGATACACTCCAGACCTCCAGGCCCACTGAGTTTGACCTCCCCTAGCCTGCCCTTCCTCTTAGCCAGTCTGGCCCTGGTACCATGCTCATCCACAGTCTCTACACTTGCTCAGTAAGAAGTCTTACAACACCAGGTTAAAGTCCAACAGGTTTGTTGGACATCCCCCATGACGACGGCATTGCTGCAACAGCCTCAGTACTCAACACCGAGAACTGCCAATCTCCAGACTCAATTCTGCAACTCATCCACTTCATTCTGGATCACAACATCTTCACCTTCAACAAGATCTTCATCCAGACACACGGAACAGCCATGGGGACCAAATTCGCACCTCAATATGCCAACATCTTCATGCAGTTTGAACAAGACTTCCTCACCGCACAGGACCTTCAACCGATGTTATACACCAGATACATCAATGACATTTTTTTCCTTTGGCCCCACGGCGAAGAATCACTGAAACGACTACACGATGACATCAATAAGATCCATCCCACCATCCAACTCACCATGGACTACTCTCCAGAATCGGTTGCATTCTTGGACACACTCATCTCCATCAAGTACAGTCACCTCAGCACTTCGCTTTACCAAAACCCCACGATAACCTCACGATGCTCCACTTCTCCAGCTTCCACCCTAAACACATTAAACAAGCCATCCCCTATGGACAAGCTCTCCGTATACACAGGATCTGCTCAGACGAGGAGGAGTGTAACAAACATCTACAGACGCTGAAAGGTGCCCTCGTACGAATGGGATATGGTGCTCGACATTTCCAACTCACCACAGCAAAAAACCGCACCGACCTCCTCAGAAGACAAACATGGGACACAACCGACAGAGTCCCCTTCATCAACCAATACTTCTCCGGAGCGGAGAAACTACAACATCTTCTTTGCAGCCTTCAACACGTCATCGGTGAAGACAAACATCTTGCCAAGGTCATCCCCATACCCCCACTACTTGCCTTCAAACAACCACGCAACCTCAAACAGATCATTGTTTGCAGCAAACTACCCAGCCTTCAGAATAGCGACTACAACATCACACAGACCTGCCATGGCAATCTCTGCAAGATGTGCCAGATCATCGACATGGGTACTACCATTACACGTGAGAACACCACCCTCCAGGTACGTGGTACATATTTGTGCGACGCGGCCAATGTTGTCTACCTCATATGCTGCAGGAAAGGATGTCCCGAAGCATGGTACATTGGCGAGACCATGCAGACACTGTGACAACGGATGAATGGACATTGCACGACAATTGCCAGGCAGGAATGTTCCCTTCCAGTCGGGGAACACTTCAGCAGTGAAGGGCATTCAGCCTCTGATCTTCGGGTAAGTGTTCTCTAAAGCGGCCTTCGGGACACGTGACAACGCAGAATCACCGATCAGAAACTTATAGCCAAGTTCCGCACACATGAGTACGGCCTCAACCGGGACCTTGGATTCATGTCGCATTATATTCACCCCTCACCATCTGGCCTGGGTTTGCGAAATCCTGCCAACTGACTTAAGACAATTCACACCTCTTTAACCTGTGATGATACCTCTCTCCTGTTGCTCCGTCTGGACCTGTAAAGACTTAATTACCTGCGAAGACTCGCATTCAAAGTATCGTCTTGCATCTTTGACTTTAAGTTCCTGGGGGTCACCATCACCAACAGTCTGTCCTGGTCCACTCATGTTGATGGAACAGTCAAGAAAGCCCAACAACGTCTCTACTTCCTACAGAAGCTAAAGAAATTTGGCATGTCTGCATCGACTCTCACAAACTTCTACAGATGTGCGATAGAGAGCATCCTATCCGGCTGCATCACAGCCTGGTATGGCAACAGCTCGGTCCAAGATCGCAAGTACCTGCAGACTGTGGTGAACTCAGCCCAACGCATCACACAAACTTGCCACCCCGACATTGATTCTGTATACACCTCTCGCTGCCTCAGGAAGGCAGACAGCAATATCAGAGACCCCTCCCACCCAGGCATTGCCGTCTTCCCGACCCTTCCATCAGGCAGAAGGTACTGAAGTCTGAAGACTCGCACATCCAGACATAGGAATAGCTTCTTCCCCACAGCTACAAGACTCCTCAATGACTCCCCCTCAGACTGATCTGTTCCCTGTAAGAACACTATTCACGACAGCCTATGCTGC
This sequence comes from Scyliorhinus torazame, assembly GCF_047496885.1. NCBI lineage: Eukaryota > Metazoa > Chordata > Chondrichthyes > Carcharhiniformes > Scyliorhinidae > Scyliorhinus > Scyliorhinus torazame. Next base: position 139,672,717 of record NC_092715.1, read on the forward strand.
TCTTGCTCATGTATTTGCTTTGTTTGGCCCCTTGTTCCACACTGTAACCAATCACTGTTTGTCGATGTTCCATTTGTCGATGTTCTCTGTTGATTATTCTTGTGTCTACTATGTACGTACTGTGTACGTTCCTCGACCGCAGAAAAATACTTTTCACTGCACTTTGGTACATGTGACAATAAATCAAATCAAAATCAAATCAACTTTAACTATATATATGTTTCTGGAACCCACCTCTCCATTCACTTGAGGAAGAAGCTGTGCTCCAAAAGCAAGTGATTTGAAACAAACTTGAGGATCGACACTTGCTGGCTTACTGTTCAGATTCCCATCCCCCTGCTACATTAGTTTCAACCCACCCTAACCATACTAGCAAACTTCCCAGCCAGGATATTGGTGCCCCTTCAGTTCAGATGCAAACCATCCTTTTCGTACAGGCCCCACCTTCCCTGGAAGACACCCCAATGATCAAAAAAACTGAAACCCTCCCTCCTGCACCAGTTCTTTAGCCATGTGTTCAGCGGCATTATCTCCCTAGCCTCACTAGCACATGACACAGGGAGTAATCTTGAGATAACTACCCTAGAGGTCCTGCTTTTTAATCTCCTACCTAACTCCCTAAATTGCCGCTGCAGGACCTCGTTACTCTTTCTACCTATATCATTCGTGCCAATGTGGACAGTGATCTCTGTGTGATTTTCCTCCTGTTTTAGGATGTTTTGTACCCGCTCAGAGACATCCAGGACCCTTGGCACCAGGGAGGCAAACTACCATCCTGGAGTCCCTTACGCAGCCACAGAAGCGCCTATCTGTGCTCCTGAATATTGAATCCCCTCCCACTATTGCTTTGCTATACTTTATATCCCTCTACTGTGCAGCAGGGCTGGCTGTGGTGCCTTCACTCTGGCCACTGCCGCGGCTGTCCCCTGATCGACCTTCCCCTTCATCAGTATCCATAACCTCATACTTTTTAAATTGGGGGACAGCCATAGAGGACCCCTGCACTGTCTGCCTACCCTATCTTGTGGTCACCCATCTATCTTCCTGTACCTTGGGTGTGACCACATTTCTGTAGCTATTATCTATTCATAATTTGCACTATTAACTGTGCCAATGAGAATGGCACTGCTGTAATAGGGTTTACTGACCTTGGAGTTGGAGAGCGGAAAAAAAAAATTCCAAATTCTGCTTCTGACTGTGGTACTTGCTAGAAAGTGTGCATTAATCCTATTGAACTGCTGACCTCTTAATTTCCCTTCCTGGTTTCCATATAAACTGTTCTCTCTCCCCACTCTCCTTCAAAACTGCCATCATCCTTCTAGCAACTGCATGCTTGAATACCTACAAAAGGTTTCCACTTCTCCCACAGCGTTAAAAAGCTCTTAACAAAGATACAAATGACAGCCCATGTGACTGTGACAAAGGTAAACTTTCTCTCCTCATCCTCTTGACCTGTCTACAGCCTTTGGTTTGCTTGACAACACCATCCTCCAGCACCTCTCCCAGTTCCATTTTTATCTATCTAATTGGAGCCAGGGTATCACCTGCAATGGCTTCTCTGACAGCGCCTGCACCATTACCTTTGATGTCACCAAGGAACTATCCTTGGTCCCCTCCTATTTGTGGATGTTATTCTGCTGCCACGTGGTAACATCATTTGCAAACACACATTCAGTTCTATCTCATCACTGTCTCAGTTTCTCCACTGTCTCTAAGTTATCAGACTGTGGGTCATACCTACGAAGAAGACTGAATACAAAATCTCCCCACTTTGCGCTACAAGCTCTGTTCCCTCTCTCTTGACTCCATCCCTCTGCCTGACAACTTTCTGAGGCTGAACCAGACTGTCCATCACCTTGGTGGCATATTTCATCTTGAACTGAGCTTCCAACCACATATTCGTGCCACCATTTAGATAGCCTTTTTCCACCTTCGTCACATCGCTCGATTCTGACCCACCGTTGACCCACCCCTCATTCATGCCTCCACTATCTCTAGACTCAACTATTCCAATGCATTCCGAGCTAGCCTCCCACCTTTTAATGTCTGTAAATCTGTGGTCATCCAAAACACTGCTGTCCTTCTAACCTTCTCAAGCTCCACTAACCTATAGCCCCTGGGCCTACTAGCCTACATTGGTTCCCAGTTAGGCAACGTCTTGATTTTAAACGTAATCTTTTATTTTCATATCCCTTCTTGACCTCGGTCCTCTCTATCTCTATAACCTCTTCCAACTCTACAACCCCCAGAGGTATGTGTACTTGTCTAATTCTGGCCGCTTGAATATCCCCGATTTAAATTTCTGCACCATTGCTGGTCGTTTCTCACTGGAACTCCCTCTTTACCTCTTAACCTCCTTATCCCACTTTCCTTGTTTAAGATACTCCTTAAAATCTATCTCTTTGACCAAGCTTTTGATCATCTGACCTAATATTTCCTGATGTTGCCAGGTGTCAAGCTTTGCAGGGGCGACACAGTGGCACAGTGGTTGGCACTGCTGCCTCGCGGCACTGAGGACCTGGGTTCGATCCCGGCCCCGGGTCACTGTCCGTGTGGATTTTGCACATTCTCCCCGTGTCTGCGTGGGTTTCACCCCCACAACCCAAAAATGTGCAGGGTAGGTGAATTGACCATGTTAAATTGCCCCTTAAGGTCCAAAAGATGTGCAAATTAGGTGGGGTTATGGGGTTACGGGGGTCTGGCGGGGGAGCGGGCCTCTCTTTTAGAGAGTTGGTGTAGACTCGATGGGCCGAACAGTCTCCTTCTGCAAGTAGGAATTCTATGGTTCAATCCAATGGTAATTATGAATGTAAAAATCAATCCTGGTTACGTACAAAATTGCAATCATGAGAAATGATTAATGGGATAATTACCCAAACATGTCCATTCTGACTAGAAATAGTAGTGTCACTCTACACTGTCAACACACATGGAATAGGGTTGGATTAAAAGCAGGAGAGTGCCAACATCTTTAATCAATTAGTATTTGTATATTGGACCAAATGGACTGGGCCTTGCAATCATCCATTCTGTTCTATACATATTGCAGATAGTGCTTGTACATAAACAACTATCACTGCAGGGAGGAAGAGGAATGATGCCTGTGTAATTGTTTGTGTGCCACAGATAACGACCCCATTGTCAGGATGATGCCTTTATTAGCAACCAAAACACAGTGTGGAGAGACTAATGGAAGCAGGTCATGACATGTGCCCCTGTTTCCACCCCAGCTCTTTAATTTAATTAGGAAGAAGTTGTGAGGAAAAGCACAAGCCATCAACTCAGATTTACCTCCATGTGACAGTGGTTAGTAAATAATGTTTGTTAACATTAACTTTGTATAAGCAGCGTAGGAACCTGATTTTTCACTGAATGGGCAGGATGTCAGTATTCATAAGTCACACGTCATTAACTGCTTCATTAAAACTTTGCCTGCCTCTTGCAACAATAACTTTTGCAGATTAGCAGAGGCTCCAAGTACAATATGTGAGACATTTTATTGGACTAATTTCATGGCTGGAAGTAAAACAATCTCTGGAGCTGCAAAAAAAAAATCATTTTTATAAATAAAAGCAAGTGTTCTTAAATGTGTTAAGTGTAGAAAAATGATCTATTTGAATTTCTTTATGTATCGAATTTGCATTCCAGCGCTGAAGAAAATAATGATTGCTGCTGAGATTGAATTCCAATAGTTGGAACGAGTGAAGTACTGGAGAACAGCTGGTACCTGTGAAATTATTCTTCAGTGATGGTGGGGGAAAGGACTGCAAATCAAATCGTCCTCTACTTTCTCCCCATTCCAGGCGGCACGATGGCCCAATGGTTAGCACTGCTGCCTCAAGGCTCGGAGAACACGAGTTTGGCCCCGGGTCACTGTCTGGGTGGAGTTTGCACATTCTCCCCATGTCTGCGTGGGTCTCACCCCACAACCCAAAGATGTGCAGGTTAGGAGGATTGGCCATGCTAAATTGCCCCTTAATTAGAAAAAAAAAGAGTCAACCCAAGTAAATTAATGGTGTGACACTTGGAAACCAAACTGGTCAACTGCACAAGAAGTTTTAGTTTTTTTCTTTTGAAACTTTGGAATTTATGACAGTGCGACTATTCCTAGAATGCATTGTGTAGAGGTATGATGATGTCATGCATTTTATTGTGCCTCTGGTACAATACATACTGTGGTGTGCAATTGAGAAATCAAACAGTTATATAGGAACCAGCTCCTAACCAACTAATGTATTGTGCTATATGCTAGTTTGATGTGTTATGCTATTTATCCATTTGGGAATGAATGGAAGTAATTATACTGCCTACAGAATTGGGTTTCAGCCAACAACTTGTATTTATAATGCATCTTTTCAAGTCGTAAAACACTCCAGAATACTGAACAGAGAGGAAGATCAAATGTTGATCAGTGATAGAAGAGTTAGGGGAGATGACCAAATGCCTTATCAATGGTAGCAATAGAAGGAAGGTTAAAGGATTTTGGGAGAACATTTTAGTGTAGGACAAAGACAGTTGAACACTCCAAAATTGACAGTGAAGAAAGAAAGTTGAACCAAATTATGTCAAAGTCGGAAGAGCATGTGTTTGCATGCAGTGGGCAGGGAGATGTGTGGTTGTGAAGGGACTTGTAAATAATGAAAAGAAAGGGATGGTGGGACAATGGAGGTTGACAAGGATAAGATTTATAGGAGAGCAGGACCAAGTGTAAGGTGGGATGTCAGTGGAGTTTTAGGTAAGTTGGAATTCATTGGGAGGCCGGCAATAAAGTATAGGAGATATTAAATCAGGAGATGATGAAGGGATGGGTTCCAGTGATTGTTAAGTAAAAATAGAGATGGACAATATTGCTGACATAGATATAAGCCTTGGTGACGCATAGTATGAAGACATTATTACTATTGGAGACGTAAGAGGGGCCACATTTATAACTTTGCAAAGACCAGCTTCCAGAAAATCATCGAGACAAGTGATCGCTTTTGAAGCTCAGCTAAGGGTTAAACAGGACACTGAGATTGTGCAAAAGGGCGGAGTGGCCAATTTATTGAAGACCTGATTTGGACCGACTCCAATTTTGAACTGTAGCATAACCAGGACATGAGAGCAGCACTTTACTTAACCTTTGTTTACCTCATTGTTTGTTGGCGTTTGGCTGAGAAGGGACATGAAAAATTGTGAATTAGCTGTGATAATTCTATTTGTGTTTTTGTTTCCAACACCATACTGGAAGGCTACTTTGCATATCGTAAAATAAAAATGTCTGAAATTATTTCACAGCCACATAATGAGATAACTGGAAGTTATGAACATGCTGTGGTTAGCTCTGGCTTGAAGGAATATTTTGATAGTTGAAAATAAGCAGTAATTCTTTACGCCAAGTTCCAACGTAATACACATATGAGAATGTGATGCACTGCATCCCTAGAATTTTAATTTCATTGGCTGATACTTCCAGAATATTTTCCTGCTTTTATCGTGTTTTGAAAAATAATAAAGCTTAAAGAAATATAACCTTTCTAGGACATGAGGAAATAATTATAATCGGCTAATTGGCTATCTCTGTCTCTGCTATGGCTGTTTCTACCTAATTGGTTTCGTGACTCACTCGCATTCCATACCATTGATAAAAACCCAACCAATGCAGTTCTGACTGTACAAAATAACACACAACTTGTAATCCTTTCACCAACTGTGAAACTGCTTTTATTGACATGCTGGGGCACGCCAAGTGACACGGCCCAGAAGTAAGACAGTGTGGCTGACTTAATGGAAACCATTAGCAGTCCAAGCATCTGCTCAGCTGCTTGTGATGCCTGACACATTCCCTGGAGTGGGAGATTGGACAGTCTGATAAGCTAACACTGAATTATGAGCACATATATCGAGCAGTGGGATGCCACCAGTAAATGACAGATCTATCTTTTCTCTTGTTTTATGACAAGAAGGTACTTAGGACTGTTTCAGCACAAAGGGTATCTGTCATAGTATTCTAAATATTCACTACTTAACCCACCCAACTGTCCTTTGAATTCCGACTGATATTTTACTGTGGTTATCTATGTTGTGATCCCATTACAGAAGCAATTGGGTGGATTTGAACTTCTGGGCAGCTATATGATGAAGTGCGCAAACCATTGCTGAAAAGCTGCGCCGGAAGGCACAGTCCAATTTGACGGCCAAGACTGATTAACATTCTGAGGTAAGCTGCCACTCCACCCGGTGTCCTCATGCAGTTTACTGTCTCTGGGTCAATGCCAAATCAAACAATCCAAAGGCTGATCTACCTGAGGAGTAGGAGTCGATCTGGGTTGGGGTCATGCTCATTGAGGGAGGGGGCTGCAGGAGGGTGGGGTTGGTAGGGGAGGGGTGTGGTGTAGGGAGGGGGAAGATTAAACTGACTGTTAGACTTGCAGATCCCAGATAAGCACTTCTGCTCCTCCTGGTTCCTCAAAAATATATTTAACGCTTACCTTAAAGGATCTGGTTTGCAGGTTTAACTGAACATAACACTTACAGTGGTACCCAGTTAACTGTTAAAAGCCCTTTGGGATCATGTGGATGGTGCAGGATCTGGATTGTACAAATGCATGAGGCTCTTGCTTGTCAGGTAGAGCCTTGGCTTCCCAGTGGAATGGCCTTGGATGGTAATTCCAGCACTGCCATATTAATTCTACAGCTGCATGATTCTGCCAGGTGGAGGGAGTTGGAATTGGCCCTATGGATAGACCTTGTTTGCAGCTGGGAAGGAAACGTTGCTGGATGAGCTGTAGATCATGCATTATCACAAGGAAACAAATGTTGTGGTGGTGTCCTTCAAGGTAGTTAATATCTCCATGTTGTCTGCTTGTCAAAAGCATAAAAGACCAGCAGGATTTGAATTGATGACCAGATGCAGAAAATTTATTTCCACGTTTTTACATTTAACTGCAATTTTCTATTGAGGGCACAATTTGGGTCACACTCTGGAATCTTTGATTCCAGCAGCTAATGTTCAGTTTGCGTATCACTGCCCACTTGCTGCAGTCACTGTGAATGAAGGCAGTGATGACAGAAAGGTTTTTTTTAAAGAAAAAATGAAATGCTAGGACAGGTTTGCTTAATGAATGAGAATTAAATAAATATGTTTGCCACCAGTTGATAGTGTAACTCTGTACTGGGTACAGATTTTCAAGGCACCAATTGATTTCCAATTTAAATCAGTGCTGAAGAATTTATTTAAATAGTGGCGGTCCAGTGGAGGGAAAATTCAAATCCAAGGTGTCTCAATGAACAGATTCACTTCTGTTCATTCTCAGTGAGACTTTGGAAGTACCAAGTGGGAAAAAGAAGTTTCCCGTCAATGGTTACTCTCATTGCCGAGCTGTTTATCACTGATGTCCTTGATGGTGGCCCTGCATGCGAAAGTGAAAGAGATAAACTAATGTGATTATGTTCTGAGTGAAACAGTTCTACTCTTGTCTCAGGAGGATTGAGTGTGTGATTGGTGCTTATAGTCTGGCGGCATCAGGGCAGCACGATGGCACAGTGGATAGCACTGCTGCCTCACGGCACTGAGGTCCCAGGTTTGATCCCAGCTCTGGGTCACTGTCCATGTGGAGTTTGCACATTCTCCCCGTGTTTGCACTGGCGGTGCGTGGTGGAGATTTTCACCCAGTATCTGCCAACTCTTGTGGAAATGTGTGCAAGCAGAGGTGGTGCATGAGCCTGGCCAGTGACCATCTCAATGTCAGATAACCTTATAAGACTCACTGTTAAGGCGCACGAATAAAGAATGATCAAGATTCTGAGGATGCCAAGGGAAACATATCCTAGAATAGGCAACACTGGAAGGAAGGGGATAAAATACATAAATGAAGCGTTTGTCTGCACAAATGGATACAAGGATAGGGGGAAAACTGATTTTAATTTTCAATTGCTATTTAAAAACATTGAGAGGAAAATGAAAAAAAATCATAATTGCTGTGTCATTTATTTATTCACTTCTGTTTTGTTTTAATTTGATTAACTTCTCCTCCTACTTTTAAAGATTTTATATCTGAACCTCAGATCTCACTGCTTTCTTGCTCTTTTTAAAATTTCTCAATCTAATCGTATATCCACTCCATTTGTATTCTTCCTTCCAAAATTAATCACCTTTCATTTCTCGGCAGTAAATTTCTCTGACATTAATGTCGCCAATCCACTGATGTCCTGCTGAAGTCACTTAAAGTCCTCGTCACATTAACCATGCTCCTTATTTAGTATCATCTATAAAGTTTCATATTCTGCTACCTATGCCTCAGTCCAGGTCATTTATGTACACTGTGAAGAACAACTTTGAGGTCACGAAAGCTTTGAAAGTACTACTTTAAAATTTTTTTAGAGTACCCAATTCATTTTTCCAATTAAAGGGCAATTTAGTATCGACAATCCGCTTACCCTGTACATCTTTTGCATTGTGGGGGCGAAACACACGCAAACACGGGGGGAATGTGTAAACTCCACACGGACAGTGACCCAGAGCCGGGATCAAACGTGGGACCTTGGCGCCGTAAGGCAGCAGTGCTAACCACTGCGCCACCGTGCTGCCCTTGCAAGTACTACTTTATCCTGGAAGAGTTAAAATATTTCTACATTGAAAAAGTGCCAAAAGTTAAATTGTGAAATTTAAAATCCACAGAAATAATTATTTCTGTTTCTTTCTGTAGCAATTCTGCAAAGCAATTATTCATTTTGTCAGGTGTAAATTATTACTAGCATTGTCATATTGCTCTGTGGATGAATATTACATCAGGAATAATAATGCAATATTTTTTGAAATGTGGATCAGGGATGGGATCCTCTGGTCCCCCAGCCATGTGTTTCTCAGCGTTGTGTGGTTCGCTGGCGGTGGGATTCTCTCTTCCCGCTGCTTGTCAATGGGATGTCCCATTGAAGCCACCCCCCTGCCGCCGGAAACCTGTGGGTGGGGGCGCAATGTCGGTGAGAAAAGAGTATCCCAATGGCCGGAGAATTCTGGCACTAGTTTTTGCCTGTTGTTAGGCTGTACGGATAGTTAAACAGACTTCAGTCAGGAAGCCAATCTTAGACTACACCTATTGCCCCTATCGAGAGGATACCAACCCCGCCCAAAATTAGTAACAGATGATTACTGGCCTTAAATTACAGATCACAGGTCGACATGCTGGTGAAATGTGTAAACCAAGCAAAATGTCAAAGTTCTGACAAACAAAGGTTGGAGCAATTACTGCAAGAGGGGTAATAAAACATTCCACTTCTGTGTAGATTTCACAACATCTGGCATCCCTGTTTGTTTAGTAGCTGGACTACAAGGACTTTGATCCTTGCTCAGATCATACTTCACACTGTATAAAGACTTCACAAGCTCCATCTGCAGACAATACCCGCCCGCGAGCCCCAAAAACTACATGGGAAAGGAATTATAAAAAAGGACTTTCAAAAAAAATTCAATTAGCCTTTTAAATTGCCATTGGTGTTCCTGCCAGAATTTAAAGAAATATAAACAAAGGTCTAACAGGAAAAATGAGATATTAGGGGTGGCATGGTGGCGCAGTGGTTAGCACTGCTACTCATGGCGCTGAGGACCTGGGTTCGATCCCGGCCCCGGGCCACTGTCTGTGCGGAGATTGCACACTCTCCCTGTGTTTGCGTGGGTCTCACCCTCACAACCGAAAGATGTGCATGGTAGGTGGATTGACCATGCCAAATTGCCCCTTAGTTGGAAAAAGAAAGAATTGGGAATTCTAACTTTTAAAAACTAAATTTAGAGTACCTGGGAACTCTAATTTTAATGAAAAATGTGATATTGTTTTTGAAGAACTTCTATTCCTTTTTCAAAATAATAATAATGGAAATGCAGCAATCTGCAGAGCACCCTCTTTCTGCATTTCCCTCACTCTTTCTCTATGTAATGGCGAAGTAAAATACTATGTTTACCATTTTCTCCCTGTTTCTTCTGAAGGTCTCGCACATACAAGTGTGAGTGCACACAATTAAGTTAAAAGGCTTTAAAAAAAAAAAATTATTGTCATGATTAAACCAGAGCTTTCACCTCATTTACTCAATTAGAATTTGACTTTGTGCAGGAAAAATTAGATTAGATCTGTTTTCAGGCACAGGGGTGAGAATTTGCAGTAATCCTGCCCCTGGTTCTGTTGAGATTGGCAGCATGTAAACCTTCTGCTACCTCCACAGTTCCATGATATCACTGTGCTTTCCAGCACGGAATGTGCCACTGATGGGCTGCAAGCCGGAATTGGAACCCAGCAGCGTACATGTGTTCGCCTGCACATCTTAAAACCAGCCTGCCCTTCTTAACGAAGAACAGCAAACATTGTTGTACTAAAGCTGCTGCCGACTGTCTGTTGGAGACTTGTGGAGAAGCAAAAGCACAGAAAGTGGGTCAGCAGGCAAGAGATAGTGCTCCCATCTTTTTACATGTGGCATGAGAGGCATTAGTATTCAAGGTGGAAATAAAGAGAAATAAGGGGCGGGATTCTCCATTTCAGTAAGTGTTGATGCCGCTACTGAATTGATGGATATCTACAGCAACTAAATTGGCTTCAGTCCCAGAGCATTCAGGGTCCGTTAATGGACTAGCATAGGCGCCACATGGAACACGATTGATTCCAATGAAAGGCAGTGTCTGATTTGTCGGGGTCTGGATTGCCACTCGAGAGGCTTGCAAGCTGCAGCCACATATAAGCACTCCCCACACACACTCATCCCAGCCAACAACGTGACATCACGAAGAGCGGAATCCTGGTTTACGGATGCCGGCTGCAGACCCTGTTGGACGGGGTGGAGGAGAGGCGGGTCAACCTGTTCCCTGGGGTGGGAAGGAGGCTGCCATGGGTTGCCATACATCGGGCCTGGGTGCAGATGGCAGAGGCCGTGAGCACTGTGGGCTTCACACCAGAACCAAACCGCGGTGCCAAAGGAAGCTGCATGACCTCCTCAGTGCGGCTAGGGTGAATAGGCAGCACTGCGCCTCTGGCACCAACCCCCGCATATCCACCCGCCCCCCCCCAACCCACCCAGAGGGTGTTCGAACCCCACCTGTCAACTGTGCTCGCTCCACACTCTGCACCAGATGCCAGCACCCATACCGACCATCATGGCCAGGTGCCCTGGCCACAAAAGCCACCACCTGCCCACCCCCTGTGCTGCCTATGTCCAACTGCCTAACACTGTGCTCTGTCTCTCCACCCCCCTCCCCCACGGACCACCCAGGAGAAGGGGACCTCAGGAAAAGGGACCAGAAGGGGACCGCCAAAACTGTGGCCCCTCACCACTGTGGAGTTGCAGGTATTGGACCTGGTCGGTGTCATAATATACACCAGTATATCATGGTGCAGACACACACACTGATGGACACACAGCAAGACCAATCAACACACACAACACCGCAGCCAATCACCAATTAGAGCACACTCACTATAAAGACAGAGGGCATCAGAGTTCCCGCTCATTCGGGATGCAGCCTCTTAGAAGGACAGAGCTTCCAGCTTCCAGCACAGATCCTCACCATGTGCTGAGTGCATAGACTGGTTAGGACAGGCATAGGTCTTTAGTTTAATCTAACATTGTGTTAACCCACAGTGACAGTATGTTCAAAGGTTTCTAGCTTAATAAAATAGTGTTGTTCTATTTTAAGTGTTGGTGGCCTGTATGTGTTCCACGGATCCAAAGCACCCAACACATCATGGTACCAGTAGTTGAGGGATGTTAGAACTTCTTAGACCTACCTGCAAGTGATCTGCCTTCCACCAGCATACAGCCATCCTGCAAAATGGACAGCGTCCGCCCGCCCCCGCCGCTCCGCATCACCGGTAACCTAGGGGCTAACTGGAAGATATTCAAACAACGCTTCTAGCACTACCTTGAAGACACAGACCGGGAAGTTGCCTCAGACACCAGGAAGATCGGTCTCTTCCTATCCACGGCCGGGGACCATGCCATCCACATTTTCAATTCTCTCACCTTTGCTGATGGTGAAGATAAATCAAAATTCAAGATGGTCCTCCTTAAGTTTGACAGTCACTGCAAAATCGAGATGAATGAAAGTTTCGAGCACTATGTATTCCAACAGCGTTTGCAGGGTAAGGATGAACCTTTCCAGTCCTTTCTCACCCACCTCCGCATCCTTGCGCAGTCCTGTAATTACGGGCCCACCTCCGACTCCATGATACGCGACCAGATCATTTTCGGTGTTCAGTCGGACCCCCTACCCCAGCAGCTCCTCAAGGTAAAGCAGCTCCCCGAGCGATTGCCATTGAGACCTGCGTGCTCCATGAACACGCCACTAGTCGGTATTCCCACATCCAAGCGGCTGAATTGGCGTGGCAAGGCCCCCACGAGGCAGAACGGGTCCAACCAATCGAGCAACTCCAGGGCCTCAGCCTGGATGAGGGCGGCCATTTTGCACGCTTTTCGCAGACTCCCGCGCTTGTGCGCACCGAACGAGGGGACAGCGATGTCGACGAACGTACTGTGCAGGCGCGCACCATGTACGACCGCACCGCGCATGTGCGGTGGCGCAGCTAACATACTGACGCTACAACGTGCGGCAACTGTGGCTCCGCCCACTTAAAGCGGCAATGGCCTGCCAAATCCCGACGATGCCTGCAATGTGGGAAACTTGGCCACTATGCTGCTTTATGCAGATCAGCTCAGCCTGCCAACTCTCGTCGCTCCAGCCAGCCTCGCAGGAATGTCCGGCCCATTCAACCCACGGTCACCGAGCCCGATTCGGACCTGCTACCCGATATTGACACCGAGGACCTGAAGACACCTTTTCGAGTCGGTATCATCACAAAAAATAGGGTGTCCCCGGAGCAAAGAATCCAGCCTCTATCGGTATACAGCATCGATCCGGACGATGAGAGGTGTGCCACCCTTACGGTCAACCGGTCCCAAATACGATTCCGCCTGGACACGGTGCCCCCACCAATCTCATCGCGCGGTCTGACCTCCAAAGCCTTTGTGTCAAACCAGCCATCCTCCCATCAGCCTGCCAGCTATTAGATTATAATGGCAATGCCATTGCTGCCAGCGGCTCATGCCAACTTGAAGTGACGCACAGGTCCTGCAAAGCCATCCTTCCCTTTGAATTTGTTGTCTCCTCGAAAGCCTCCCTGCTTGGCGCGCAGGTATGCAAGCTGTTGAACCTAGTTCAGAGAGTTCAGTCTCTCTCTCCTACTGACGCGCCTGCCTTTCAGGACACTGACTTCAGGGAGCAGCTCGACGCCATTATCAACCAGTACCACGATGTCTTCGAGGGCATATGCACGCTCCCGTACACCTACAAGATTTTATTAAAACCGAATGCCACGCCTGTGGTGCATGCACCTCGCAGGGTCCCTGCACCCCTTAAGGACCGCCTCAAGCAGCAGCTGCAGGACCTCCAGAACCAAGGAGTGATTTCCAAAGTCATGGAACCGACCGACTGGATCAGCTCCATGGTATGTGTAAAAAAGCTTTCCGGCGAATTGAGAATTTGCATTGATCCCAAGGATCTAAATCGCAATATTATGAGAGAGCACTATCCAATTCCCAAGCACGAAGAGCTCACATGTGAGATGGCTCGCGCCAAGCTCTTTACCAAACTCGACGCCTCAAAAGGCATCAAAAGGATTCTGGCAAATCCACTTCGATAAATCCAGCAGGAAGCTCTGCACGTTTAACACCCCCTTTGGAAGATATTGTTACAACAGGATGCCGTTTGGGATCATCTCTGCATCAGAGGTGTTCCATAGGATTATGGAACAAATGATGGAAGATATTGAAGGTGTTCGCGTCTTTGTCGATGACATAATCATTTGGTCCACCACCCCGCAGGAGCATGTTAGTCGCCTCCAGCGCGTATTCAGACGTTCACATGAGCATGGCCTCCGCCTCAACAGGGCCAAATGCTCTTTTGGTCAGACAGAACTTAAGTTCCTCGGGGACCACATCTCCCAATTGGGTGTGCAGCCGGATGCGGACAAGGTAGCTGCCATCACAGCTATGAAAACACCAGAGGACAAGAAGGCAGTCCTGCGATTTCTGGGCATGGTCAATTTTTAGGGAAATTCATCCCTAACCTCACCTCTCATACCACGGCTCTCAGGAACCTGGTCAGGAAGACGACAGACTCCCTGACCAGGCTCCCTGCCCACGAGTGCGAATGGAGGGAACTCAAGGCAAAACTGACCGCGGCCTTGGTCTTAGCCTTCTTTGATCCAGCAAAAGCGACCAAAATTTTGACCGATGCCAGCCAACCCGGCATTGGGGCAGTGCTCCTTCAACGTGGTGAGGCCTCATCATGGGCCCCCGTTGCATATGCGTCACATGCGATGACCCCCACGGAGCAGCGCTACGCGCAGATAGAAAAGGAGTGCCTGGGCCTTCTAACCGGTGTTGTTAAATTTCATGATTATGTCTACGGACTTCCTCAATTCACCGTCGAGACCGACCATCGCCCGCTGGTCAATATAATACAAAGAGACTTGAACGACATGACGCCTCGCCTCCAGCGTATTCTTCTCAAGCTCCGGCGATATGACTTCCAGCTGGTATACACCCCAGGCAAGGACCTCATCATTGCTGATGCTCTCTCCAGGGCAGTCAACACTCCATGTGACCCAGCGGGATTTGTCTGCCAGGTTGACGCCCATGTGGCATTCGCGGCCTCCAATCTACCTGCCACGGATAAACGCCTCATCCAAATTTGCCGCGAGACGGCGGCTGACCCCTTGCTACAGCGTGTCATGCGCCACCTAACGGACAGGTGGCTCAAGGGCCAATGCCCTCAGTTCTATAATGTCAGAGATGATCTGGCGGTAGTAGACAGGGTTCTTCTAAAACTAAACCGCATTGTCATCACGCATAGCATGCGCCAGCTTGTCCTGGAACAACTACATGAGGGCCACCTTGGCTTGGAAAAGTGCCACCGATGGGCCCGAGAGGCTGTGTACTGGCCCGGCATTAATGAGGACATTGCCAACACAGTGCTCAACTGCCCCACTTGTCAGCGCTTCCAGCCAGCCCAACCATGTGAGACCCTGCAGCCCCATGAGTTGGTCACATCACCATGAACCAAGGTGGGCATCGACCTGTTCCACGCGCTGGGTAGAGACTATGTCCTGATCGTGGACTACTTTTCGAATTACCCAGAGGTGAGACAGTTGCACGACCTCACCTCGTCTGCAATCATTCGTGCATGTAAAGAAACCTTTGCTCGACACAGCATCCCGCTCACGGTTATGTCGGACAATGGCCCCTGCTTCGCCAGCCAAGAATAGTCCAACTTTGTCAGGTGGTACAATTTTGCCCATGTGACGTCCAGTCCCCTGTACCCCCAATCCAACAGCAAAGCAGAGAAGGGAGTACATATCGTCAAACGGCTCCTATGCAAGGCTGCCGATGCTGGGTCTGATTTCTACCTTGCCTTGCTGGCCTATCGCTCCGCCCCACTGTCCACTGGCCTGTCGGCAGCCCAATTACTCATGGGTCGCACCCTGAGGACGACGGTGCCGTCCATCCATGTCCCAGACCTCGACCACGTTCCGGTCCTTCGCCGGACGCAGCTGTCTCGTGCACAGCACAAGGCGGCTCATGACTCCCGTGCAGCTGATCTCCCTGCTCTGGCTCCAGATGACAACATCCGCGTCCATCTTCCGGATGGTGGCTGTTGTCCTTCGGCAGGTGGCCCCCCGCTCATTCCTGCTTCATCTATTGGATGGCTCTATTCGGCGCCACAATCGACTCGCCCTTCGTCTCATTCCACGCTCGCCACGTGATCCTCCAGTGTCGCCTTGCCCTCCTGCTGACCCTGCCATGGACTACAAAGAACAAAGAACAGATATACCCCTTTGGATACTGTCGGGGGGGATAGCCTATCAGGGGAAAACAGCAGCAGCCAGAGCAGTGGCACCACGGCTGGCTCTGATGTTCAGAAGGGAGGGTCAAAGCGCAGAAGAGTAATAGTTATAGGGGACTCTATAGTCAGGGGAACAGATAGGCGCTTCTGTGGACGTGAAAGAGACTCCAGGATGGTATGTTGCCTCCCTGGTGCCAGGGTCCAGGATGTCTCCGAACGGGTAGAGGGAATCCTGAAGGGGGAGGGCAAACAGGTAGAGGTCGTTGTACATATTGGTACTAACGACATAGGCAGGAAGGGGCATGAGGTCCTGCAGCAGGAGTTCAGGGAGCTAGGCAGAAAGTTAAAAGACAGGACCTCGAGGGTTGTAATCTCGGGATTACTCCCTGTGCCACGTGCCAGTGAGGCTAGAAATAGGAAGATAGAGCAGACAAACACGTGGCTAAACAGCTGGTGTAGGAGGGAGGGTTTCTGTTATCTGGACCACTGGGAGCTCTTCCGGGGCAGGTGTGACCTGTATAAGAAGGACGGGTTGCATCTAAACCGGAGAGGCATAAATATCCTGGCCGCGAGATTTGCTAGTGTCACACGGGAGGGTTTAAACTAGTATGGCAGGGGGGTGGGCACGGGAGCAATAGGTCAGAAGGTGAGAGCGTTGAGGGAGAACTAGGGAATATGGACAGTGTGGCTCTGAGGCAGAGCAGACGGGGAGAAGTTGCTGAACACAGCGGGTCTGGTGGCCTGAAGTGCATATGTTTTAATGCAAGGAGCATTACGGGTAAGGCAGATGAACTTAGAGCTTGGATTACTACTTGGAACTATGATGTTGTTGCCATTACAGAGACCTGGTTGAGGGAAGGGCAGGATTGGCAGCTAAACGTTCCAGGATTTAGATGTTGCAGGCGGGATAGAGGGGGATGTAAAAGGGGAGGCGGAGTTGCGCTACTTGTTCAGGAGAGTATCACAGCTATACAGCGAGAGGACACCTCAGAGGGCAGTGAGGCTATATGGGTAGAGATCAGGAATAAGAAGGGTGCAGTCACAATGTTGGGGGTATACTACAGGCCTCCCAACAGCCAGCGGGAGATAGAGGAGCAGATAGGTAGACAGATTTTGGAAAAGAGTAAAAACAACAGGGTTGTGGTGATGGGAGACTTCAACTTCCCCAATATTGACTGGGACTCACTTAGTGCCAGGGGCTTAGACGGGGCAGAGTTTGTAAGGAGCATCCAGGAGGGCTTCTTAAAACAATATGTAAACAGTCCAACTAGGGAAGAGGCGGTACTGGACCTGGTATTGGGGAATGAGCCCGGCCAGGTGGTAGATGTTTCAGTAGGGGAGCATTTCGGTAACAGTGACCACAATTCAGTAAGTTTTAAAGTACTGGTGGACAAGGATAAGAGTGGTCCGAGGATGAATGTGCTAAATTGGGGGAAGGCTAATTATAACAATATTAGGCGGGAACTGAAGAACATAGATTGGGGGCGGATGTTTGAGGGCAAATCAACATCTGACATGTGGGAGGCTTTCAAGTGGCAGTTGATAGGAATACAGGACAGGCATGTTCCTGTGAGGAAGAAAGATAAATACGGCAATTTTCGGGAACCTTGGATGACGAATGATATTGTAGGCCTCGTCAAAAAGAAAAAGGAGGCATTTGTCAGGGCTAAAAGGCTGGGAACAGACGAAGCCTGTGTGGCATATAAGGAAAGTAGGAAGGAACTTAAGCAGGGAGTCAGGAGGGCTAGAAGGGGTCATGAAAAGTCATTGGCAAATAGGGTTAAGGAAAATCCCAAGGCTTTTTACACTTACATAAAAAGCAAGAGGGTAGCCAGGGAAAGGGTTGGCCCACTGAAGGATAGGCAAGGGAATCTATGTGTGGAGCCAGAGGAAATGGGCGAGGTACTAAATGAATACTTTGCATCAGTATTCACCAAAGAGAAGGAATTGGTAGATGTTGAGTCTGGAGAAGGGGGTGTAGATAGCCTGGGTCACATTGTGATCCAAAAAGACGAGGTGTTGGGTGTCTTAAAAAATATTAAGGTAGATAAGTCCCCAGGGCCGGATGGGATCTACCCCAGAATACTGAAGGAGGCTGGAGAGGAAATTGCTGAGGCCTTGACAGAAATCTTTGGATCCTCGCTGTCTTCAGGGGATGTCCCGGAGGACTGGAGAATAGCCAATGTTGTTCCTCTGTTTAAGAAGGGTGGCAGGGATAATCCCGGGAACTACAGGCCGGTGAGCCTTACTTCAGTGGTAGGGAAATTACTGGAGAGAATTCTTCGAGACAGGATCTACTCCCATTTGGAAGCAAATGGACGTATTAGTGAGAGGCAGCACGGTTTTGTGAAGGGGAGGTCGTGTCTCACTAACTTGATAGAGTTTTTCGAGGAGGTCACTAAGATGATTGATGCAGGTAGGGCAGTAGATGTTGTCTATATGGACTTCAGTAAGGCCTTTGACAAGGTCCCTCATGGTAGACTAGTACAAAAGGTGAAGTCACACGGGATCAGGGGTGAACTGGCAAGGTGGATACAGAACTGGCTAGGCCATAGAAGGCAGAGGGTAGCAATGGAGGGATGCTTTTCTAATTGGAGGGCTGTGACCAGTGGTGTTCCACAGGGATCAGTGCTGGGACCTTTGCTCTTTGTAGTATATATAAATGATTTGGAGGAAAATGTAACTGGTCTGATTAGTAAGTTTGCAGACGACACAAAGGTTGGTGGAATTGCGGATAGCGATGAGGACTGGCTGAGGATACAGCAGGATTTAGATTGTCTGGAGACTTGGGCGGAGAGATGGCAGATGGAGTTTAACCTGGACAAATGTGAGGTAATGCATTTTGGAAGGGCTAATGCAGGTAGGGAATATACAGTGAATGGTAGAACCCTCAAGAGTATTGAAAGTCAAAGAGATCTAGGAGTACAGGTCCACAGATCACTGAAAGGGGCTACACAGGTGGAGAAGGTAGTCAAGAAGGCATACGGCATGCTTGCCTTCATTGGCCGGGGCATTGAGTATAAGAATTGGCAAGTCATGTTGCAGCTGTATAGAACCTTAGTTAGGCCACACTTGGAGTATAGTGTTCAATTCTGGTCGCCACACTACCAGAAGGATGTGGAGGCTTTAGAGAGGGTGCAGAAGAGATTTACCAGAATGTTGCCTGGTATGGAGGGCATAAGCTATGAGGAGCGATTGAATAAACTCGGTTTGTTCTCACTGGAACGAAGGAGGTTGAGGGGCGACCTGATAGAGGTATACAAAATTATGAGGGGCATAGACAGAGTGGATAGTCAGAGGCTTTTCCCCAGGGTAGAGGGGTCAATTACTAGGGGGCATAGGTTTAAGGTGAGAGGGGCAAAGTTTAGAGTAGATGTACGAGGCAAGTTTTTTACGCAGAGGGTAGTGGGTGCCTGGAACTCACTACCGGAGGAGGTAGTGGAGGCAGGGACGATAGGGACACTTAAGGGGCATCTTGACAAATATATGAATAGGATGGGAATAGAAGGATACGGACCCAGGAAGTGTAGAAGATTGTAGTTTAGTCGGGCAGTATGGTCGGCACGGGCTTGGAGGGCCGAAGGGCCTGTTCCTGTGCTGTACATTTCTTTGTTCTTTGTTCTTTGTTCTTTGGTGGCCTGTTTGTGTTCCACGGATCCTAAGCACCCAACACATCAGTCGGTGGATCCAGAGAGAGGGCAATCGCCAAGGCGGAAGTCAGCATCGGACAACCAATTGAGACGCTGCGTAGTGGTTTCCCACGGCATGTGTGGCACGACCTCCACCTGACCCACCCCCTCACCACCCCCACACTACCCCCACACCACCTCCACACCACCCCCACACCACCCCACACCACCCCCTCACCACCCCCACCCCACACCACCCCCAACTACCTCACAGTACCTCCACACCACCCCCACACCACCCCCTCACCACCCCCACACCACCCCCACACCACCCCCAACTACCTCACAGTACCCCCACACTACCCCCACACCACACCCTCACCACC
This sequence comes from Scyliorhinus torazame, assembly GCF_047496885.1. NCBI lineage: Eukaryota > Metazoa > Chordata > Chondrichthyes > Carcharhiniformes > Scyliorhinidae > Scyliorhinus > Scyliorhinus torazame. The sequence continues at coordinate 139,692,594 of NC_092715.1, forward strand.
CTCACCCCACCCACACACTACCCACACACTACCCCCACGCCACCCCCACTCCACATCCACACCACCCCCTCACCGCCCTTACACCACCCCTACACCATCCAATACCACCCCCACACAACCCCCACGCCACCACCTCACCATCCCCACCCACACTACCCATGCACTACCCCCACACCACCCCCTCACCACTCCCACACCACCCCCACTCCACATCCACACCACCCCCTCAGCACCCCTACACCACCCACACACCACCCCCACTCCACATCCACACCACCCCCTCACCAACCCTACACCACCCCCACACCACCCCCTCACCACCCCTCACCACCCCAACCCCACCCACACACCACCCCCACCCCACCCCTACACCACCCCCACACCACCCCCACACCACCGCAACACCACCCCCACCCCACCCACACACCACCCCCTCACCACCCCTACACCACCCCCACACCACCCCCTCACCACCCCTCACCACCCCAACCCCACCCACACACCAACCCCACCCCACCCCTACACCACCCCCACACCACCCCCACCCCACCCACACACCACCCCCTCACCACCCCTACACCACCCTCACACCACCCCACACCACCCCCTCACCCCCCTCACCACCCCAACCCCACCCACACACCACCCCCACCCCACCCCTACACCACCCCCACACCACCCCCACACCACCCCAACACCACCCCCACACCACCCCCTCACCACCCCTACACCACCCCCTCACCACTCCCACACCACCCCCTCACCACCCCCACACCACCCCCACACCACCCCCTCACCACCCCCTCACCACTCCCACACACCACCCCACCCCCTCAGCACCCCAACACCACCCCCTCACCACCCCTACACCACCCCCACACCACCCCCACCCCACCCCCACACCACCCCCTCACCACCCCTACACCACCCCCACACCACCCCCACACCACCTCCTCACCACCCCAACACCACCCCCACACCACCCCCTCACCACCCCCTCACCACTCTCACACACCACCCCCACCCCACCCCCTCAGCACCCCAACACCCCCCCCACCCACACACCACCCACACACCACCCCCACAACACCCCCTCACCACTCCCACACCACCTCCACACCTCCCCCACACCTCCCCCACACCACCCCTTCACAATCCCCTCACCATCCCCTCACCACCTCCACCCACCCCCCCCCCCCGCCCCCCCACAACAGGGCTGTGGCAGCTGGGATGAAGGTCACCATTCCTGGTTGGATTCCGAAGTCTATTGTCTGCAGGAGGTGAAAGGCAGACATGTTAGCATGGTGCATACCCCCGTGCCCAACC